>NC_135497.1:437909286-438278629 GCF_052857255.1 Amblyomma americanum
TCTTTCTAACGGCTGTTGCATTGCACCATCACCCTTCTGTGCTTCTACTCTCATGCACACTTTTCTTTCTCACCATTCTTTTTGTTGCCCCTGTAGTTCCTTGTGCTCTTTGCACCCAGAGCTGTCAACTCATAACAGCTGCAAAACTCCCTGTAGGCACTATGCTTGAAAATACATGTGGTACAAAGTTTGCAGATCAGGAGACCACAGAAGCTCCAAACATCTTGTGACTCCTCAAAGCAAGGTGCTAGAAAAGATCAAATGCACCATTTTTCCCAGGTGCAACATCTAGAAACAAGCCAGAAAAAACTTTGAATCAGACAGTCATTGCTAGGCAAGAAGACTAACCTGATAGATTTTGGCGTCACGCATGAGCTTCTCGACAGGATACTCGGAGTTGAACCCGTTTCCACCGAAGATCTGCACGGCATCCGTGGCACACTTGTTGGCGACGTCCGAGGCCAGTGCCTTGGCAATGGAGGCGTAATAGCTATTCCTGCGGCCCTGGTCAGCCTCGAAAGCCGCCCGCATCCACGCCAGGCGCGACACCTCCACGCCTATCGCCATGTCCGCCAGCATAAACTGAACTGCTTGGTGCTGCAAAGAGAGGCCACGTGCTTTGTCCACTCAGTGCTGCTTTCTCCCCCAGCCTCCTCTGAGCACACTTGCAGGCACATCCAACGCTGCCGCAAGCAAGCTATGCCTGACGACCACATCATTTAGATTTGCTACTTCCCTTCCAAATTCTTCTGTCTGTACTCTTCAATTTATATTACCATACTTGCAAAATGAACACACTTTCTGTCTCATGAAGTCCACAAAAAATTCGAGAGGAGTATTCCTTATGCGAGGTAATGTGTTAAAAAAAAACTTAATGGTGGAAATGGGATAACAAAACAGGCTGGTAGAATAGAAACTCCAATTTATGTGCCTCATCACGGATGTTAAAAATCTGAATCATCAAAATTAAGGTGCAGATAAGCATGCACAACGCCGCCATTAGGTGCCTGACTGCCCATAATAACGGTTTGGCCAATGGTTTGTAACAGCGGCCACAGGTGCACCTCTCAGCCAATGGAGTGAGGTGGCTCTCAAATTAGTGGTTCCAGGCAGAGCCAGAGAAAAGTGTCCCCTTGGTTGGTGTGGTCTTCACATGCATCATGAAGAGTCTCCAAGTCAGGACAGCCACATTTCTGGCACGTCCACAGCATCGGAAGGTTTTGATGCGCGCGTGCCCCCTTCTCAGCCAAGAGTGACATGCGTACACCTGGTGGACACTAAAATGCCTCCTGTTAGTGCACCTTCTGCACCAATGCATGCCAGATGAAAATTTTCGTGTGTTCATTATGTGAGGAAAAGAAAAAGAATTTCACATTTTTATAGCCAAAATTGCAGTTGTGTACACTGCATGGGTAAGTATAATATGTATGTCATTTTTCCCGCTATACTCTATGAGTCAAGCTGCAAAGAATAAATAAAGTTATGCCTAGGGACTCTTCCACAAGCAAGCTGGAAGCTTTCAGCACTGCTGGTATACAGGGCACAAGCGCTGCCTATTTCTTTCATGGCACAGGGGAACCTACAGGCTGCTGTTGTGTTTGCACAACATGAGGCCACTGCTGCCAGACCTTTAGCGGGGCTACATAAATTGGCCACACACAGATGCGATTTGGCCGATAAATGCAGACTGTCCACAGCAGCCCACAATGCTCACTGTAGCTGAAGATCTATGCACTGTGCAACCCACAGTACCCTACTGCCTCCGGGAAGAAAAATAGTCACAGTAATGCCTGGCACTGAGCTCCATTCAACACATGCACTGTCCGCAAGGCACACCAAGCAGAATGGGAATGCCAAACCAGAGACATTTGCCGCTAGTTCTCTATCTCCTGCACCACTATTTGCCATACCTAAATCCGAATGGCATAGTGTAATGTGGACGATCGCAAGTGTAGAGACTGGGCCCTAATATGAGGCCAGTTTTGACAACAGCACTCTCATGCAATAAATGCTGCACTAATGCAGGAAAGGACATTCCAATTTGCACTGCCCACTAAACACGCCTGGAATACTGGACAGCACATGTTAAGTCTGCTTTTGGCCTCAGCATGACAACACTCCTCTGGGCTGAAACAGTGAACAAGAGCCTTGCAGCAGTTGATGAGGCCAGCGTAGAAGCACCTGTAGGCAGCAGAAAGATGGCAACTACGGTACATGTTTCTGCTTTTCAATACACACTGAAGAGCCCATGACTGTTAGGTAATATCACACTACAGTACCTACCAATTTGCTCTGCAATGCTCCGTCGTGCCGCCCCAGCTAATAGGCACACAAATTAAAAGTAATTCCTCTAAAAGTAATTTTTCCAAAATGCAACCTTTTGAGTTCTGGGCTTTTGTGCACCAATCAGATGATAAGTGAGACACATGAATGCAAGGACCACACACCGAACAGATGGGCTGACCGAATGTCTTGCGCTCAAGGCTGTACTTGGCTGCTTCATCCAGACATCTCTGGGCCACTCCCGTTGCGCCGGCAGCAACCTGGGCATCATCAAACCACACTCATCAGTTACCACTGTTTGCTCAAACACGAGAAATGCACCAGCTTAGAGGCTGCACACAAACACCCTAGAAATGAGCAACCTGCTCTGAAACCTGCCCTTACCCATTATCATGGGCAATAACTTAAGAGTGCACGTTATATAACGACAACAGCAAACTGTTGTTTGCGCGTGCCACAGTAAAGCACCTTGTTGCAAATCAACTGGCACCTAGCAATGTTTTCAGCTGTCAGCCACTTGGCAGGACAGCCTGAGCAGCAAGAACCCCTTGAGAAACTACCTGAAATTCCCCAGTGCTGAAGCCACTTCTCAACAACAATGCCCTGGCCCTAAGTGATTCACTTCATTGAACTTACAGTTCCTCAGTTCAAGACATGGACACAGTAGCCCAGTTACAAACAAGAGGTAAGACGTAGGAATATGACTACAATGGTGTAACTCCTCTGCAAGCATAAGACCTGCTCCCATGCTTGTAGCCAAAAGATGTCACACTAGCCGATGTTCGACAGTCTTCGATGGGAACAGCAGTTTATGAAAGGCAGCAAAGCTTTGGAAGTGGTAAGGGAATACATCTACTTAGGGCAGATAGTGAGCGCATATCTGGACCATGAGAGTTAAATAACTAGGAGAGTAAGATTGGGGTGGAATGCATTCGGCAGGAACTCTCAGATCGTTAATTGCAGTTCACCAGTATCCCTTAACAGAAAAGTATATAAGAGCTTTATCTTACCAGTACTCACCTATGAGGCAGAAACGTGGAGGCTAACGAAAAGGGTTCAGCTTAAGTTGGGGACACGCAGCAAGCTATGGACAGGAAAATGACAAGTGTAACTTTAAGAGACAGGAAGAGAGTAGAGTGAGTCCGGAAACAAAGGAGAGTTAATGACATCCTAGTCGAAATCAAGAGGAATAAATGGACTTTGCCAGGTTATGTAATGCCAAGGCAAGATAACCGATAGCCATTAAGGGTTAATGGACAGGATTCCAAGAGAAGGCAAACGTAGAGCAGGAGAGGGCAGAAAGTTAGGTAGGAGGATAAGATTAGGAAATCTGCAGAGATAAGGTGGCCACAGCTGGCACAAGACCAGTTTAACTGGTATGGGAAAGGCCTATGTCCTGCACTGGGCATCGCTAGTCTGATGATGACGACAATGATGACACACCATCCATACCACAGCTTAACCACAGGGACATGCAGTACGTTGACTTATAACGTAGCCCAGTTAGCTCCCTTAGCCTACAATTGCCAGAACTGCTGCAAAGGGGCCCTTAGAAGTGTTGGCTTTTGCCCAGCACCATGCTCACAGGGGGTCTCTCATATAGTCTTCAACCATATGAAACCCGCTCATGCACCAGCAGTCAGAAGAGATTGACACCAAACAGCTGGCGTGCCACCAGCATGCCTGACCTATGCAATCAGAGGAACCAAAGACAGCTGCACTCACGGGTGCCCTGGTGCGGTCAAAGGTCCCCATGGCCACCTTGAAGCCGTCTCCTTCCTTCATGAGAACGTTCTGGGAGGAACCAAAAATACACAAAACGCCTTGCTTCACTGCAACAGTCGGGAGTCCTTGATACGACTAGACCGCATAAAAGTGAGAAAAGCACATGGTACCAATTTCATGGTTTTAAGAAGACAACTATCGGAAGCTGCAATGTGACAAAAGTTTTGGAAACAGACAGAAAGAGCCTCAGATATAGGACAAATACAAAGAACTTCATATGACACTGCTGACTAATATCAGGCAAATGCTGATTTTTTGAAGCAGCAATATTTTCTCTCTGCATGAACCAGAAAAGATAGGGATGCGTTCAAAGCATCCACTCTGAAAGAAAAGTGCAAAAGTATAGTATATGCACTACTGCCTTTCATGTCTCATATGCAGGTGACAACAGCATTCTGTGTCATATTATCTGTTGTGTTTGTGTAGCGCACTAAATGCAGGGCAGTCAACATGAGTAAAAACCAGCTGGCCCAATCAATCTGCCACCTCATTGAAAGGTTCCCGACCAGGTTTGAGACACTTTAATTAAACAAGTCTAGGGCGCGGATGTCACAGCTACATTTGTCTTATCAAAATACAGTAACCAACGGGTAATTCCGAGTCCAATAATTCGGATTTGTAGGTTATTTCGGACAATTCGGATTTGTAGGTTATTTCGGACCTCGATGAGGCACCGTCAGTCACCCCACAGAAGCGCATACATATTCGCGACAGATATTTCGGACTTCAAAAGTCCGAAAGTTAGATTTTTCGGACTAATTTCAGTCGCCTGCAGGCCAAAATCGGCTATCTTATCGGCTTTTCGCAGGCGCAAAAGGTGCCATCTTGGATTGAGGCGGACTTACGCTGCAGTTGGATTGGCTTGACATACTTTCGGTACCTCATTTTTGCCAGTAGAGGTCCCTGCGATCTCTGAAACTTCAAGGTGGCAGTCGATTGTCATCACCGTCAACTTGCTTTTGTCGCCGACATTGTCGCGGGCAGTTATCGCTTGTCCCATACGTTGAAAATTGGTTGTGGGGTGAAGAAAACTGCCCAGTAGCTATCTCACATCTCGGCGGACATCTGAACCACGCATTAAGGGAAGGGATAAAGGAGGGACTGAGAGGTGAAACGAAGAAAGAGGTGCCATAGTGGAGGGCTCCGGAATAATTTCGACCACCTGGGGACTTTAACGTGCACTGACACCCTGCAGCACACAGGTGCCTTTGTGTTTTGCCTCCATCGAAACGCGGCCGCCGCGATCGGGTTCAAACCCGGGTACTCCGGGTCAGTAGCTGAGCGCGCTAACCACTGAGCCAATGCGGCAGGTCTCATACATTCGCCATTTCGTCACTTGGGTTTCTCCGACCACGTCGACCAAGTGGCGCTCAGTCTTCACGAAGTTACATCCGTTCACTGTTATGTGAACGTGGCCGGCGGTTCCACCGCTTTGAACGAAAAGTGCCTTGTCTTTGCATGTGTTTGACGAGCGGTGTAGTGCACACTCGGGTTGTGGACAACGTGGCCCCACCGGTGCCGCCAGGTTCGTCAAAGAAGCGTGGGAAGTATTCTAACTAAATGCGGGGACCTTGCTGTCTAGCGTGTAGAGTAAACGCACAACTTTGGCGCAAATACAGGCACAAATCACCGCCAGCAAGAGAAATTTGTCGCAAGGTAAAATCAGTGACATTTTTAAGCCGATTTCATCTCAATAAAGTGATCTTTTTCTACTTCACGAATTTTTCAGGCTGTTCGATTATTCGGACCATTTTTCGGGTCCCTTCGAGTCCGAAAAATCGGTCGGCGACTGTACTATGGCCATACAGGCAGCACAGAATGGTAAATAATCAAACCAAGGTCCTCCTGCGCTCCCTCTTAGGAGAGCCTTAATGCCTACGCCAGTGACGGCAAAGGCACAGTCATTCTACAATAAAAACCCAGCAGATTTCACTGCTCAACAATCCTGACTGATGTGCGACGGGTTTCTCTGGCATCTGGTCATCTTCACCCTTCACTCTTTCACTACAACGTCTGCTTTCGAGCGTGAAGAACAAAGTGCAACAGCTTCACTTTCCTTACTCCATCTCGCAATTAGCTGGTCATGGTGGTGGTGGAGTGGAAGCCACGAGTGTAAGGCAGCACCTTCCCAACTTGTGTAGGTGGTTCATAAGTAAGCAGGAACAGCATACCTGAGGAAGCCACCAGTTCAGGCTGCCACTCCACTAGAGTTGTGTGATTGAGCCATATTGCCTTTCTCTGAGTGCTTCCTCTTCACTTAATTCCTTCGGCTGTTTATTTTTGCACCACACTGTTGCTGCAGAGTGCACCTTCCAAATCTGCCATTCATGTGTTATTGAGCAGACAAACAGACAAAGGTAGGGACATGAGGGGCTTGTTATGGCATAGATATGAAGCCAATAGACACCAAAACCAAGAAAAGAATTGGGGGATTTTTTCATATATATATATATATAATTTGTGGTACTGATCAATGAAAAATCAGTAGTGTAGTCATTTTATGCCTGACAGATATAACTGATTAGAAAGTAAAAGAACACGCAACCCATACCTGCCAACCTCAAGGCTTTCAAATTCGTAAAACCTTGGTGACGGGGAGAGGGGGCGGGGGGGGGTGTAGCAAAGCCAGCACACAATTTTTTTTTTAAACATCGCGTTTCGTCGCCAGTGCACGACGTGATAGCGCTGAAGCTTCTTCACATATGGCATCGCACATGAGGAAACGCACAAACTGCAAACAGCACGCGACGAGCGCGGAATTTCGGCGCGCTGGAAGAATGCAAGTATCACGCGGATTGAATTGAGGGCCGCACGCAGTTGTTTCACAGTCTTGCTGCAGTGGCTATTAAGATGCTTTCGACAAACAAACAAAAAATGTCCGCGACAATGCAATCGTCATTCTAAATGCCGCATAGCTCGGCTGACTGACTGATAAGCGGAGCCGATAGCCGCCGACGCTTCGGGCTGGCGGCGCAGCTCCGAAAACGAAACCTTGCGGCCAGGCCAGACTCTCTATCGGCCTACTGATCCTGAAAACACCTGCAG
This sequence comes from Amblyomma americanum, assembly GCF_052857255.1. Taxonomy (NCBI): domain Eukaryota; kingdom Metazoa; phylum Arthropoda; class Arachnida; order Ixodida; family Ixodidae; genus Amblyomma; species Amblyomma americanum. The sequence continues at coordinate 437,916,400 of NC_135497.1, forward strand.
TTGCGCGTATGTCGGAGGGGCGCCAATAAGAAATGTAACATGCAGTTCAGGCCAGGGGACAAATGTTTGGGCGATCGGTTAGTCATGCACGTCATAGCGCGACACGGCAGCACTTTTTGGGAGCCTGTCTGAATTGACCGATGCCAGCCCCTGGGCACCTGAATAAACGAGCCTGTGAAGCCACAGTCTTACAGGGATGTTCGGCAGGACTGTGACGGCAGCGCGGATTATCTGAATTAACCGAGGCTGAGGAGCAGGAATAAATGGTTATTTAATTCGAATTGATGCAGTTTTACCCTACAATGTTCCAGGTGCTGCTGATTTCACAGATGGTATACATATCACTCCCTTGTGGTGGCCGAAGGTTACCACCGGCAACGGTGTTTTTTTTTTCTTTTTTAAAAAATTTCAAACGTTTATCGTGAATAAAATTTAGGTTACGCAATATTTCAGGCCAGATTCGTAAAATCGTAGTACGGGTCAAAATTCATACATTTTACGGAAAAATCAGAAGAGCTGGCAGGTATGCGCAACCACATGCCACCAGTGGATCTGAAACCATGACCTGTGCATGTCACATACAGTGCTCCACCGAGCTATGACAGCGACTGTCCAACCATCCACTTTTGAGTGCATTCATGTTCTTGTTGGTAGAGTACTGTACACAACATACAGAGGTCATGGATTCAGATCCATTGGTGGCATGTGGTTGCCTTTACTTCAGCTTGATTTGAAGAAAATAGCGCCAGAGCATGCAAACCACGAAAAGACAAGGACGAGACAAAGCGCTAAGTCACAACTAATTTTATTGAAACCAGGCAGCGCCTTTATATGGCGACGTTTCACTGAAAAAAGAAGGAGGAGGAGGGCAGGAAAGGTAAAGAAATCTAAGTGACCATCACAGCGAGCACACATAAGCAAGCGGTAACCAAAACAAAAACAAAAAAGTTAACAAAGATTATTTAAGGGCGGCATCTAAAAATTCGAACTCTGACGAAAAAAGTGAAACAGATGGGGTGCTGACACACCTATTGTCAAGTTTCCTTACGTAAAAAGCCTCCAGACATTCACCTGCCTTCTTATCTGTGCTTTTGCCAAAAATTCTTGGCAAAAGCACAGATAAGAAGGCCTTTTTTAGATTAGATTTTTAGATGCCACCCTTAAATAATCTTTGTTAACTTTTTTGTTTTTGTTTTGGTTACCACTTGCTCATGTGTGCTCGCTGTGATGGTCGCTTAGATTTCTTTACCTTTCCTGCCCTCCTCCTTCTTCTTTTTTCAGTGAAACGTCGCCATATAAAGGCGCTGCCTGGTTTCAATAAAATTAGTTGCGAGTTAGCACTTTGTGTCTCATCCTTGTCTTTTCATGGTTTGCATGCTCTGGCGCTATTTTCTTCAAATCAAGTATGCACCAACTCGCCCAAAAAGAAGTGTTAATTACTTCAGCTCTCTGATCAATCATCTTTTGGGTAAAAAAATATAATTACACCACTAATTTCCTATTGACCAACACCACAAATTATTTTTAAAAAACATTCCCCTTGCATTCCCTGGCTGTGGCGATTGTTGGCTTCATTCATGCATTCTGTTGCTCTTGGGCTCAGTAGTGATACTAATGTTATTTTAGCACAGACTATTTTCTGAGTGCTGCTGTTATCCACTGTGTCTAGCCAATAAGTGACAGCACACACCTGCCACAGCACGCATCAAGTAAATGATGTAGATTTCTGACGTAGCGCCGCACCTCTTTCTACAGACGAGACAAAGCAACATTTTCACTTGCCCAGGTATGCAAGAGAAATAATGGACAGGGCACAGCTGAGAAGTGCACAGCTAATGGCCGATTCACACGACGGCCTGTTCGCCCGTGGCCCGCGCATCACGTGCTCGTGCGCCACTAAAAACTGGCCTGCGATCCGATGATGTCAAGTGGATGCGACGGGCCAAAAGAGCAGTCGACACTCTGGGTTTACCAGTGTTGCCAGATTATTAAGTGTTTGGAAACGCTGGTCAAACAGGTCTTTCCTCCCGACCCATGACTGCGATTGAATGGTGCAGGTGCGGCCCTTTGTCCAATTCCTCAATGACCTGCGTCCTCTTGCTAACCCAGTCGATTGCTTTGTCATGGTAGCAAACGCAGTGCAGCTTGTCAAAACAGCGTGCCTGTTCAACGTCGCTCAGCGAAATGCGGCAGCTGAAATATTAGCAAGAGCGGTGGTTGCCAGAGCTAGCGCATGCATCTTCGCGGGCCGCCGCTAATTCCCGCAAGGGGAGAGGCACTTGAACTTCCTCGGTTGTCCAGTCCGCGGGCCGACAGCATGCCTCTCAATTTGGTGATGCACAAACACGTGATGCGCGGGCCGCGGGCGACCAGTCCGTCATGTGAATCGGCCTTAAATTGCTACACAGTGATGGCTTTAATCCTGCTACTACAGTCAAAGGTCATTAATTTGAACCACGTTAATTTTAAAATCCGGATAAATCGAGCTGCCGGCACGGTCCCAGCCAACGCCCATGCAAGTCTATGGCACCGCACACTCGGTAATTTGGATGCTACAGGTCTCGCACCGGCTAATTTGAATGGGCTCCAGAAGGGAGCCGTGTCCAGGTACAACTGACACAGCAAGCGATCGCCCCAATAGCCCTGCTGAAACCTGAATACGATGCTGCCGAGTCGCTCGCGCACTTCTGACATGCATCATGCAACAGCAGGCGTGACGACGAACGGAAGGCATAGTCTCCAAGAACAGTCACGTCGCATAGTTTCGGTTTTGCTTTTTTGAGCTTCGTGCCAGCCTGTATCAGCCAGCCAACCAAGCCCTGCTACGTGCCATTTCGGGAACTCACTGGCACATCTCTCTACCTTTCTCTGTTCCAGTCTTTTTTTTCTTGCCGTTTCGGCGCCACTAAGCGTTTTCGTCCGCATGGTTCTTTTGTTCTTCCAGTGCACCAAATCTGTGTGCTCATCACGTGACATTCACAGTTTGCGCGGTGAAACCTCCTCACACACGACGCTGGCTTTTGAAGTGTGCAACGCAGTAGCGGCGGAACTCCACCACTAAGAATAGTTATTGTGATGCCGTTTATCTCAAAGCAAGCAACAACTGCCCTGTCTTTCACTTCACAAAATGAATATAGCATGACGCAAGCAGGTCTTGTTAGTTTTTCAGGGCCATTTCGCACTTTGAATTAATTTGAACATTTTTTCCAGTCCCTCGAAGTAAGAATTAAAAAGGTTTTACTGTAATAAGTCCTGACAGGAAATTTTAGGAGGAGGTCAATCCCTTGATGGTGCCCACAACTAGAGGGGTACGAATTCAACCAGAGAATCGTCGGGGGTCTTGCAAGCATTAGTCAGGCACACACAGATTATAGAAAAGCAAACAATATAAATTGGCTCTGCAATGATAACCCAGCAGGTATCAGCCCACATCCTCCCACATCATGAACAGACATGGCACAAATGCAGTGTTCCATCCATCTGTGCCACATCTGCTTTTGCTGTAATTTTTTTAGCGCAAGGTCTTAAGGTGAAGGTTCCCAGTTCCGCGTAGTCGTGGCTTTCAACATCAAGTGTTCGCATATACGCTTGCTGGACAGCAGGTGAAAGCTGGGGGAGGTAGTGAAAGGAGGAGCAGAGAGGAGGGCGCATCGCGCATACAGACGGTGTGTCACCCAGGGGCACCAATAGGTGGAGCAGTAGCAACAGCCACCAGGAGCGGACATAGCTTTAGCATCTCTTGAACAAGGTCAAGCAAACGCGGCATCAACAGAAACTCTCCTATACTGCATTACATACGGACACCACTTGCAAAAATTTTTGTCTGGAATTGCAATAGCATGTTGATGTAAAAAGTGTTAGACAGGCTATCGCAATGTCGGAAGCAAGTTTTGGCATATGGTGCCCGCATGCAATTCAGTACAGAATAGGATTAGGAGATTTTGCATCAACACTGCACTCGTTCGACCTAATTCATGAGACAGTAATGCCGTGTCCACTCCTGGCAGCCACTGCTTCTCGAGTCATGTGGTCGAAATTCATGGTATATAGTACGGTCAACCACGCAAATTACGGTGGTGTCACAGAAGTAGAGAGGCCTAAAGCCAAGTCAAATGTAAGGTGCATGCAATCCCCAAGGTGTGGGCACTCGAGCTTCAAGCCACCCAGGATCAAGTTATGGCCCACGAGGCAGAAGCCACCCGTGAAGGACGCATTAATTAAATTTGCGATTCGTGTAAAACCATAAATCGCAAATTAACCGGAAAAGCACAAGGGGAAACCAGATAGCGCTCATCATCCACATTAACACAAATGTGTAATCGCCATGTTTTTATTTTTTGATAAGTGGCTCTAAGAATGAAAACTTATGAAATGGACATTGCTAGTGCTGTCATAAAAGAAAAAGAATAGCTTATGAGTCACGGTAGGCACAGAGCTTCTGCCTTTAGCCCGCCACTTACTTGTAAGACATTGAGAGCAAATGTGAACAGGTCAGGCACAGAGCTTCTGCCTTTAGCCTGCCACTTACTTGTAAGACATTGAGAGCAAATGTGAACAGGTCAGAACAGTTTGGTTTATGGTTTATGGGGCTTAACGTCCCAAAGTGACTCGGGCTATTAGGGACGTCGTAGTGAAGGGCTCCGCAAATTTCGACCACCTGGGTTTTTTTAACATGCACCAACATCGCAGAGCACACGGGCCTCTAGAATTTCACCTCCATCAATATTACACTGCCGCAGCTGGGATCAAACCCGCGTCTTTCAGGTCAGAAGCCGAGCGCCATAACCACTGAGCCACCGCGGCGGCCGAACAGGCCAGAACGAGCGAAGCACTCTGCCAGTACACTCCAAGACAGGTCGTACTGATATAGTGCACATGAAAAACATGGCTTTACACCACAGTCTTGGCACTGCATGTCATCAGCCCCAAAAGACTCACTCCCTTCATATATGAAGACGGACCCACCTCTTCGGGGACGACCACGTCTTCGAAGGTGACGCCACGAGTGTCCGATGCCCTCTGGCCCATATTCCACTCCTAGCAGGCAGGAAAGAGTCACTTCATTGCACAGCTGCAGATCTCACACCTGGGGCCATATTCCACGTTTGTGTCATAATAAAAGGCGTCATAATCTGCCACAGCAGCCAAACCTGATTGGTCAAAACGCCAGAAGCGGATGTTGGCTCGGTTGCGACTGTGAGCGGCGGCAGGATGTACTGCGTTGCAGTTGCCGCAGTGAAACGTCCAGCAGCATTATTGCTCTTTGCCGAGAAATGTAATGCGACCAATGCAACAAAAGAAAAATTCAGCCACAAGTTTAGTTGCACATCGGATTCCACTCCAAAGGGGTAATATCAAAGCTGCTTTAATTACCCAATGGGCTTCAACAAATATAAACAATAGTTCAGACACTCTTTGCTGCACCGTAAAGGCCGGAGGTGCACTTAAAGAAGGTAAAATTGTACTCAACTACGCATGGCTTTTCAGTGACAGAAGGCGGCCACTACAGCCATCGATCACCGATGGTAAATAAAAGGCAGCTAGCTTTTTCGCACAACACGGCGTTTTACAGCTATCTTGAGGGTAAAAGAGAACGGAGAGGAAAATTTGTAGCATGCACTCACTCGCTGCGCAATGCACACTCCGTGCCATGCTGAACCAAGATGCCGTGACGACTTGCCATCTGCAACATCGCTGAACGTAATAAGTTGGTGCTGTGATCAGACGATTATGCAGATGGTAATTTACATTTTTCATTCCTTTTATGCAGGCACTGTAAGAACCGCGAGATGCTGCTGTTAGGTTTTTAATTTTTCTGCAGCAAATAAATAAAAGATATGAGCTAAAAAAATCTTGCTTTGTTTCTCTTCATATATGTGTTGGGGGACTTCACAGACGAAGTTTTCATAGGTCCGCCATGGTATGAAGCACACAGATGCCCACACTGACGCCTGAAAACTAACTTGCAGGCTAACCGCGACCTCAATGCAGAGCCACACCACCGCAGCTATTGAGAACCGAAGAACCGCCTCTGGCATGTCAAACGGGTCGGTGTAGTAGCGCGTCACTGGCGACTGACCATCCGTGCATGAGCGGTTTCATGCTGCCATGCATTACACACGATCACTGCCTCCTCTACGACGCAGGACGCTTCAACAGCTAATAGAGAGCTCTAGAATAGGAAATGCATGTTTGCACGCAGTAAACGCAAGCATTTTGCAGGACATTATGGTTTATGTTACATCATTCAACGTATGCACATGAGATAACTCCGGTGATAGTGGCACCGTCCAGTTTGAATGAAGAGATCAATTTCTACAACAAACCGGTGCTCGTTAGGCCTAGGAGCTACCGAATCATCCAACGAAATAAAAAACAAGCTAAATTTATTGTCCATCCAATTTGTTATAGGCAAGATAAGACTGACACGAAACCCCATACCCAGTTTATAGCCAGTTCACGTGCCGAAAAGCATAGTAACACCGACGAGTTCACTTCGAAGAGAGAGGTTCCGCTTCAGACTGCGCCGCCATGTGGGTTGCCCTTGAGCATTTATGCTATGTGTTTGACGTCATCGTCCGGTTTCTTCAACCCTTTTCGCTGCATCCGAACCACCACATCCGCTTCCGGTGTTTCGACCAGTCAGGCGTGACCGCTGCAGCAGATTATGACGCTTTTTATTATGATACAAACTCGGAACACAGACCTTGATGTGCCATGCACATCAATGACACAGCAAATGAGCAGCACACTCTAGCCATGCTTCAAGCTGCTTTTGTTCCTACCCTATGAGAACCTTTCCACAAGTTAACCCAGTACAGCCGCAACAACAAAACGAGAAACAGATCAATTGGGATTAAGGTGAAAATACAGGTGAGCCACAAAGATCTGAGTGAACTGAGATGGGAAGAAATTTTCATAAAATCAGACCGCTGCTTAAGAAATTGCATCCTTTGACAAGTGAATGAGCTTCCTTGACAGCTCGTAGCTGAATCAGGGGCTGAGCTTTGCTTTTGTGCTCTTTCATACACGTGCAGAAGGTCCATTCTCAGGGGATCTCTGGCCATTCAGGTAATACAACAGACCGGGTATAAGCTGGAGGAATGCTCTAACGTCTTTGTGACTGAATAAGTCAGGCTAAATAGCTTGTGTACAAAATCACAACAGCATAACAAAACTTAAAACCTATGGGCCCCAGTTTATACCACTGGAAAAACTGCAATGCAAACTTAGCAACAAAAAGATGACACACTGCCCCATTTTATATTTGAGAAGAGAGCTCACAACAGCCAGTATTTTAGCATCACAGAGCACAATCAGCAAATGCTTGGCCACATCCAGCAAACAAAGAATACAACTTTCTTAAACTGCCGCCACCAATACAACACAATACGATACAGCACTGTTGGCAATACAACACAATACGTTCTTGCTAGGTGTAGCCTCTTGGCTTGGTTGCAAGCTTTTGGGACAGAACGCCTCTAATCACCTACTGCGCTTCCTTAACTGACAGCAAGCACTGCAGTCATTTTGAGTCATTTTCCCCTATTTTTATAAATTGACAATTGCCAAACTCCCCAATATTTCCGGGTTTTCCCCCTGGACAGGCTCAAACAATCTTGCCTTTCGTCCAGGAGTGACCCCAGGTGTGTCGCGCTCCACAATGAACGCTGTGAAGGCCTTTGAGGCTGGGCACTTGGGGTCTGGGTTGGAACGTGCCAGCACAAAGTACCTGCATGCCAAACACAACATTGCTGCAGCAGGTCTAGCCTCAGCTCCCTCCCAAGCCAAGGCGGGTGGGTGCAAGGGGGAGCAGTGCGACCACAAGGTGGCACGGGATTACAGTGAAACCTTGCTATGGCAAACAGGTAAAAAAATTGTAATATAGTTCGATACGGCCGAAATAAGTAATATAAAATTTTGCCAAAAACTCACACTGGAGGAGCAAATTTATTCAGCGAAAGAACGGCAACTGGGTAAGACCTTTTCCGTATCTTTAGCCTCATTTTGAATCCACTGAAGGGGATTGCAGATACCGCAAAAAACCGAGCAGCAAATGTAAGTTAGGTTGGCTTCCCTGCACAGCACGGCAGCATGCAGCAGCAGCAGCAGCAGCAGGTCAAATGCCAGTTAGGGTGGCTTCCTCACATTACAGCCGTTACATGTGAAAAATTGGACACCAGGACGAAAGCTACCACCGTTTTCACCCCTCTACTGCGCGACACTCAACGTGAGCAGAGGGTGGCTTATGGAAAAGCTACAACCGACCATGTCAGAGGTTCCGGGGCTCTATCGACGGGGGTGAGAGGCGCAAACGGGTACCGACTGCCTGGCTACTAGTTGTTCTCGGCACTCTATCTTCTATGGCGCCGTTGGCAAATGTGAGATAAAGTGTGAACCAAGGCGCAAACGCTTGCCGAATTACCTCCAGTCACCGATGTAGCGAGGCAAAGCCTGCCGCCTGCCATCCGAGCGGGCATACCATGGCGCTTGGCAGCCCAATATATCCATTTTATGGCAAACCGCGTTCAGTATATAAAGCAAGAAATGCATGTCTTAAAAATATTAAAGAACAGTTCATATAATTCATAACATTAGTGTTCGTTATAATGAGATTTCACTGTACCACTCAATAAACTCGTGCACAAAAGTATTTAAAGGAGCACTGCCTGCAGCGACAGCACGTGCACAGGATTCCAATTACAGTAGACTCTCGATAATTCAAACTCATATAATACATACTTTCAGTTAATTTGAACAATTTTTAAAATTGTGACTAGCTGGCTATACAGTCAATGCATTTTAAAACCACATAATTGGTACCGTGATTTATCCTAAATTCGGTAAATTCAAAGTTTCTGTCTTGCTCCTATGCTACCAGTACACGAAAGAGTGACAACAAAGGTTAGATATGCCAGGTTTCCGGCACTGCATGAGCTGAAAATTTGACCCCTCCAACCAGTTACTCAGACGCTGTTCAAAAGGAGGCCGTGTCGATCGGAGTTGCCCATCGCCGTGTAGTTTCGTTTTTTGAGTTTCGCTATCAGCCTACAATGATTGCAGCTGCTGGAAACACTTCAGCACCGGTTCAAACACCAGTTCAAACGCTAATTGGCGCGTTGCTTGCATTTTTTTTTTCTTTTTACAAGGCTTCTTGCCATTGGGGACAAATTTGCGTTCCCCTCGCTTCAGACCGCGCAGTCCTGAGAGTCGATAATGCACACCAATCATGAGCTGCTCGTTGTGTGGTGAAGCTTCTTTACACAGACACCGCCACTTGCAAGCAGGCTCCAACGCCACTGCGTCAAACCCATGAAGGAAGCCATTGAATGCACTATTATTCTGGAGTAGTTCTGCTTTGATATTCCCGAAAGTGGGCATGCAGTACACTAAGACGGAATTGCGAAAAATCATCAGTGCCGCCCAGTTTTCTCTTAAAACCAGACAACCACTGCCTATTTTTGCATCACTTAAATTTGCTGTGATGTGAAACTGTTCCTGAAAGTTTTTTCTGTAGCAGTTCCTATTCGACCTTTGGATAATTCGGACATTTTTTCCAGTTCCTTCAGGTCTTAATGTGGTTTTACTCTAATGAGAAACCAGCATATTGTTCGAAAACTTTTTTCAACCACACTTGAGCAAACATGTCACCGCTGTTTAACGATATTTTAAGTAATCAAACCTCATTAATTTGGTCCCCATTAACTCGGATAATTCGGCCTCTCTCCTCCCGTACATAAGTCAATGGCAGGAAACACTAGTTAATTCGGAGTGAAATCGCGCACGCAACCAGGTAATTCGGACTGAAGACATGCCAGGAATGGTGCTGAAGTCAGTTTTCGAGACACGCATTGCTACTGTCGTCATCTAAAAACCATTGCCAGGATGGAAACCACCCTCCATTCAGAAACCAAAAACATACGAGGCGCGGCGCTGCTACAGTAAAACCTCGTTTATTCGGCCCCCGTTAATTCATAAATTCGGACTGCCACTGGAGTCCCGCCAAACATTTATGCAAGTCTATGACATCGTAAGCTCGTTTATTTGGATGCCGCGGGGCTCACATCGGTCAATTCGGACGGGCCACCGAAGGGGCGCTGTGTCGAGATATGACATGCTCGACAGGCGATTGTCCAGATATTTGTCCACAAGCCTGAACTGCATATTACATTTTTTCCTGCGCCCCTCTTATCTGCGCGCAAAGGCAGGTGTGTTGACGGTCGGCAGGCTCCCACCGATAGGCCGAGAGAGAGTCTGGCCACGTAGTTTCGTTTTCAGAGCTCTGTCGCCAGTCGTCACCACCTTGCAGAGACGGCGGCTATCAGCTGCGCATATCAGTGAGCCAGCCAAGCCGCACACCGTTTGGTTTGACAATTGCCTCGTTGCTGATCTTTTTTTGTTTGTTTTTGAAGGCGTCTTGCTGCTCCAGTGCCAATGCATGCTTCTCTAGCTTCCATCCGCGTGGTATTTTTGTTCTTCCAGTGCACTGAAACTCAGCGCTTGTCCCGTGCTGTTCGCCGTTTGTGTGGTGAAGCCTCCTCATATGCAAGGCCACATACGAAGAAGTGCTACCATTTTGGACACTGAAAGAAGCCGTGGAAAACCATACCATTGTGGAGCTGTTCTGCTTCCGCCACTCCCAATAGCGTGCACGAATTAAGATATTTGATGGAACTGTGAGAAATTGCTGTTGTCACGCAGTTTCCATCTTAAAAGGAGACAACAATTACCCAGGTCCAAACAAAATAAATTTCACTTTCACACGAACGGTTTTTGGCAGTTTTTTTTTGGGGGGGGGGGGGGGGGGGGGGGGGGGGGGGGCATTCGATAATTCTACATTCGGATAATTCTGACATTTTTTTTCCCACTCCTTTGAAGTCCGAATTAATGAGGTTTTACTGTACAAAGAAATGCAGATCCAAAATACAATTTGTATGCATGGAAGCAAACAGTCATCGAAACCGAGGCAAGCACAGAGGAATGCTTTTTTATAGTGTTCATCAATGTGAAATTAATAGTGTAATTATATTATCGCTTAATGATTAATGATTAGAAAGCAGAAGGAAAACCAGCCACTTGCCGCTGATGGGATCCGAACTCACAGCCTCTAAATTTCGAGTCTGGTGCTCTCCCAACTGAGCTACAGCAATGGCTGGCCAATTTTCTGATTTCAGGGGTATTTGTGTGGCACGTAACGTAACCTTGAGAGTGTTCACCAGCAGCACCCTCATCCATAGCGGCAGAACATAGTACGTCCTGTAAATTACTGTGAGTGTCACGTAAGAACACGATCAGGCGGCTAGGGTGGAAGCTGTGCAAAAACCCTATTATGCGACCGATGGCTTCAAGCTTGCCAGAACTAAAGCCCTCTTTTTTTTTTCCTGCTTTCTAATAAATTATGTTTTCAACCATGAAATAATTATGCTATTAATTTCGCATTGACGAACACCACACACAAAAAAAAATCACCTGTGCCTGCCTTGGTTAGATGACTTTTGGCTTCCTTCATTTGTATGTCGTAACGAGCCACTCATTTCCCTGCCCTTGTCTGCTGATTTGTATGCATAGATATCCACAAAGCAAATCGCATTTAGTTTGGTTTCATATTAAGATGCAGTTCTGGTAAATCAAACTTCTAGTAGTTCAAACAAAAACCTCTGGTCCCTTGAAGTTTCAATTAATTAGAGTCTACTGTATGTCTGACATTTTCTTCTAGCAGCCATAACCCTCACACAGCTCCTTTCACAGACTGTCACTATTAAATTTTGATACAAGATCACAAGCAGGTGATTCATCTCCTATAAGTGCACCCACATTGTTCTTTGCAGGCAATGACCATTGCAACAGTCAGAATCAAAAAAGCCCTACCTCATTCGTCATTATACAAATCCGACCTCTTGTGTTGCACTGCTCTGAAGACTATTCTCACCAACTCCAGTCACTTCTTACAGGGATTTTCAAATGCAGTTTTGATGCCAGACAGAATCAAGTGCATTGATCTAACAAGGTAGAAAGTAGGACTGGTTGGTGTATAAGGTTTATGGGTTGGTTTAGGGATATAACGTCCCAAAACAACTCGGGCTATGAGGGATGCGGTAGTGGAGGGTTTTTCATAATTTTCACCACCAGGGGTTCTTTAACATGCACTAACATAGCACAGTACACGGGCCTCTAGCCTTTCACCTCCATCGTCTTTCGGGTCAGCTGCCGAACACCATAACCACTGGGCCACCGTGACACCCGTACAGGTGAAAATAGGCTTGCGAAGGATGAAACATAAGAAGGGAAACACGGCACTGTTTATTTCTGCACACATTACTTTCTTTGTATGACTGATATGTATTTAAGCCATGAGCGTGCTATAAAATGGAGTACAGCTCCATGTTGTGTCGCCTCTGCTCCATCCTGTCTAAATGCTGCTTTCTCCTGTAGAAGTGCAGTGATAAATATCAATATTGTTACATGACGGCAAGCCGATGAAGACAGAACATGAAGGATGGTGATGGAATGAATTTAATGGCGCTGACGCCCTGGCACTAGCGCTCCCGCCCGCGCCACTGCCCAGTTCGTCGTCTTCTAGCCCGCCACAATATGATTAAATTTTTGCTTGAATCAACACTGCAGAATTTCAAATCAAGCTCAATGCCCCAAAACAGGAAAAGTTTGCACGAAAACTTCCTGGCATGCCAAGGCCGTAAAACCGAAAGCTGAGCTAGTTGATACGTCATAATATTTGCAAAAACTGCAAGAGACAAACAAGCAAGTAGACGGGATGAGCACTGGTCCTGTCTACAGAGCTTGTCCTGTATATTTGCTTGTCTGTCCATTCTGTGCTTTTTCTACAAAAATGCTGAGGCCACGTTTTGTCCCAGCACAAATATTGTCAATGTGATGCCTCGATAAAACACCGTCCGATGGTAGCCAAAAGCTTTACTACAAAAGGACAGCCCACCCTGTCTCTTGCACTTGATAAAATTCATAAAAAATCGTGTTTTACCCATGCATCGTCGTGTAATCATCGTCACCAGCTAAGCAAAGTCCATTGCAGAAAAAAAGGCTTCTCCAAACAATCTCCTGCATTAACCCTTTCGCTGCCGGGTTTTTTTCTCACCACTGCATACTCCTTGCCGGTTTTTTTTTTGCATACTACTTTCGTGGAAATTTTATGCTAGCAAGGCATTAAGATGCTCTGAAGGTAATGGAAACATTTTATTCATGATTAACATATAGATATTAGTTGTACTGAATACAAAAATTGGCACTTGACTAATTAGCAAGATGAGTATCTGCTAATTAGGATGTCCATGTGTTTAGAAAACCTTCTTGGTGTGGTATTCTTCAAAACAAGGTACCACACAAAGCGGCACCTCGCAGCTGGAACACAGATAGCGAGACTCTCTTCGCTGCTTTGGTCGATGCTGCGTGTTAGCACAGACGCGGCAGGCTCGTGTTGGGTTCTGCTTCGCGGTAGTCGGGGGTATTAGAGATAGGAAGTGGCGCGCTGTCAACCGTGTTGGATCTTCACCCTTCGAAGGGCGTCCTCCCTTTGGCTTCAATTGTCCCTCATGGCACTTCTCGATTAGCTGGTGGACAAGTTCAAGTCGAAAGTCTGCCATGCTTCTTTTTTTACCTGATGCTGTGATTTGCAGTAAATGGCTGTTTAGAATGGTAATGTCCAAGAGGTGAAAGAAGTACTTCTTGTACCACTTCATGGACTTCCTTGTGACAGTACCAGTCACGGTCACAACCATATCGACCTTGTCCACAGCACCCATGTGTACTTGGTCACGCACAGGGGAATCTTTCTGCTCTCGCCCGTCTTCTTGTCCACTTTCCCGGACTCTACCATGCCACCCTTATGCTTCGTTGTCAGCATGAGCACCTCACGTTTGTCTTTCCAGCGGAAGAAGAGAAGCAGATCGTTGCACATCTCGCTGGCTTCCCCTTCTTCCAGTCTTTTCTCCTCACGTGGGATACCCTTCCTGTTCCTCCGGACTATACCGCAAGCATTAGTCTTTTTTTCAAGAAGGTAGGTGAAGAGGGCGGGACTCGTGTACCAGTTGTCCACCCAGAGAACGTGACCCTTGCCCAGGTACTTGTCCAGTAACGTGAGGACAACTGATGCTCCATATCCCATCTAGAGTCGTGGATCTCAGTAGAGGATCCAGTGTACAACACAATGTCTAGCATTAAGCCTGTTTTCACATCACAGAGCACGAATGATTTCAGGCCGAACCTGCTTCATTTGGGTGGGATATATTGTTTGAATGCCAATCGGCCTTTGAAAAGGAGCAGGCTTTCGTCAATACAAAGATCTTGATATGGTGATAGCACCCCTTGAAAGTTTTTCCGAAGCGTCAGGAGAACAGAGCGCACTTTGTGCAGCCTGTCACCACGGATGTGATCTTCATTATTGGAAAAATGAAGAAACCTCAAAATGAGCAGGAAGCGGTTGCGACTCATCAACTTCGAGAATGCAGGTGTGCTCAAGAGGGGATCCGTGGACCAATACTGGCCAATAGTACCTTTTCTTGAATGAGCCATGAGCATTACGACAGCAAGAAATACACAAAACTCATGCGAAGTCATATCTTTCCACTGGTGTATGCGGGATCCGGCCGTCGGTGTGAGTGCGGCATGTACTTGGCGTTGGAAAATGTTAGTTTGATCCACAATTCCTTCCACAATGTCCGGCGTAAACAAACTTTCAAAAATCTCGAGCTCACTGGACGCTGCTGTGATGTCATTGCAGATTCCTGAAGAAGATGGGTTGAACGCATGGTCCTGAGGCTTGAACTCCTTCTTCCAGGAGAAATCCCGCTCGTCGCATTTCCTCTTCTTACGCGGATTTCTTTGTGGAAGGGGCTCTTCATCGCTGTCATCACTCGACAAGGCACTTAGACGGGCTGCTTCCTCACTGTCACTGTCATCGGAGTCCGAATTCATGAGCAATTCTTGAATTTCTTCGTCCGTCAAACCCCGGACGCACGACGCACGCTGCCTTGCCATGGCTGTTCTGCCGAGGCGATTACAAAGCGATGCGGGTGATGGAACATGCGCTCCACCTATTGGAAAGTCATCCTACAAGTTCCGTGTTATTTATGAGGCGTCTCCATAGATGGCGCTACATGCTTGCATTATTTTGTTTTGCACAATTATTATCGGGAGCAGCAGGGAGCGAGTTAAAAAGCCAAAACGAGTATACTCGTGAGAAGCAGGGAGTGCGTATGTGTGGTCGCCCGAGTTATCTCGGGAGAGGCAGTGAAAGGGTTAAGGGGCACACAACTGCCATGCAGTGGTGTTTTCCTTATCGTGACCCTGCACTCCTAGCTAACCAAGAAAGCTGCAGCTTGCGCACTTGCCAGATGTACTCGCAAAAGGTACCTCGTTCCAAGTTAGAAATACTGTGCAGAACGAATGACACGCACCAACTGTGGGAGGAGACTCTTCTCACTCACTGCACAGCACAACAGGAGACAAGCAAAGTGGCAACCGCCCAAATGAAGTGGCCAGTGTGCATGCCCGATTCAGCTGCTCCTTCATAGGTATATTCAATCTGGCCAAGAGAAAGCCCAGCATGCCATAGAGTCCATAGGAAGTCACCAAACACTCCAGCTTCAACACTCCAGCAGTGACCCCTGCTCACCAGTTGGCAACACCACCATTGGTGATCCACATCTTTTGGCCATTGAGAACCCACTTGTCACCCTTTTTCTCCGCCCGTGTCTTGATGCCAGCCACGTCGGAGCCTGCACCAGGCTCAGTCACGCAGTAGGCCTGGAAACACAAGCAGTGTGGGTCACTCAATTGGCCTACCCACATCTGGATCCCACTACACAGTACCCTGCAGACTGGTACAGCTCAGGAATAACACAGGTCACTAGATTGGCACCTAACTCCTCAGCCAGACCTGGCAATGCTGTGTTAGTGTTCTTAAGACAGTGAAATGACACACTGCAGTAGCTCAGTGGCTTTGGCGTTTGGCTGCCGACCCAAGGTTTGCTCCTAGCTGCAGCAGCTGTATTGCAATGGAGGCGAAATACAAAAACGCCCATGTGCTGCGCGACGCCAGCACACATTAAAGAATCCCAGATGGTCTAAATCATCTGTAGTCCCCCACTACACCATCTCTCAAAGCCCATGCGGCGCGTCAGGATGTTAAACCCCATCACTTACAATTTAAGGCAGTGAAACAGCAGCACCGGCAAGCTAGGGGCAGAGATGTCCAGACGAGAATAGCCACTATGGAGTACTCACAGCAAGCAGCGGTTCTTCTATGAGACGACCAAGGTACTTCTTCTTCTGCTCTTCGTTGCCGGCGAGAATGACGGGTGTTTGCTGAACAAGGACAAAAATGAATGAAAGGAAGCATGTCACCATAGCAACATTACTGTGCTGTCTTTGCAGTCTACAAGAACATTGAACAGCGACATTGCCAGCTATTTTGGCAGCAAAACATTAAGATTTCATTGGTGCTTAATAAAAAGCCTCTGCTGCAGGAGCCCCAAGTGGCATATTTACTCCACTCCAGCAGCCATTGCAAAGGGCCTCCTTAGACGAACAAAAATGAAACTAATGCTGCAACAGGTCTTTAAAAGTCTGATTTTACCAAATAACAGACTGAATTCCATGAACAGAAAGCAATTTCCTTACTGCAAAAATCCCAGTTCACTAGTTACTACGGCTCTACAAGTAAACTGTAGTGCAAACCATCGCACAGAGGTATGCAGGTCAAATGGCAGCATAACTTTTACAATGGAATTTCTGTTCACACTTCACTCAGAAGCAGCTTTGTGCAGCTGACTTTTTTTTTTCTACCAAGATTGGGGAGCAGACTACCACATCTATACCTGCAAGCTTGCCTGATTTGTGCGTGAAGAGTGCAGGAGGGAGCACTGACCGAGTAAATCTGCTACCAGCAAGAATTGGCCCACAACAAGCAAGGCTAACAATTTTGCCACAGCAAGTAATGATTCAACTTTCTACCAGGGGTGAAAATGACAAAACTGTGGCCGCCAATAGCTGCCAAAGAATAAAGATAGCTCTATATGCTACGGATGGAGTCTGAAGCTACAGGCTTCTGATGCATCTTAAAACTTGATGGCACTGTCAATCATGCTGCTGCTCCAATTTTCCTGCATAAGTACATGTAGCAAGCCTTAACCAAAAGTTTCTCTAATTGAAAAATGGGAGGGGAGGGAACAACACTTTTCTCTACACCTGCCAGTGCTCCCAACAGCATTTGTGCTGCAGCCAGACACACTGCAGTGCTCAGCAAGCCCGCCAGTGCATAGATTCTTTCTCCCCGACATCAGCGCAATGCTGTGCACACCATTATGGTGCTTCGTAATGCTGTTGCAACTGTCGTATCAAATGACTCTTTTGTTTCTATGCTGAGTTGATTCCATTGTTGCACATTTCCGATTGTTGACGTAATTCCTGCATTTACGCTCTTGCCTTGTATTCCCCACCCCCCCCCCACTGTAATATCGTACAGGCACTGTGGGTACACTGATAAATAAATAAAATCCCTTAGGCTTAATGCTCACAGATATACTCTCTCCAACTGCACACTTCAAGCAGCACAGTACTGCATTTGTAAAGTGCATGGAATTCACTGCAAAAAGGATGAAACTGCTCCTTCTTGAGTTCCACTGATGCCTTCAGCTGCTAAGGCCTTTATTAATGAGTAAATCATTACACTCAAGACGGCTGCAATAAAGGGCTTTTGGGTGAAGTAAATACAGATGTGCCACTCAACAGCTCCAACAATTCAGAGAAGGTTATGCTTAATAAGGTGCTGCCTCAATGACCACGCTACCGCAATCTTGCTCCCCCACGAAGCCATAATGTGCCAAGCCTAAATGCCGAACCTCTTAGGTTGAAGGAAAGCAAAGTATGTGCGCAGGCAGGGTGAACTTTCGTGAAAGTCGCGAAGCGACCCCATATTTTCTTCACAGCTCCATTACCAGCCTTCATCTCTCACACTTGCAACAATGCCCCTGGTGTAACACTGCATCGGGGATGATGGGCAGGCTCTCCTCTGCTGCTGCTTGAGCATGCAATGGCCAGAAGCGACTGTCAGGAAAATTCACCTCCGTCACAAGGAGCACGCAAGCATGCACGATGCCCCCAGCGCATGCAGCAGCAAACTCGCACCGTGCAGCAATGGTCCACAGAGGAATAATGCAACAGGCCCACTGACAACAGCCAATCCCAAATGAAATCACACACCATGTCCTTTCACTTATGTCTGCCTACAGTGGACACCTCAAATGGGGACACCATACACTTTTCTCCATTTTAATTTCGCCTCTACCAAGAAGTACTGCACTTTCATGAAATTTTCATAAGGTCATAAAGTCACACACTGCAAAACGCTTACCACAACAATCTCCTGCCAATAATTCCTGTTCCCACTTCCCATGTGTATACCCCATTTCAGTTGCTGTGTGCCAAGGACAACTCAAGATGAAGCCTCATCTCTGTAAAGCCCAACAAGCCCTGAAGCTTCTACATGTGCACAGCCAAAAATCGTTGTTTCAGCTGACAGACAGATGGGTGTGGCAGGTGCCAGAGCTGCAGGTAAGGCACGGTGGAAACCAGATGTGCAGTGCACGCAGCTTCGTGTGAAGAATCTAGCACTCGCCCCACTCACTTATGCCAAGCCCTTATGGTTCCTTTGCGATCAGCAGTGAGTATGGGCCCAACTGCCACAGTTAATGCAGGCACATTCAAAAAGAACCTGTGCCCCTCACGTCACACTGCTCCCGAGACAGTCCCGGTTCAGATCAAACTGGAAAAGAAATCTCTCCCCCCCCCCCCTTCATGTTTCAACATCTGTGTACAGGCTGTGTTAGCACAATTTCGAAGTGATGAAGCAACAAAAAACTTTTTCCTGGCTAAATGGTGTGTGGCATGTGGTCATGCAACCTGATGGACCCAGCATGAACTGCTCTAATCATGGAATGGAGCTGCACCTGCCACCTCACCCAGGAGGGGGGTGGATAGTAGCAGACTTGCTTCTTTTTGTAATCCTAAACTCAAGCATAACCCCGGTGCTGTGCACCATTGTAGAACTGGCTCTGACTTAAAATGCAATTCCCTACAACTGTAACTCTCGTGTTACAGTAGATACAGACTAAAAACACTTCCGAGCACTGGTCTTGCATGCTTAGTGTCACAGCTTATGCACTGCAGATATTTTGGTTTAAAAAAACATTCCAAACTACATAGTCACTGGCAGTCCCAAACATTTGTTCACACACTGTTAAGTCGCTATGCATAGTAAAAGTGCCAGTTTCTGTTGTGAACATGTTTGCTTAAGTGCAGTTCTAAGTTTAACTTTCAGGAAGACAGATGCTACATTTAAGCTCATTTTTCACCATCATCAAGAGCAACAACAGTCCATCTACATCTACAGCAAGACAAAGGACTCTCCCATGTCTCTCCAATTAACCCCGTCCTGTGTCAATTGTGCCCACCTTATCCCTGCAAACTTCCTCATCTTATCTGCCCACTTGACTCACTGCCAGCCCCTGCTACACTTGCCTCCTCTTGGAATCCCCTCCATTACCCTAAGGAACCATTGATTACCATTATCTGCTCTCTGTGTTACATCCCTTGCCCGTGCCCATTCTTTCTTGATTTCAACAAGGATATCAATACCTCATGTTTGTTCCCTCACCCACTCTGTTCTCTCCTTGTCTCTTAATGCTACTCATGTCATCTTCCCTTCCACAGCCCACTGCATTTTCCTCAACATGCACGACACACACATATATTTACGACAATTGTGACTTTTCACTGTTTATTACATGCCCTGCCCAAGCCCATCGGTTATCTTGCGAAGGAAAGATAACCGCTGGCCTTTAAGGATAACGGAATGGATTCCAAGCGAAAGTAAGCGTAGTAGGGGGCGGCAGAAGGTTAGGTGGGGGGATGAGATTAACAAGTTTGCGGAGATAGGGTGGCCGCAGCTGGCACAGGACAGGGTTAATTGGAGAGACATGGGAGAGGCCTTTGTCCTGCAGTGGGCGTAGTCAGGCTGATGGTGTTAATGATTATGATGACGATGATGACTGTTTATTAATAAATTCAACAAAACTTCATCCTTCCATTTATTCCAAAGGTTTACAAAGCTGTAACCATGTACGAGACCCATGAGTGACGCAATCAATTGAAAGAGATTATACATAATATTCACCTTTCACACTGAGCATAACCTCACATGTCAAGCCTTAGAGCAGCATTCAACACAGCATTATGGCGCACGTGGACGTGGTTAGACCATAAATTGGACTGGCTGGTTCTGCATCTTCTCACTTAAGAGCATCGGAACCAAATGGGACTAGTGTTCGACAACTGGTGAAAACACTGACTTAAACCAGTCACCGAGCACTACATCAGGCAACCTGTGTCTGTCTGTCCTGTCCACTTGATCCACCTGAATTAAGCACTTTTATATGAGAGAACCACAGGTACTGGCCATACATTGCATTTCTCCAAAAAAAAGCCGCTGCAGCGGCTCAGTGGTTATGATGATAGGTTACTGACCCGAAAGACGCGGGTTCAATCCTGGCCACAACGGTCAAATTTCGATGGAGGCGAAATACTAGAGGCCCATGTACTGTGCGATGTCAGTGAACGTTTAAAGAACCCCAGGTGGTCGAAATTTCCAGAGCCCTTCACTACGGCGTACCTCACAGCCTGAGACGCTTTGGGTCGTTAAACCCTCATAAACCAAACCATAAACCATTTCTCCAAAGACTCATCCTGCCTACAGGCTGCCAAGCCACACCATTTCTTTTATTTCATTTGTAATGACACTTTGAAATTCCAGCGCATAAATACTGCTTCCACAAACAATCTCCTCCAATATCACAAAAATAACTGGCATTTTGAAGGAGTCTGGCATCAAGTTTTATCTGCCCACATCCCACAAAACATAAGAAACCGCTGTTCAGAAGAAATAAAGAAAGACTCAGTTAAGTGCCCAAATAACCTTTGAAGGGCAGAAGGCATTCACGCCAATTTAGCACCAAACCTAGTATTTGCAGCAGTAACCATGGGCAACATAAAATGGCACATAATCAGGCACAACTTAAGTGAAAAGCCTCAGAGGCCATAAAATAGGCAAATAACCCCAGCAGGTCCCCACAAAAACAGTACGAATGAGGCACGACTCTTGGTAAAGGAATGAGTCAGCAGAACCTTCGAATGGTAGCAAAGTGCCCCGGCATATTCAACCATTATCGTCTAGAACTTGACTTAGCTAGGAATGATCTCATTGTCAAAAATGATGGCACAGGTTAATAACACTACTGGAGGCAGCCGACAAATGCTGGTGTATAATTCTGCACATACACTGCCAACATGCAAATTCGCTTTTGAAAAAACTTAAATTTCTCATCTAATTGCATCCAGCTGCTCGCAATGAAGTCATGGCCTTCCAGCACATTTTGCCTGTTAGGAACATTCACAGCAGGGAGGCCAGTTTCCAAACAAAACACAAATGTGGGACACACCAAGTAGCGGCATTGTGTCACATTTTAACTACACCTACTTGTCCTGAAGAGCACTCTTCCTACAAAGAGCATACCAGGCTTATCTGCACAATGCCTGAATCCAGCACATTTCCAATTGGCAGTCTGGGCGAACGAACAGAGGTGCATGAGCATATGGTGATGCAAGGACTCCGCATTTTAATCCCCAACCACTGCTTTGATCCATATCACTGCTTCTGGTACGTCGCTGACATTATTCGTCTTTCACTTTACATACCCAAAGCCATTTAGAGTTACTAAGTATAGTAACTCATCTTAGGAAATTATGCTAAGTATGTTGGGCTGATTGCAGTAAGATTGTTATAATTGAGGCATGTCACATATTTGGCACTGTTTCCATTATTGATGAAATAAAAGCAAATGGCATTAAATGTTGCATGACAGTATGCAGTAAAAATGACAAGTGGCCACACACAAACAGGGCACAAATCAAGAAGGGTGCCAGTACTGCAAGCTGCCCACAAGTACTCACAACAAGCATGAAGCGTGACCACCAAAGAGAGCATTGGCAAAGCAAATAGTGTGTCGCAAAGCAAAAGTAATGTCATTTTTACTGCATACTGTCATACAACATTTATTGCCATTTGCTTATTATGCCACCAATAATGGAGACAGTGCCAAATATGTGACATGCCTCAATTATAACAATCTTACTGCAATCATCTCAACATGCTTAACATAATTTCCTAAGATGAGTTACCTAACATTGAGTAGATTTCTACAGAGGGGGTAATAACTCATTCACAAACACTCTGGTGCAAACCATTAGGCTTACAATGAAAAACTAGCTGCTGTAGTAAGCTTAGCTGGTCCCAAGTTCAGTCCAAGACCAGACCAAATTTCTCTTCAACTGTGAAAATTTAGGACAGTCATGTAGCATTCCTTTGCAGCCATATGGCTGTACTGAAATGGACTTTAATAAGAGAATACTCCCTTGACTATTAACTTTCTATGTATATAATGACACTAAAAGTTATTGGCTCATATTAAAAGGTTGAATTTGACATTTAGCAAGACAAAGCATCACAAATTGAAAAAAGCAAGTCGCAGATCAAAACAAAAAATGGTAACAAAAGAGCCATGAAACACGGACAATAGTTTATCAACTACTAACGCAAAACAATGCAAGCAAATGCTGAGGCATTCCATGCCAAACACACCTACCTCTAATCCCTTTCTAAAAATTTGCACTTGTCTAGTGATAAAAGATGCTTTCTCAAAGTATTTCTGAAGAAAAACTTTTACAGAAACTACCAGTGACAAATTTACAAGCATCGGCATCAGAGTCAGTGCCCTAGCTCAATTCTCCACAGCACAAGTAGGTTGGAGGCAGTCAAGCGACACAAAGCTGTGTCCACAGCTGTACTAAGACCAGTGGTTGACCAAGCCATCTGCTATAAACCAGACACGGGGTGTCAAAAAAGTTGTGCTGCCATTTTAAATCACACAGACCACAGGTTCACTCTGCTGACATTGGCAAAGCAAAGTAGACTGCTCTGAAGCATAGCTCCGGATTGACAACTGTTCCGAATGTGCTTTTAGAATGAGCGTTCCACATAACATGTGCCACCAGTAGCCTTGCATCAGGAAGAGTAGAAAAACCTGCTTTTGAAGTGCTCCGAATCTTCCTTTGATAGTCGGCAGTAGTGTGCAGGCTTCGCTACAAACAGCCATTGCTGTCATCAGAAGGTTATACACTTGTCCGAAAAATCCCTTCTTTCTAACTCCTCAACAGTTCTGAACAAAAAAAAAGTTCAACGCAGTTCAACCGAGTAGAGGTGTGAAAGCAGGTGTTCATTCTTCAATTGAAGGGGACACTTAAAGCTCCGCCCTAATGGTGTGATGCAATGGCTTTAGTGGGTTAATGCCCTTATATGCAGAATTGACCATTCTCAACTTAACACTCATAGACCGCGGCGAGTCCTCCTACCACTACCAGCACGGTGGCACAGCAGAGAAGCAATGTACCACAACACTGGTAGGTGGCTGTTTCTACCATAGCCATTGGAATAATTGTGCGACCCATGTTGCTGAGCAACCTCCCGCGACCAATGAGTAATTTAACTGCCACCGCCTCTTATTGGCTACAGCTGGCGCGGCACTCGTCCGAACTTATCCGAGCTTCCTCCCATTGGCCGCAGATTGCGCAACACTCCTCCAAACTTATCCGGGCTTCCTGCCCCCATTGGCTGCAGCTGGCACAACGCTCCTCCGAACTTGCCCAAGCTGATGTGTGTAAGCTCGGGTTAGTTCGGAGAACAAGACAATACAAGATGACAAGATTCTTGCTCAGGGTTGGCAAGTCTGGAGTAATGCTTTCGCACTAAAAAAAACCACCTTCATATCTTCAATCATGGTATCTCCCTACAGTAACTTTTTTCCTCCTCCTTCCACAGTAACCACCGCCCGGGGGAATCCTGTGGCAACCAACCTCCAGCTGCGTATTCCTCTGCTCTCACCACACCCTCATCTTTCCATGGTCAACACTCCCCGAACGGATCCCATGACAACCACCCTCATGTTGCACATTCCTTCGCTCTTACCATGCCCTCCTCCTTCTGTTGCCAAATTCCTCCACTCTCATCATACCCTCCTCTTTCCATGGTAAACAACCACCAGGTGGTTCCCATGGTAACCACCCTCTGATTGCACGACTCAGCTATCACCATACCCTCCTTCTTTCGCAGTAACCACCCTCTGAACTGTTCCCCGTAGCAAACCACCTTCTAGTAACGCAATCCTCCGTGCTCACCATTCTGCTTTGCAGTAGCCCTTCTCCTTCCACGGTAACCACCCTAGGGATGAGCATTCCTCCTCTCTCACCATATTCTCTTCTTTCCACGATGACCCCCTCCTTCTTCGTCTTCGTTACCACCCTCTGGTTATGCCGACTACTACCACACCAAACCCAGGCGACGGGCATTAAAGGGGCTATGAAAGGCCTTTCAATAAAATTGCAGTATGCCTGGCATGTTAAAGGATGCCGCTTCACAAATACCTCCAGCAAGAATTTTGTTCATAAGTTTGTTAGAAACTGTGTTATTTGTAGTGGGAACTTGAATTTCAGAGTTTTTGCACCTTTGCCTCTCCTCTAGTCACTTCTTGCCTACTGAAAGGTCGGTGCTCCTCCACTGACCCAACCCACTCAGCCCCACCAACACACATGGGAATTCCCCGGGGGGAAGCTTCGTGACAAGTCAGAGTGATGTGGCTGACTGGCCGCAGCCAGGGTAGCTGCACGACATGTGAAAGAATTTAACTAATAGCCATCTCTTAACCGAGGTGCGCAGGAGCATGAAACGAAGGAGGTGGGGAGTATGAAAAAGTTGCCAAAAAGGGCTCACAAACTTTTGCGCGCGACAGTGGGTTCTCTGCTGTGTATGGAAGTGTATCATTTAGCTCGGGTGTTCCTGACAACAAATTATAGAGATGAAGAGAGTTTATAGGTGGCTGAAAAAAGCACGAAGGTAACGCATGGATAAAGAAAAATAAATACGACGATGGGCGCTAACTCGCAAATGCAGTTTATTCGAGAAGACTGTGCGTATAAATAGAAACACAAACAGTACAAAAAATACAAAGGCTGCAATCATCACCTTTGGCATCTCGCGTAGAAACCAAAGCACTAAGATTATCATTGCAACCCAAGTGATGAGGCTAAAAATTCAAATTCCCAGTCAATCCTGCGGAACTTTGACTGATACAATTAGCACTATTCAAGCGCATGTAAAGGGCATCCATGAATCAATGAACCCATTGGTCACTGCACCTAAAAAAAGGATGGTTTTGCAGCCAAACAGTGGTGTGCACCGTTTCTTTTTCTTTTTGCCGTTAGTACCACACGTGCAACCATGCTCTGCAGGTTATTCAGGGAATCTCCCCAAAGTAATCCCTTGTGCTCTCTTAATCTTTCATTAATACAACGCCTGCACATCAGCGATGTGCAGGTCGCGCACCGCCACTCCAATGATCCTTGTGTGTGCAGCGAAACAGCGATCATGGAGTCCGCGATGTGTGGGCAGCCCTTAGCGCTTGAGGGTGTGGCTGCAGCTCTTGCATTCACATTATCTGTAGTGACGCTGGAGAGTGTTGGGAACATCCAAAATTCTGCACAGTGCATGCAATGCATTCTGGCCGAGAAATTTTATGCATTCGTATCAATCCCGTTCATACATTCTGGCCGAGGAATTTTATGCATTCATATCAATCATCTTCATATCATCAAGATTCTAGTGTAAATAAGCTGGTTGAGCAGGACACAATATCTGGTACATTTCGCATGGTGTGATGTAAATGAAAAAATTTTTTTTTCTAAAACTCCCACATGCATCATGCTAAGAAAAAAGCTCATGCAAGGGAGCCGAAGGCTACAAAACATAAAGGAAGGGACAAAATTAAGCACTGCAGAGTATTATGTTTCAGTACAATGCAATGAATGCTTGCGAGAATGAATTGCTAGAAGCGCAGAGTTTGCTCTGCACTAATTTCGAATTTCGAAGCAGCGATGGCATAGAGGTAGAGCGTCTCCCTTGCGTGCAAGAGGACTGGGGTTCAAATCCCGGTGCTGCGCAATTCTCCACCAGGTTTGAAAAAAAAAAAACTCCGCGTGTTGATGGAATTGCATAGGCAGGCCTGGGGTGCGGCCTGATCTCGGTGACCAGAACCGACAACGCACACCCTCACCAGAACAGGATTTGGCCATCCTGGTGCAGTACTTGGCCACAACCTTCCATGAACAAACCAATTAACCCTCGGCCCTCAGTCCCCAGCTGCTGCGAAGCACCTGACCGAGGCGGAGGCCAGACCTGTGACGCAGCGGAGGGTGCTAAGAATTTCTGGCTCCGGACAGGCCGCCATTGGAATCTGAACCTGGAAACGTTTAACGCTAGAACTTTATCTAGTGAGGCTAGCCTAGCAATGCTGTTAGAGGAACTAGCGGGCATTAACTGGGATGTGATAAGGCTCAGCGAAGTTAAGAGACAAGAGGACAGGTGAGGCGTATACAGTACTAAAGGACGGGCACATACTGTGCTATCGCGGATTAGCGGATAGACGAGAACTAGGTGTGGGATGCCTCATTAATCAGGATATAGCTGGCAACGTAGAGGAGTTCTACAGTATTACCGAGAGGGTAGCAGCTATAGTAATTAGGCTGAATAGGAGGTACAAGCTGAAAGTGGTGCAGGCCTACGCACCCACATCCAGCCATGATGACCAGACCGTTGAAAGTTTCTATGAGGACGTAGAATCGGCCATGAATAAAGTAAAATCGTAGTACACTGTACTGATGGGCGACTTCAATGCGAAGGTGGGCAAGAAGCAGGCTGACGACCACGCGGTAGGTGACTATGGGATAGGCTCTAGAAATAGCAGGGGAGAGTTATTAGTCGAATTCGCGGACAGAAATAATTTACGGATCATGAATACCTTCTACCGCAAACGAAAAAACAGGAAGTGGACCTGGAAGAGCCCCAATGCTGAGATTAAAAATGAAATCGACTTCATACTATGCGCTCAACCTGGCATCGTTCAGAATGTGGACGCCCTCGGAGAGGTGCGTTGTAGCGACCACGAAATGGTAAGGTCTCGAATTAGCTTAGACCTGAAGAGGGACCGGAAGAAGCTAATGAACAGGAAGTCCATTAACGAGCTAGCGGTAGGAGGGAAAATAGAGGAATTCAGGATATCGCTGCAGAACAGATATTCAGCTTTAACTGAGGAAGACGATCTTAATGTTCATACAATGAACGGTAATCTGACAGCTATCATTACGGAGTGCACAGTAGAAGTAAGCGGTAGGACGGTTCGACAGGATACCGGCAAGCTATCTCAGGAGACTAAAGATCCGATTAAGAAATGTCAAAGCATGAGGGCGTCTAACCCTACAGACATAACAGAACTAGCAGAGCTATCGAATTTTAATAAATAAGCGCACAGTAGCCGACATAAGGAAGTCTAATATGGAGAAAATCGAGCATGCTCTAAAGAACGTAAGCAGCCTAAAAGCAGTGAAGAGGAAACTAGGTGTAGGTAAAAACCAGATGTATGCGCTTAGAGACAAGGAGGGCAATGTCATTAGCAACATGGATAAGATAAAGTAGCCGAAGAGTTCTACAGAAATCTATACAGTAGCCAATATAATGAGAACGTTAATGATAGAGAAAGTAGTGCACAGCAATGCATCATCCCGCAAGTAACGAAAGAGGAAGTAAGGAAAGCATTAGGAGCAATGCAAAGGGGAAAACCAGCTGGTGAGGATCAGGTAACAGCAGATCTCCACCAGGACGGAGGGGAGATTGTGATATAAAAACTAGTCGCCCTGTATACGCAATGCTTTATGACCTCGACCGTACCAGAAGCTTGGAAGAACGCAAACATAATCTTAATTCATAAGAAAGGAGATGCCAAGGACTTGAAAAATTACAGACTGATCAGCTTATTGTCCGTTGCCTACAAGGTGTGTACTAAGGTAATCGCTAATTGAGTCAGGAGTACCTTTGACTTTAATCAACGAAATGACCAGGCAGGCTTTCGTAGAGGGTATTCAACAATAGATCATATTCACACTATCAATCAGGTGATAGAGAAATGCACAGAATATAACCAACCCATATATATAGCCTTCAATGAATACGAGAAAGCATTTGACTCAGTGGAAAACTCAGTGGAAAACTCAGCAGTCACATACGCAGTGCGGAATCAGGGTGTAGATGAGCCTTATGTCAAAATACTGAAAGATATATATAGGAACTGCACACCTACCATAGTCCTCCATAAAGTCAGCAATAAAATTCCAATAAGGAAGCACATCAAGCAGGTAGACACGATCTCGCCAATGCTATTCACCGCCTGTTTACAGGAGGTTTTCAGAGACCTGAATTGGGAACAGTTGGGGATAAGAGTTAATAGAGAATACCTAAATACTGATGACATTGCCTTGCAGAGTCACTCAGGAGATGAACTGCAAACCATGATCAATGAGTTAGACAGACAGAGCAGTACGGTGGGTCTTAAAATTAACATGCAGAAAATCAAAGTACCGTATAAACGCGTGTAAGGGCCGCACTTTTTTTCCCAGATTCGGGGGCAAATTTCGGGGTGCGGCCCATACACGCGATTTTCGAAAAAAAAAATTTTTTTTTCAAGTGAAAGCAAACCAATCTGGAATGCGCGGCATTTATTTACCGTTCAGGCATCACTCACGGAGTCTTCAGACTCCGAGCTGGTGCTGTGTTCAGGTAAATGTTCAGACCACAGAAAGTCGTCTTCGGTCCCGTCTAAACTGTTTGAAATTCCGGTCACTTTGAAACTCCGGGTTACAATGTCGGTCGACACGAAATTCCACGCGGACAAAATCCATCCAAGCACAGTCGCGAGCGGTGCCCTCTTAAGCCGCCCTGTCGGCGTCTCGTCGTGATTGCCATTGGCCATCCATTCCGAATACCCGTCAAGTGACCGCGGAAGCTGTCCAAGACGAGGAGCGATCGTCAGGCCAGCATGGCGCCTGGGCGCTTCTCCCAAACGCTTTTTACCCAGTCGAGCACAAGCTCATCGTCCATCCAGCCCTTTTCTTGGGCGCGAACTACAATTCCCTTGGGGAAAACGCCTTTAGGAATCGTTTTTCTTTTCAGGATGACATAGGAAGGCAGCTTCCGCCCGTCCGCGGTGACGCACAGCATAACGGTACACCGCTGGCGCTCCGCGCCGGTTGTCCGCACGAAAACACTCTTCTTTCCGTTCAGTTTAACTGTGCAGCTCTCGGGACAGTCGAACCACACGGGGGTCTGGTCGGCGTTCGCTATCTGCGAAAATATATAGTTGTGCTCATGACACAGACCGATGACATACTTCTGAAAGCTGAGCACCTTGTCGGTGTAATCGGGGGGCAGCCGCTGGCACAGCAAGGTCCTTCGCCGAAATGATAGGCCCTTCCTCTTCAGAAATCTTCGTACCCAGCCGGCACTAGCCTTGAAGTCCTCGTGTGGTATGCTTTTAGCACGCGCCAGAGCTTGTGCCCTCACGCGCAGCCGTTGTTCCGCACTTCCATTGAATAGCATAGCAGCTCTTCTTCTAGCTCAGGAAATTTGCATGGCTTGCCTCGGAAAGCGCGCTTTTTGGAGCTGGTATTCTTCAACGCATCCCTTTGCCCGCACCACCGTCGGACACACTTCTCGTCCACGTCAAATTTTTTGCCCGCGGCACGCTTGCCGTGTTCGAGAGCGAACTCCACTACTTTCAGTTTAAAGCCCGCCGTGTAGCTGTTGAGGTGCTTGCCCATCGTGCAACAGTGACAATGCTCGGAGGCAGTTCATGAAAAAGTGAAGAACGACAGCGCACGAGAGCAACAACTATGCCGAGCGACCACGCTAACACAACCACCAAAAAACGCATCCTTTGACAGCCAGAACAGAACAAAGTTAGACCTGGCGATACTGATGCTGATACGGATAGCGGAAGTACAGTAGCAGAAGCTCGCGGCAGAAGAAAAGATGATGATGATGACCCGCGGCCTCGGGCGCCATCCATGGGCGGCACCTCGAAGCTCCTGCGCACATGTATTTCGAAGGCTATTCTTGCGTGTTTCCTGGAAAGTTTGGGTGCGGCCCTTACACGGATTTTTTTTTTTTCAAATATTTCCTTTGGGAATACGGGGTGCGGCCCTTACATGGGTGCGGCCCTTACACGCGTTTATACGGTAATGTCCAACAGTCTAGCAAAGGAACAGCAGCTCACAATTGGAAGCGAGGTGCTGGAGGTGTTAAAGGAATACGTCTACTTGGGCAGGTAGTGACAGCTGATCCGGATCATGAGAGGAAAAAAACTAGAAGAATAAAAATATAAAAATTTCGTAGGAGCGCACATGACTGGTTCTCTGAGATCATGAATAGCAGATTACCAATATCCCTCAAGAGAAAATTATACAACAGCTATATCTTACCGGTACCCACCTACGGGGCAGAAACGTGGCGGCTAACGAAAGGGGTTCAGCTTAAGTTAAGGACAACACAGCGAGCCATGGAAAGAAAAATGTCAGGTGTAACTTTAAGAGACCGGAAGTGGGCAGAGTGGGTGAGGACACAAATGCGGGTTAGTGACATCCTAGTCAAAATCAAGAGGAATAAATGGGCTTGGGCAGGGCATGTAATGTGAAGGCAAGATAACCGCTCGTCCTTAAGGGTAACAGAATGGATTCCAAGAGAAGGCAAGCCCCTATATATATACCCCTATATATATCCCCGAAAACTTCTAAATATCATCCGCCCACCTAACTTTCTGCCGCCCCCTGCTACACTTGCCTTCTCTTGGAATCCGCTCCGTTAACCTTAAGGACCAGCGGTTACTTTGCCTTCGCATTACATGCCCTGCCCAAGCACAATTATTCTCAACTTTTATTAGTATTGCAATGAAGAAGACGACAGTGCGCCACCATCGACGACGATGAAGAGGTTCGGCCGGCCTCGGCGACCGGCTGCCGCGTGCATTGGAGAGCTCGAGCTCGCTCTGGAAGTCTGTTCTGGTGCCGCTGCTGCTGGGTCAGTTTGAGCAACGGTTACACCACCAGCCCTTTCAGACTTTTATTGAATTGCAGCTCTACAATGAACCGCTCTTCAGGCGCACTGTCGTCTTCTTCATTGCAGTATATCATTAACCTGCGTTTGTACCCTGACCCACTCTGCCCTCTTGCCACAGTTTTAAAACTCAGTTTGGGCACCACTGCACAAAGAAAATGCTGCACTCTTTTCAACAATGGTGTATTTTCTGATGCTGAATTGCAACCTAAACAAAGTGAATTCCTTCCAGTGAGGACGCAGTTGCCTCCATCGGTGGGTATGGGA
Organism: Amblyomma americanum; assembly: GCF_052857255.1. Taxonomy (NCBI): domain Eukaryota; kingdom Metazoa; phylum Arthropoda; class Arachnida; order Ixodida; family Ixodidae; genus Amblyomma; species Amblyomma americanum. The sequence continues at coordinate 437,947,802 of NC_135497.1, forward strand.
TCACTGGATCAAACCTGTATCTGAAAGCATGATGGTTTTCCTACTTTCATACATCGTCTGGTGTACAAGTTACCAGGTCATTGCACCTGTGGCCAGAGTGGGCCATTGGATGAAGCAGAGATTACTGCCATTTAATGGTCATGAGATAAATGATGGCAAGGCGGAATCTCAGAACTAGTCGAACTGGTCTGCCAGAGATACAAGCACTCCCACGGTGGCCAAGAATGTGTTCTCCAGGAAACTTGTGCAACAGAAGGCATCGTCAGTTACAAAAGTTTACAATGCACCGCACCACTCATTTCAATGATGAGATGGACTGTGAACTTTTGCAACATAGGGTATATGAAACCCGAAGACTCCACTACGCATGCACCTTATTTGTTTTTTTTTCTTCTTGTTATACCAAGTATCGGGAGGTCCCCTTGCTGATGCCCTCAACACCAACTTGCTAGTCTCTAAAAGACTAAGCATCACCACGTACAGTGACCAGAAGTACTGCCTCTTGCATAAAATTTGGCACACGAACAGCGTTAAACATGGACTGGAAAGCAAATAAAAATAACACGGAAGTAAAGGTAGCTTCCATGGCGAAAGCAAAAAAGCGGACAAGTTCCTACCCCAAGCTCGGTACCCGTCAAAGCGAGACAGATTCCCGAGCAGGCGTGTGCAAACTCCTCGATGCAGAGGCACGTCTCAAAGCTCTTCAAGTCGGGCCCACCTGGTGTGTGAAGGAAGGGAGGACACACTTGAGCAATCGCAGCTGTGGGAGGGCAGGGCCCAGGTTTGCACACAGCTGCTGCTTGGCACCCAACCACAATGCTAGCCTTACCAGTTTGCACTTGGCATCATCACCGTCAGCCCCTTTTGAACTAGGCACATGACGCATGAGCCAATTTCCATGCATCTGGCAAGCCAAACAGGGGCCAAAGAGCAATGCCTTCTTTTGGGCAGCTTTGCATCTTGCAGGGCAGCTGTGTGCAAGCCCGGTCAGAAGCTATGTTTACGTCAAGCAGATCAATGGCAGCCGAACAGGGTGGCACACAAAAAGCCAAAAAGCAATAAACAATTCAAAGCACCCAAGCATATTCTGCTGCCACTTTTGTTTGTTCTGCCATGTTCGCTAAATACCATTTCTTGATGCTGTCACCAGAATCCAATGAATGAAGTTTGCTTGAACAAAGGAAAAAAAACTTTCTGCAAAATCTGCAGGTACCAGGACCTGTGAAGACGAGCAAGTTGTCCAGAAAAATGGCAGGTGGAGCTCTAAATGCTGCTGCTAACTAAACTACTTGCATAAGCAAGCACTCTTCCAGAGAAACCAGGTTTACCAAAAGCTGTCAACTTGAAACAGCAGCTGTAGCTTTAAAAATATAACGTGCCTACAACTGATGTCGGATACAGACTCAACATTGGCATGCAAAGGAGTTACCACAGAGTGCTCTAGATGACAGACTTCAAAGGCTGTTCTGCTTAGACACTGAGCCAAAGACCCTACAGCACAATCACAGTGCATGCAGCTAGGAGTGCTGTACCAAACAAAATCTCTGCTTTTCTCTAGAGCTGCCCATGCAAGACTACAAACTGGCATCACTGTTGTTCCACAGCTAACCAAAGATGTCTGCCAGCAGCAAAAGCACGCCTGTGAGCTGAGCAGCGCCTACAGCCCAACCTTAACATAGCAAGTGGTGGGCCTTCTTGCAATGATTAGTACCAACCTGCTCAAAAATGCAACAACGTGCTCAGCTACTGAGAGCAATGCTACAGTGAAACATGACCTTGTAGGTCAAATTACACACAACATCTTAATACTTGAATTAAGACAGTAGCAAAAGCTACCATATTACACTTCTCCGTGACATCATTGGTGGCAAAGATTGGCAAAGCACCTGAAAATTTGTGTACACCACAAAAAGGACATGCAATAATGAGAATTATATCTTGCACTGCTCTGGCTATCGATATCTTGGTCCTTTACCACTGCAACATATGATTAAGAGTACAAAAATGGAAATAGCACCCTGCAATTTATTTTCCCAACAAATCTAGCAATGTTTATTACTAGTACTCATTTTTTCATGCCCATTCAAAGAAGTCAGCTTAATAAAGCAAGCCAGCCAATCCCTACTCAGCAAATATCCGTGTGCAGAACATCACACCTTAACAAACCTCCCCGCAGAGTAGGTCCAGAGTGAGCGGAGTCGGCAGTAAAAACCTCAACTGCTTACTACAGATATCGCCATTACGAAAGTTGGTATTGCAATTTATAAAGTTTTGAGACATGACCAGTCTGAGTTCATCTGGCAATACACATCTGTTGCCATCACCCTTCATGATCCTTTTTTCTTTTTTTTTGACCAGGTCGATTTCACAACCCATCTTTCATGGGGACAAAGTACTTGTGCACCTGTCTGCCCCAGTGGAATAAAATGGGTCATTTATTTTACCTGCCTTTCTGTTTGGCCCCTTGACGTCCTCCACTGCTGTCATCCTTTTTTGTGCCCCACTTTCTGTTTTCGATGAGGTCGAGTTCACTATCTGCCAGCGATGAGGGCAAAGCCCTTATACACCTACCTGCCCCAGTGGAATGAACTGAGCACATTTATTTTACCTGTCTTTCTGTTTGGTCTCTTGAATTCCCAATAACATGCGCATCCTTAAATCTTTGTTCACACTTGCATGCAATGTGAGACTAGATTTCTGGGGTGCACAATCTGCTGAAAATTGCAGCAACATTATCAAAGTCTTGATTCAGACATCTACCTGAATGGCCAATGTAACTATTTCTCCACGACACAGGCACCTTGCGACACTTCTAGCACATTCAACACATACTTTTTTCCAGTGGGCAACATAGCAATCACCCCTCTGAGCCTGGTTTTATTACCACTTACTTCACCCCAGACGGTGTTGTGAATACTACCTGCACATTGTATCGGTTCGCAATCTTTTTGTCTATTAGCTATTTCCAGTGATTCATGCACTTTGCTCACCTTAGAGAACACCCCACTGATCACATGTGCCACACCATTTGCAACGCTGCACAAACATTAAAAATGTATGCCCATCACAAGCTCCAAAACTTTCCGGCAGCCTCGATCCTCTTCTTCCTTCTTTGCATGCAGTAAGGCCCAAATGTCCAAAACTGTCGCTGAGGGCTACCACTTGGCCTGTGATGGCACATGACATCACTGGCCATGTGACAATAAACACCCCACTGTCATGCCTCATGAATGAACTGGTGGCATCCCTTGGCGTGGGACAACCCCTCCTCCCCTAGCCAGGAGAGTGCCACCTCTGACTGGGTGGGCTGCACACACCTTCGTGGCATGTTCAGTGTAGCAAGGCTGATCCCAATCAATCAGCCTTGGCAACGATCACGTGCGACTAAGCAGCCTCCCCAAAGTCTTTCCCACCAAAGCCGTGACAACTGCACGAAGCATGCTGAAACTGCAGCCATCATAAATGGTTAAATGAACAGACTCTCGTCAACCCTTTGGCCCTGAGCTAGATTTGTGCCATGCAAACGAGTCAACAAATCCAATGCAATGTCCCTTGTGCGCCACAAAGTGGGGAGCTGCACCTCGTTTTACAGAGCTAGCTAACAAGGAAAGGTGGGCTGGTTTCACAGCACTTGGTGTCCAGTTCTTACTCTGATGTCACATGGTCACAGCATGTATGGTGCATGTGGCTCGCCAGCATGCAGTCACTTAGATGCTCGCTACCATGGCAAAGATGATGGGCTGCTCGAACCAGTACTCGAAAGAACAATAGTGCCACAAACGTGATAGCAAGCGATGACTACGGAAAGATTAAGTCGCACACCCACGAAGTACAGCAGAAGTGTCAACGGCAACAGGATCCTGCCGTGCAAGTTCATAGTGGCCAAAAGAAGAGACCATAGCAGCAAGATCAAGAACTGGGCACCTGTGAAGCTAAAGGTGGCAGACTGCCACAGACTGGCCAGCCACAATGGTGCCAATCGGGCTGTAAATTTCAGTGGTAGCTGTACATTTGACTGCCCCATTCATCAATAACATCATAGTGAATCAGAGTTAAGTGACCAGTCAGCACTAAAATTCACAGCATCATTGATGGTCATACTGCAATTTTTTTGCCACACCAAGCTGAGATTAGACTTTGCAAAACACAAACCACCAGAGTGCATGAAACATAACACAAGCTTTGCAGTGTAAAACTGAGAGAACTCTTAATTATTACTGAATGTTTAAAAATATGCTTGGAGACACTAGCTTAAATATGCTGTCATCAAGTACAATAAGAGCATTGCCATGATAGCATTGAGCTGAGAGATGGAAAGCCCTTAATATCGAATTTCCCGTCTTCTAGTTGGTCTTGCTTCACTAACCAGCACAGAGGAAAAAGTGTGTGTTGTCAGTTAAATGCGGCACAAAATACCACTGTAGTAGAACTTGGGTGAGATGGCACAGGTGCATACTGAGTGGAGGAAGCAGCACAGCCGGATGAAAGACAGAAGGAAACAACACAAGCGAGTCTTGTCTTTTGTCCGGCTGCGCTGTTCCATCCAATATGCACAAAACACCAAGTTAAAGACCTGAGGTACTGTTCCAAATGAAAGCAGTGCATGCCATTTTTGTAGCTTGCATTTCTCCTTGCTTCCTGTTCAATGTACTGCAAAGAGCAACCATTTCCTTTCTGTTCATTTCAGTGCTAGTTTTTCTCAAGAGGCCTGCGAGTTGCACTTTTCCTCCAAGGACAGAGTTTTGGGTTTAAGTTGGACCATTGCTGCACAACTGCTCACATCCCAGTTGCAAAACTCGCACTGAACACGGGCTTTTTCCTGGCTGCATTTTCACTCCCCAACCGCACGGCCCATCCAAGGCCCCGTGCCTTGCTGAAGTCCTAGTTTTGAGACTCCCATTGAAGGATATGGTGAATCACCTAAGATCTGACAACCATAAGAAACAATTCTGAAAACAAAGACCCCTTGCAGGCACTCTGCACCTGAACTATCAATATTGCTACGTTCAGAGTTTGAAACTATCAGTACATGGGTGCTGCATGACAAACAGGGAGTGGCACTAGTTACTGAGATACAACTGCTTTACAGAATGTACATAAACTGTCCCACTAACAAAACCAATTAACAGGCTGCCTTAAGCAATAAGACATGCAAATTGCGGAGAGTTTTGCAACTGGACTGGGCCCACATGTTGTCATGGTAGCAAAAGCAAGTCACTCCAATTACCCCAAGGCCCGTTCCTTCAAGAATGGTTTTGATGCCCGAGCAGGCGTACGCAACCTCTTCTGTCACCAGACAATGGCTGATGAGGCTTAAATTGCTGCCACCTGGCGAGAGACGACACATAAGGATCAGGGACACAAAGGTCCAATGGTCACATACCACACCTGTGCTGAAATGAGTCAAAGAATGAGCACCACCTCACCAGTACTCATCTCACAAGCTGGAACACAAATACAAGAAACAGTTGCAGGAGCACCTTAAACAAAGTGAATGGGCAGTAATAATTACCACCCACTGTACCACTTTACTCTCAAACCTGTACTTTATGCATGCAAAAATTTTGCTGCCCATCCTCTCCTTGCAAAACAGTGATGAAAGCCTTTGCAGAGCTTCAGCTATAAGTGCTCAAGAGAAAAAAAAAATCAGACGGCATTCAAGAGCTAGATGACACAATGTACATGCCAATGCGTTATTATCAAGTGTATCTCTCATCGTCTTGTACCAGTAATGTGTTCAATGAGCAGCAAAGCAACATAATGAGAGCAAGAAGCTGGTTGTGAATAACAATGGTTGCTTTTCTACATTCACAGGAGGAGGGAAGTGCACTGACCGTACTTTGCGGGAATGGAGAGGTTCATCAGTCCAACTTCGAAAGCTTTCTTGACAATGTCCCAGGGAAACTGCAAAAGGCACGGCTCATTAGATGAAATGCTCTTCCAGACACCATCAGTGCACAAGGCTGTTTGCGGCTCCTTTCTTCCACACCACGCCACTAGAGACCCAGGCACCACCCCAGCAAATGACATCCCCAACCCTGTGACACCAACGCTGACGTCACAACTGCTACGATCAGCTCTGCATTGCAGTATAGCAAAACAAATCACTGCAAGAGAGACACCCTGAAGGCATGAAATAAACAGCCATCTCAGACACCAAGCCCACCGATCTGTAATACATACATCTGTAATCTGTAGAATATACACCACACCATACTAATTACCAACACAAAGTACATTAACTATTTACTTCTGCTTTGCGACTCCCCTAATTCAAAACATTTATTAAGAATGAATGTTCAGCCCTTCTTCACCACCGCTTTGGACGCATCAGGTCACGTTCCAGTGCCTTTTAATCTTAAAAACAGTGTTCGGTTAATGCCTGAAGACATTTGTAGATCTCAAATCAATAAACACATTACACAGCTGCATCAACTCAAAGCTGGCAGATTAAAAAATTTCAATGACAACAACGATAGGTGTAATTGTATTGACTACAGCCAGCTTGGCTGGGCACTGTTTTAAATGTACTGTAAATCAGGCCATTCGAAAAAATACCTACTTTATTTGCTGGGGTACAGTCTGCAGACTATACATGTTTGAATGCTAAAATTTTATGCTCCCGACTACTTACTACAGATGCGCATTATATTAGATTTTTTTCTTCCTGTATCGCCCACTGTAGCACGCCATGCCCTACACAATTTTCACAATCACAAAGTTTCTTTTTTATGGACTTCGCTACCATTCCCATTACGAACATCACTGGTTGTGTGTGTATTTACTGGCAGTAAACAGTGCAAATACCGCACTTTCACTGTTTGAACTGTTCGAACCTCCTAAACGTTCGGAAATTACTAATTTCTTGTTCATCTAAACTCGTGGTGAAACATCGCGACATTCCCCAATGGCAGTACCTTGCACTTGTCACATGAGTTAACTTCGAGCTGTTTCCTCACAGAATCAACTTCCAGCCCGCAGTGGCAGAAGCCCAGGCGCATAAAATGATAGTGTTGACGACCACTGACAGCTGTCGCCGCATGCTCTCAGGTGGGAAAACGAAGTGCAGCACTATGCGGCACACCACTGCATCTAGCCACGATGCAGGCAACAGCTGGCTATGGACCTGGCCAGGCAGCGATCCTCTCGTTTTATAGCACTACTACAGGATGTGTGCGCGCATGGAAGCGGCCCGGCTTGTGGAGGGCAGCGGAAGGGGGCGATGTTGCAGGCAGGGTGTTTCCCAATATTTGCATACGCTACTGCGGTTATTTCGTGGCGACCGCTTTGACCATTCTCAATTTTCACCAATTAGAATCTTGAAACTGCATATCTTAGGCCACACAGTCCCTTGCCTCGCCATCATCCGACCACCAACGTCACTCCTCCTGTACGGAAGTATCTGGCCACCTTACAATGCTTCATGACAGCTTTCAGTGAACTCCTTGTCATATGAGCTTGAAGTGAAACTGTCACAGTAACTTTTTTTACTCACAGCAATTATTATTGAAAAATTGTAAACAAGGTATTATGCGCGGTCCACACGGGCAAATTTAATGCAAGTAAATGCCAGTGCCACACGCGCACTAGAAACGCCAGTAAATGCTTAATGCCCTAAGTGTGGGGAGATACTGGTCTTGAAATTCAAATTTTTATTGTTAATGATATCATAATAAAATCACGTGTGTATATGTATTTCCTCCTCCTGTGTTCAGAAATGTAATTAGTTTCACCACAGCTGAATTATTTCCCATATTATGGGAAAATAACTGAAGCCTAAATAGGTAATTTCTTGCGGGTCATAAAGACACTTCTCCTTAGTATATTTTGGTTCCGACTGAAATGAAACTGCAGCCAAGGACCTACCATGTGGAGCTATGCTATTCATATTGTTATTGAGGTACATAACCATATAAATATGTTTAGTTATGTCAAAGCACCATAATTGTGAAATATAATTGGTGACATTATTGTTCACAAAATTTTATATGTTTGACTCAGCATTGAAAAGACAGCATAGCTTCATGGCTTAGTTTGTTCTCAATTCAATGGTATAAGATTAATTGAAATCATGCTATAAAAACATAGCAAACACTTCCTCAAGGCTAATCATGTTGGCAAAAACATGAAGCTGAGAAACGGAGGTTATTTTGGAGGTCTCAGAAAATGCCGAAATGCGGTAGTGAAGAGGTAGCACACCCGGCTTGCAACGCAAAGTTCCATTTCATGTTCCAAGAGGATTTGACAGTAGTGAGCAATACCGGGATGTAGAGAAGAGTGTCAGCTTTTGAACAAGACCAAGAAGGTGACCACTGGGGACACAGTGATGGGAACTGACAGGCTTGACTACTGCATTTTGCCCCGAAATCGCCATTTTGATGCTTTGGAAGCATCAGTATATCGTTTATAGTAGTTCAAGGTCGAATTAGATCTTGACACTTTGCAGGTAAGTACTTGAGAGTAAACAACCTGAATATGCCACATGTGAAAAATTAAAATTTTTGCATTTTTTTTTAATTTCAAGACCCACGTCTCCCCTTTAATGCCATTATTTTCTAAGTTCATGCTACACGTGCAGATTTAATATAATTATATGTATGTTGCAATGATAACGCCTGCGAGGTAGTCAAAAATTTGACTTGATTTTAAGCAGTGCTAATCAGCACAAAATCTTGGCAAAGTTGTCCAAATGTAATGTAAAAATTATTCTGCCCAAAATGCCCCTGTCCTTGGTTGACAAGTCAAAAAAGTAGTCTTAAACTCGCGTGTCAGCAGACACAAGCCAATCCGTCAGAGAAGTGCCAGTCAAAATGGCACCATTCACATCAAAAATGCAGCACAGGTGCCTCATCTAACTTAAAGGTATCAATAAACCAGATAGCAAGTTGTTACTAACAAATCTGCATCCTTTTTGCACACAGAACGAGGTCGGGAGTGCACATTTCTCCGGCAAATGTATGATGAACTCAGTAACTTGGAAATGACAGTAATGCTAAGGTCATTAAATTTTTGTGTGCAACCCTGCATGAATGCCATTAAAACTTAATACCCGTGCCACATGGGCAAATTTAATGCCAATAAGTGCTTACTGCCTTATTGTTTTAACAGCATTCACACGGTGCCTTTATAAGGAACTGCTCAGCATTGCAGATGCAGTACTGATTTGTTTCCTTTTTTTCTTGTGTTGATACCTCCTCCCTTACTCACTGATGCCTGCTTTTTCCACAGGTCAGCTTTTCTCTTCCACATTTTTTTGCTGCTTTGTCTGTTTCATGTTTTTACTTCGTTACCAGTATAGTCCCCTTTTGATGGAAAACCTGTGGTCCATCTGTCTGTCTCTCTGAGTGTGTGCGTGTACTATCACGATGGAATGAAACGCGAACATCGCGGCGCCTACACGCTCTGCTGTTCGAATTTCTTTTGATCACGATTTTACCATGGCGGTAAGAAAAATACGTTAGAGTCGTCCTAGAATGCATCACAGATGACTCTAGCGTCCTTTTGCTACCACCAAGGTAAAAGCGTGATGAAAAGAAATGTGAACAATGGAGCACCTAGGCTCCACTATGTTTGCATTTTTTTCCATCACCCCTGCATGTGTGCGAGTGCGCATGTATGTGAAGCATCCACCCCTTTGCACCCCTAGCAGATCAGGGCACCTTGCCTCCACCCGAGCATCCAGTGGGTGCACCAACCAGTAAGAATGCACCTCCTCCTACGACCCTCCACCTACCAGAAGCCAACGAAAAAGCAATGGCGAAATCAGACTGAAAGACGCAATAGGAAGACAATCGATGTAAAAGCAAAACGTAGAACCTATACTGTTAACGTCTGCATTTTTTCCACTGAGGTCTAACTGTGTGCAAGTTCCTCACTAAGTTGCAAAGGAGACAAAGTGGCTGTGTGAGGAGGAGCACCCAAGCTAGACCTGGCTGGCAACTAGAAATCATCCCTGGTCTAACCACCGCATCTGCCTCAGTTGGTTTGTGACAATATTGACCAAGTGAAACGAAACATTACTTACATTGATGCTTTCCATATCGCATCTCAACTACCTGCTATGACTAGCCTCAGAACAGCCTGTTGATAATAACCAAGATTTTCAGAAACAGAAGTGAGTACATATAGCCTGCGCACGTACTGAAGGTACGCTCCATGCTGCTTTTTCATTGTACTGCGCTGTAAAGCCTAATCTAGCAGCCTCACTGGCAAAGTCATGCTGCAACTAAGCTGAAAGTAGGTTTATTTCACCAAGGCTGCAAAATATGGGATATTTCAACAGACTTCTTTCCATTGTTGCAGAATACCTCTTCATGCAATTCGCAAGGCAAAGAAAGTGGGGTCTTGCACAGCCTGACAGAGCAAAGTAGCTGTGATTCCTTGCATCCACAAAACATCATCAAGACAGGCAGGCATGAAGGTGTAGTTTTCTGTACCCCTAACAGGCCTGCAATGCCTTGCATGGAAGTCAACGAAGTATGGAAACAGCTTTGCAGGAAAAAACAATTGCATGTGTCACACTTATATATCATCCTTTTATCTTGCGGGCACTAGAACAGTGGCAGGGATGCATTGACTCTTCATAAGAGCAAGCATATTGACTGAAAGGACCGAGTGGCAGCCACCTAACTCGGCAGCAGCAATAATGTAGTTGTATTCTCCTTTCTGGTAACTGCAAAAACACTGAACGGTATCCCCAAAGAGAGGGCAACAATATTTGTACGACACTCAGCTTGAGTCCATCTTACGCACTACATCTGAAAGAAATTACTTGTCAGACTGACTTCTGTCTTTCTCCCCGTCTCATCCCCGCTGTTATTTTTTAATGTGATTTGCATATTTTCGTGCACCTGAAGCATGAGTTTGACAGTATAAAACATCCAGTTGATATTCAGCATCCCTGTTCGTCTTCGCTCATGCCGTCCTGTTAATTCACTTTTCATGTTTTTGGTAACATGCCCAACCCACTTCTCGCAACCTGTCAACAGGTTCCATCTTCCAGTCTCATCAACAATGTCCCAGCAGAGTCCGCTCAATGTCACACGTTCCAGCACCTTGAACAGAAAAATGAGCACCTATCCACACCCAAGCCAACAATGCATGTCAGCGTCGCGTACAGCCAGCAGTTACCTGTGTAACCACTGACTGTGCGGCACACTGCAAAGTGGTTTTTGTGCTGCCTACCTCCCCGGTACGGTCGTAGTGTGCTGCCTTGGGAAGGATCTCCTCTCGGGAAAATTTTCGCGCCAGGTTCTGATACTCCTTCTGCTCCCCTGACAGCTCTGCACAGACACCACACTCGCTCAGTTCCAAGTCTTCATATGCAGAAATGAGCTGCAACTCACACATCCAAGTGTGGGCATTCTCATGAAGCCCACACGACACAGACCATAGCAACATCCAAAGATATCTCACAAAAAGTTTTATCTGTGCCCACACAGTGCAACTCAGCACACACTTTGAGACAACAAACCACAGTATACACTCTTCTATAGTAGGATACAACTTAAAAAAAAAAAACAGTTGGCAACAGTGAACTACACACTGCACCGTCCTGTACTGTTCCATTGACAAATCACAACAGCAAATGCAAACAGCTTTTTAATGCTTGACTGAATCAAATAATCCAGAGGAATCAAAATTCTTGAGCTTATAATTTTGTCTGGTGGTTAGCTTCTTGTTTAGGTTCATAAAAAAAGCCTTACCACTAGATTACTTTTTGTTCTAGAGGAATTCTGTGTGGTGGTCCTCAATGTGGGCGGAGCTTCACTGCAAAGCCAAGTTGTAGGTGACTATACAAGGTGTTTCACCTAAGACTTTACATAATTTTAAAAAATAGGCTTTTTGAGTTAGATGAGCACTTTTTTCGGCACAGCATTGTCAGTGGTGTAATACATCATAATACAGCTAAGAAGTGCTAACTAGCACGCTGGTTAACTGATATTGAACAGCTAAATTTCTAACTATTACTGTTAAGCTCCTTAATTACTGAGAGATGTGCAGCCCACCGTATAAAGTATAATAACCTTTAATAACCACTGTAAATTGTATAAAGTCTTAGGTGAAACATCCTGTAAAGCACGTGTTGCCATGATATTCAAAGGTGGCAACAAAAATTACCCGAACAATTATCGCCCCATTTCGGTATTGCCTCTTTTTTCAAAATTAGCTGAGCGTGTTCTCTTCAGGCGAATAAATAACTTCCTACAAACTAAGCATCTAATCTGTCCCCAACAGTACGGTTTTCAGGCCGGTAAATCAACTCAATCAGCTCTGTTAGATATTAAAAACTCTATAATTAACAATTTTGAGAATAGGCTTTTTTCTGTTGGAATTTTTCTTGATTTGTGCAAAGCCTTCGATTCAGTGAAGCATTCAATACTACTTCATAAATTAGAGACTTATGGGATCCGTGGAGTTGCAAATACACTTTTGGAGAGCTATCTAACTGCACGTATCCAGTACACTCAGATTCATGATGCAAAATCTACTTTTGGTACGATAAATGTCGGTATCCCTCAGGGTTCAATTTTAGGACCACTTTTATTTATTTTATACATTAATGACATTGTCAACATTCCATTAACTCCTAATATTATTATATATGCCGATGATACTAATGTCTTTTTTCTGGCTCCAATCTTCAAGTACTTGAACGGCAATCTAATGCCTGGCTTAACGAGTTAGCAGTTTGGCTCTCTGTTAATCAACTTCAGTTAAACGTCAGCAAAACAAAGTTCATGCTCTTTCATCCTAAAAACAAACCTTTAGATCATCGCGTCAAACTAGCTTTTAATGACTTGAACATCGAGCAAGTTTATAGTTGCCGCTTTCTAGGTGTGCATTTTCGCAGTGATATGGGGTGGACAGATCATGTAAACTGCATTAGACTAAAAATGGCCAGGTCTATTTGTGTTATCTATCATATTAAGCATCTACTTCCACTACAGGTTAGAAGACAATTATACTTTGCCCTTGTTCATTCCCATCTTGTATACTGCAACCTGGTGTGGGGAACTTGCAACAAAACCGATTCGTATAAATTGCTTTCTCTTCGGAAAAGAAAATAATCTTTTCGAAACATTTCATGTTCGCAATTTCTTTCATTCCTACAATTTGAGTTTGGCTGTTCACATTTTTTATAAAGTAAAACATAATTTCAGGTCTTTCCAAAATAACAAGAAATGTTACGTATGGTTTACGTGCGGTCGCCTTATCCACTGAAAGACCTAGAACAAACTATGGAAAACAAACTATAGATAACCAAATTGTAACATTGTGTAATGCTTATCAGTCTCTAATAAAAATCGCCGCAGAATGTCATAGTGTATCTGGTTTTAAGAAAAAACTGAAGATTCTTTTTCCTGTTTAAATTCAGCTAACTGTATATTTTGTCTTTTGCGTTGCTTCCTTTACTGCCGAGTGTGCATATCGTGTTTTCTGCCAATTGCCGTTTATTACCGTAAAAACCGCAATATAGGTCGACCCCCTAAATAACCAATTCTAAAAATGAAAAAAAAAAAATTTTCAGTGGAAAAAGTACCTAAAGACATCCTTACCTTGAATCAAATGCGACTCAACAGGTTGCACAATGGGCGGCAGTATTTTTAATTTAAATGTTACACCCGGCCAGTTTTGTAATAGTATCGCGTGCCCATCGGCCCGCATGTTTGTTTCTGGCACACAGAAGTATGGCACCGTAGAGCAAAGCCATTCTTCATCATGAATCGCCGCACCCAGGATGGTGAGTCCTTGAATTGTGCCCTCGTGAGTCTAGAGGCCCACGCGATCTCTACCGAATTCACGCGGATGCATTCGGCAGTCACAGGCAGCTATCTTGCACGCAGCACAACCTTTCCATTCAATTCTGGATACACTGCGGTCCACCCACGAAATGTTTTCTTCTGGTTGCTGCAAGTTGTAATACGCAGCTTCTGCCTCCGCCAGTACTGAATGCTCCTTTCGGATACTCCAAATTCATGTTGTGTAAAAAATGTTTTTAATTTTTAGAATTGGTTATTTAGGGGGGTCGACCTATATTCCGATTTTTACGGTATCTTTGAATCGTTTTTTCAGTGTTTGCTATTTCTATCGTATAACTTTTCTTGTTTGTTTTGAAAGTGTCTTTTTTATTTTTTACCATGCGGCCACTGTTCTATGTACTATTTGGGGTGTAGGCCTCGTCAGGAGGTTTGCCTCGTCTTCCTCCTTTTGCCTCACCTCGAGGGCATATTGTATTATATGGCCAAATAAAAATGCTACTACTACTACTACTACTACTACTACACCAGGTGTTTTTTTTTAACTGTTTACAGATCGTTAAATTAAACCCTGCGAGAGATAAAGCAGTGCGGTGTGTGCGGGTGGATTGTACAGCAAGGCGGACATTATGTATGAGATAGAGCTCAGTGATTAAACAATTAACTAATCAACTTCTTCTGCTTTTAGGGGCCAACATCATATTAAGAAATTGAGCACCGTCAACGTGAAAGCTGAGCGAAGTTTATAAATTTTCTTTATCAGCAATGCAGTTTGGAATATTTAACGTAAAAAACACGTATTTTTTAGCTCGTAAAGTTGCCTTCCCACAATGTACATTATTAAAATGGCGTTGCTCGCATTTCTAATACAACAAATATGGAAGCCCTTGTCTATTTTATGCCGTAGAAGCAGTTAACATGATTTCCTCGACAATATTATGTCTAGTGATGCCATTTTAAAAACGTACACTGCGGGAAGCCAACTTTACAAGCTATAAAATGCGTATTTTTGAAGTTAAATATTTCAAAATGCATTGCTGCTAAAAGAAAATTTAAAAACTGAACTCAGCTTCTGTGTAGACAGCCTTCAGTTTCTTAATATAATGTTGGCCTTTGGAATAAAAAGCAAAGAAGTTGATAAGTTAATTTTAGTTAATTAATCGTGGCTCAAGCTGCTTGCATGCAGCTTTTACCTTGGCTTCCTTCATCCGTGAGAATGGGAAATAAAGAATGAATCACTGAGCTCTATGACGTACATAATGTCAGCCTTGGTGTACAAACCACCTGCACAGACTGCATGGACGTATCTTTCGCAGGGTTTAAAATAACGATCTGTAGACAGTTAAAAGAAACACCCGGCAGAAGACCCTCCCCAACTGCAACACCAGTCCTCCATCTTCTCACACTCCAGCTCAACAAGAGGGTGGGCAAATTGGTTCATTGCTGGAAACTAGCTGTCTTGCAATCGGGCAATGGCACGCAAATGAAAAAACACAAGATATGCCACATGCATGCCCTGCACAGGGAATGCACATAAGATGTCCAATTTTAATACCATGACAGCAACATCATGTAGTCAGCACTGTGCAGACACATCACTGTCCTAAACAGCTGTACAGGACTGTGCCTAAAACAAGAGAAAGCGACTAGAGACAAGCACACACATGGCTATCTCACACTGCTCTGCTATTTGGTTTCAGATTACTGACAGCAGTGCATGGCATGCCACCAAAGGCTGTAGTGACCACTAGTGAGCAAGCTTTTATCGCTTAATACTGCCTAGACACAGTGCTGACTCACAATCAAGATTTTATCATCACATACTGCACATTTATGTGGCACACCGAATATTGCAATAATTAAATAAGTCAGAACTTGTGGCAGTCTCACCATCTATATGTCTTTGTGTGCAGTATAATTAGTAACACACCATGCTGCAAAGGAACAGGTGCCACTGGCATTCACCATAGAGGCTCACCAAAGCAATATCCCGCATTGTTTGCCTTGGCTGTAGCAGCAGCTGCCTCAGCAGACAGGGGCCGGCACTGCTGGATGGACTTCAGCGTGCGGAGCGCCTGCACAGGAACCGGATCACTTTGAGCCACATAAAAAACGCACTGGCTGCTCTGGACACAGCTAAACAGACTTCACACCCCAGTCGTGCCTTCCTAATATCCACAGCCTCTGTAATACCAACCACCAGTATCAATGCACCTCTGCAAGGAGTCCATTTTTCTCTCTGTCCTCAATTTATCAGCAGGTCTCGAGCAACACAGTGCATCTTTGTGAAACTCCACCACACACTCCCTCCTCAAAGGTCTGAGGAACAGAATGCCGATGGCTCTGGGAGGGCAGGAGATGCCACGAGGGTGTGGTGGTGTTTTGTGAAACAGTGACTGACCAATCTGCTAATGATGGAAAGGAAGACCGCATCTGGCCACACCATGGAGAGGCCGGTTTTCAGAGAACACCATGCAAGCCAACCTGAACTGCACCGTTTGGCAGCAAGCACTTTACACCATATATCCTTCCTCCGATTTCAACAAAGCCTCTGCCAGCTATCTTTCCCTGCTGATGAGAAAACGTAGCACATTCTCACTTCTATCATTTTTTTCTGAGCACTCGCAGCAAATGTACTGCCACTCATTCATCTGAGGAGACCCGAATGGTGACACAGCCCACATAACATCAAGAGTGCACACATAAGAATACTCCTCACATAATCGCTCACACAGACACAAGAAAACTACAACCCGATCGCCCACTGAGGCAACTGCGAAAAATGGATTTACTGTCCTTTTTGTTTCTGTCTTTCCATTGATTAATGTTCGTGTGGCAGCGCTTCAGACATTATGCCTCCCTTGGATCTCCCTTGTGGCGAAAGGAAGCTTGTTTTAATGTCAATGCCAAGCTTATAGTTTTTTTGTTTTTTTTCCGCCTCTTCTTTTCCCGTGGCATCATGCCAGCGTCCTTGCTCAAATGAAAGATACTCGCTTTAGTAACAAATATTTACATCACCACTGGAGTGCACACTTAAAAGCAGAACGAAAACTCAACAGCCATGCAAGCAATTTTTCGGGTCAATTCCATGAAATATCAGCAGACCTATGCGCCCATCGCGACCGTACGACAGCATTACTTGCGCAGAAGAACGAGGTCTTCGTGCCAAGCCGTATCGCAAGCCACGATTTGCACATACTGATAAGCGATAGGCGACATCCGGGTAAAAGTACGAACCGCAACCACCACAGGATGACCGTCGAATGTGAGACAGAGTAAAACACCTACACGAGAAGATGACAGTGAAAGCGCAGCTAGCACAGGGTTCAAGGTGCGCCGCAGTGCACGGTGCACTCCGATCAATGAAACTGCGATGCCGATTTCCTCTGGCGCTTCTTTGAGAGAAAAACCAGTTCTACGTAGAATAAATTCTCCCACTTTGCACAATATTATGCAAGCACACTTACCCACACTTTTACACACACAACTAGCCTAAATGGGCCAGTAATCAGCGGCTTATTCCTAGTCTGCAATTCAATGCGCTGTAAATATGACGACGCAGCACGACTGATACGCGCGCATCTTTTCCTCACGTCGACATTTTCCGTGTTTGAGACAATCTGACTGCCCATCTTCAATGATTTACCTCACGGCACGGCTGATCGGGACCGTGCACTTTACGTCATGTAACGCAACATTATTTTTTCTTTCTTTTTCCGTCGGCTTGTGTACGTCGTCTGCGGCACCACACAGGCAGAGAAAAGAACGACCCTCTGGCTCACCTTAGTAAGTCTTGCAGCCATCTTCGTTAGTGTAGCGATCTTCCCAAAGTGTCTCGCGTCAACAAGCGCAGCTGCAGCTCAGGAGGCCACTACACGGAAATCGAGACTGCGGGACCTTGGCCGCCTTGGCGCTCAGCGGGACCTTGGCGCTCAGGAGGCCCGCCGCTGTGACGCGCTCCACAGCCCGGCCACTCGGCATACGGCGCCGCCGCTGCCGTCAAACAAGCGTTTGCGGGTAGGTAGGCTGGAAACGCTGATTGGTCAAAAAAATGTGACGTCAGGTTTGTAACGTCATGATCACGTGATTTTTTATGACGTCATGTTTGGTTGGGGACAGACACATTGCCGTCAAACGAGCCGAATCAACAAAAGGCAAGAAATAAAAGATAAGAACTCGCTGTTGCCAGACTTCAAGTCAACACACTCTGACTTTAGGGCCTGGCTCGTGCCGGCGCCAAGGGGAGGACAGGGGCGCAGGCCGTTATAAAAAATTATTGCTCAGCGCTTCTTTCAGCCCTTATGATACACCCTCGCCGGTCAGCGAGTATTTAAGCTATTGCCGCAATATTATGCCAGAAATTTGACTCGCCATCCCTCAATGAAGATCCTGGTGCCGCCATATTTGCCTGGGGCAAGCCGTTTCAAGCTGTTTGCCCGTATTTTATGTTTGGGCGTTTTGACTGATTCAGCCCAGCCCATGTGGGCTGTGAAAATTTTCGGCACCACGCTCTCACGGCGATCTTGATACACGAAGCGTAAACACTCGAGACATGAATAGAAAGAAAGGAAAAAGGAAAGAAGGAGAGAAGGAAGTAAAAGGAAAGAAAATGAATGAAAGAAGGAAGCAAGCAAGAAAGGAATTAACAGAAGGAAGTAACAAAGCGGAAGACAGCCGAACCAAAAGTGTTGGGTCCATTTATGGTTTACGAATTAAGGTTTAACATCCCAAAGCGACTCAGGCTATGGGGACGCCGTAGTGAAGGGCTCCAGGTATTTCGGCCACCTGGGGTTCATTAACGTGCACTGACATCGCACAGTACACGGGCCTCTAGAATTTCACCTCGATCGAAATTCGACCGCCACGGCCGGGATCGAACCCTCGTCTTTCGGGTCAGCAGCCGAGCGCCATAACCAGCCATCGCGACGGCGGATAGAACACGTTATCAGGTGAAGCACCCGGGATATCAGTCTTTTGCTTTTCTGACCCTCGGTGCACACCGTCTCAGAAGCTCTTTAGATCCAACTTCTGGTTCCTTCGAACTACCCGTGTAGCGCAAAGTGGGCTATGAGGTGGGAGCCCATGCGGGTCACATGTGGGCAGCGCATATGGGGCTCATGTGGGAAACATGTGAGCTCTGCAACTGGTGCCCAGATGGGCCCCCCGTGGCTGCCCGCAGATCATCCCGGTGGCTCCCATTTCGGAGCAATGTGGGGGCTGCCAAAATGCTGCTCCCCACATTCGCATAGCCGAATGGGACCAATTAATGCGGGTTCCGCAGCCGCCAGCCCATAGGGGGCCGACGAAGGTATTTTTGGGGCTGCCTGAGTCCCAACTGCCCCCGTGAGACCGCATGCTCACAAAACCGTGCACTAATTTTTAACGTCATTCCAATCGCAGCATCCCACCTGAAATTTCTTTGAAGCACTGGACAAGTATTGGCTGCTCACACCGAGTCCATATTGGGCTAGCCCACGTAATGATGATTGGAGGATTTTTTTTTATTTTGACGATGACGCGAAAGAGGCACAGTGCGGACAGTCCAGTCCATGCGCATAGTTCGAAGCGCGGAGAGTTGCAGGTCCAGCACATCCCAGTTAGGTGGCACAGTCCTTCATGCGCACTGTCTGGTCATTTTGCGAAATTTACGCGATTGCGACTAAGAAACATGTAATCTTTAGTAATTGAATAAATTCGCTTATAATTATCATGTGAATAACCTATTAGAGAAAGGTATGCGCGTGTATATTAAGATTAGGTAATTAAAAGTACAGCGTGCAGGATAGTATGGATGCATGGCATGTGTTCAAACCTGCTACGGCCAATTCAGGGCACACTGCGGCACTGCATCGGCAACACCATTCGGGCTTTCCGCATTTTTTTTCCCCCGCAGAGAACCCGCATTTTCTGTTGCATATGCCCGTCAAGTACCCGACAAAAGCAGATGTGGGCAGCATAGCGGCACGCCAGCTATCCTGCTCCGACACAACTCATGTACAACTACAATTTTCTGCCGGCAGCCCCCTCAACTAGCCCCAGGTGCGTCTGCATAAAGGCCACATTTGTTTTGCATGTGCCCTCAAGTAACCCAGAAGGGACCGATGTGGGCATCATGCGGGCACGCCCCCTTTCCAACCCACCACGGTCCAAGTGGGACTTACAGGTGTTTTGTGCGGGCAAGCCCAGGTTTTTCTTGCATATTTCCAGACTTGTGCGGAATCTGCCCTCAAGAATCCTACAAGGGACCCATGTGAGCAGCATGCGGGCACGCCCGCTTTTCAATTCTGCCACAGCCCATGCATGTGGGACGTACAGCTGTTTTGTGCGGACCACTCCATTTGGGCCAGCCCAGGTTCTTCCTGCATAGCGCTGACATTTGCGTGGCATCTGCTTTCAAGAATTCCACGAGGCACCAATGTGGGCAGCATGCGGGCACTGAGCCCGCCACGGCCCATGTGGCACCTGCAGCACTTTTGTGCGGGCAGCCCTATTTGGGCTAGCCTAGAATTTTCCTGCATAAAGCTCACATTTGCGTTGCGTCTGCCTTCAAGTTCCCCTCAAGGGCCCATGTGGGCTGGATGTAGAATTTGGGCTCAGTTAGCCCTTGCAAAGCCGGTACCGGAGCCTTGAGAGATCCAGTGCGGCAAGCCAAGTTTGGACTTGTCCACTTATTCCCTACAGGGGGCCGACATAGGTATTCGTCGACGTCGTACGGAATTCATCGACGGAATTGTTCCGGCTACCTGTGATCCCGGGATGACTGGCCTTATCATCGAGCACTGTATGGTGCCAGCGGCTACTGCCACCCGAACAGTGAAACACTATCGGACGAGAAGACCATGACGTCAGAGGACTGCTATTTAAGGAACTGTTTCTGAAAGAGACCCTTCACTGGGCGTGGCAGCACTGCCGATAGGCATCGCTCAAGTCCGTTCTTGTACGTCAGCCAGGCGAGGAAGCGCTTCGGCAAATCCTTTCGAATATTAATTCTGGGCCCGGTGACATAATGCTTGAGGAGAAACTGATTGCTGAAGACATCCAAGAGATAATGAAAAAAAGATGATCAATCAAAAACTAGGAGCAATAGATAACAAGCTGACAAAAAATTGTAAGAATGGAAAAACAAGTCTTGGAATGCGTGGAAAGGGTTGACAAACCCGAACTGGTTCTGTCCTTGACTAAAAAGGTCTAGGAATTAGATAACAGAGGTCACCGGTCTAATCTTGTGGTATGTGGTGTTAAGGAACATGAAAATGAGACGCACCAAGATCTGCTTGACGCTGTTGAGAAAAGTCTTTGGAGATAAGATAGGAATAAAAACGGCTGGCATTGAAAGAGTCCACTGTCTTGGGCGAAAGCGAGCGACTGACAATCCCAGGCGCAGACGTGTTATTCTGAAGTTATGTGACTACCGGGATAAAGCCAATATGCTCAGTGATTGCAAAAAGCTCGCGGGAGCGGATTACTGAATTAGCGAGGTTTTTCGCGCGCAGTAACGGAAGTTAGAAAGCAGCTATGGGAAAGAACGAAAATGGCATCGTGATAATAAAGACAAAGTTTTTCTTTCGTATGACAAAGTCAAAATAAATGACCGCCTATGCATCTGGGATGATCAAATTTCTGCCAACATTGATGAAGAAGTACTTGCAACTGGGCTTGTTGGTGCATATTCGTGAAAGACATAAGAGCGCAAACTGGCAACACGGACAAGGAAGGGAACAGGACGAGCGCTCGTCCTGTTCCCTTCCTTGTCCGTGTTGCCAGTTTGCGCTCTTATGTCTTTCACGAACATTGATGAAATCTGATTGCAGTTCAAAGCACGTGTTATGCACTGACTGAGGCAGTTTGTCCCACGAATAGGCACAACCCGTGGATAGCACGCGAAGTAATTCATTTAAAACGCAGAATTAAAAGGTTGAGGAAATCAAACAAATTTTTCCCAGTTCCAGACTTCTGCCAAACAATGAATTCGTTATGCAGAATGCTAAAAGAAAGAAGCAAAATCATAAAAACAGCGCTTTTTCAGTACAACGCTCAGCAATTTTATCAGACTCGCCCCCGAAATTTTGGCACCATCAGTCACAAAGACAACCCTCCAAAGCCTTTGACACCGACTGGAGAAATGAAACAAGCAAAAGCACTTAACTTATTCTTCCATTTCGTATTTGCCCTTACAATAGCATTAACCATAGTGAAATTTCTTCTTCCTCTTGTTCTTGATTCGCGTCGATTTGAAGGGGTTAACAACTTGCACCTTCTGTAGGTGCACCCCGTCCGAGACGGTGATGAAGGGCGACGAAATAGGGATAGCGACACTTTATCACGAAACAAATACATTAACTGAAACCTTGTAGGGGTCTACGCCCCCCCCCCCCCCTTTTTTTTTTATCCATTTGAAATGCGCGCTTTTCCAGAGATGCGCGCGCAGGCAGCGCAACCCGCCTTTTTCATTTTCCTGTGCTGCCACCTCGCGTACAACGATGGAAGCTCACTGGTAGGGTACTGCGCGCCCAGCCAGGCCGGACTGAGTGCCGCTCCGGAGCACGTTTTGTTGGAATCTGTCGACGATGGCGTGTCCTGGGCAGCACCTGGTACCTGGAGGACTTCTAGGATTGACTGATGGCTGGGTGCGAAGTCCGAGGCAGGCTGCAGTGCCCACCGAAGAGCAAATTCTTCAGTATCTCCGATCATCCGGCATGCGATGCGAACACCAGCTGAGCAAGGGCCGCCGCTTCAGAGATGAAGGCTACATTCGGAACATAATGTTCAATGAAATATCCCCGATCAGTAAGGTTGGAGTTTTCCGCTGTATATGCCTGCCATTCATGAAAAGTGGGTACTACATCGTGCACGCCGTAGTACAGAAAACGACTGGGGACAACAGTTTTCACAAGCAATCGTTGTGTTGAAGCGCTGCAGAATAGCTACACGAGCTATAAAAGCACAAGCGTACTCGCAACAAAGCAGATCTGCTAGCATTTCGCTGTGTTTTCCCAAAGCACACCGCTGCATAGGTTAAACAAGCATGCGCGTCCATAAAGACGAGCGCGAGAGGCGCACATTGATCCATTCCGGCGATACCACGCAGATGTCTTCATCATGGATATGATTCGAACACACGCATAACGCACCTTCTTCTGCCTCTTAATATATGGCACATACCCACACGGGAGGATTGGCCAGGGTGTAGTGGCATAAACAAGGAAATTTCCGTAGGAGATTATGACAAAATTTTAGCACCATGCGTGAATGCTCTCGTAGCTACTTTTTCGTTGCCCGCTCCATCGCGCGTTGAAAACGGCTCACAGCACTTGCCTACTCGGCCTTCTTGCTTGAGAAAGCAAAAAGCGTCGGAACGAAGTCTAAATGCCGCGGTGACGTTCGAGGCCTTCCTGGCCATGAATAAAACCTTTTGTGATAGACTGCACACGCATTTAACCGCAGTACCTTGTCCGTATCTGTCACAAAGTGATTCCCGCACAGTCTTGACGTGCTTGACGGTGCCCAAGGGCGGCCACGATCGTCGAGCCGGCGAACTGCTTTTATCCGCGCTTTGCGTCGAAGGCTGTCCCGGGAAGCGCTCGGAAAGTGAAAAAATCCGAGTTTGCTTCCCTTTACATATTGGGCATTGCAGCCGTATGCAACACATTTCGTAGGTATCGCGAAATGCGTCGCGCTGAACGCCCGACGGCTGCAGCAACGCACCCTGCGTAGGAAGCCAGTGTGTTAACACTTCCACGGCCGGTCTCAAGTGGAGCGCGCGACCCTTCCAATATGTTTCGCGACACCGCCGCCAGGGGATGGGCGCAGTCGGATGGATGGATGGATGGATGGATGGATGGATGGATGGATACGGCTGAACCCTTTACATCGGGCGGTGGCTCAAGCCACCTAGCCATGTCTTGTGAAATTTTACTCCTGTCTTGCTTTTAGCCACCAATCAGATAACCTTCGCTTGGTTACTTCTAACCTCTTAAAATCCACTTTCCCCTCACTATCCCTAAACCCCAATGCCTTGGGTAAGTCAGCCCCGCTGCCTTCCACTGTAGGGTGAAGCCCTTTACAGAAAAGTATCAAGTGTTCAGCCGTTTCCTCCTCCTCTCCGCACGCAATGCACAAAGTGTCTATCTCCTGGTACCTGGCTCTATACGTCTTAGTCCGCAAAACTCCAGTCCTGGCCTCAAACAGCAAAGAACTTCCCCTACAATTATCATAGATATTTTCCTTGACAATTTCCTGTTTAAAGGTCCGGTATGTTTCCAGTGCCGATTTCGTCAGCATCCCTGTTTTCCACAACGCTCTCTCTGTTCCTTTAACCTTTTTCTTAACCGATAATTGCTGATTTGCCCCCTTACTGCTGTCCAGATATTTGCTTGTCAATTTTCTAGTTCGCTTTCTCCATTTCGTGTCAACATTCTTTATATACAGGTATCTGAAAACTTTCCTAGCCCACCGCTTTTCCTCCATCCTTCTCAATCGAACCTCAAATGCTATCTTACTGCTAGCCTCTCTGCTCTCGAAAGACGCCCATCCCATATCCCCCTGTACCCCCTGATTTGGTGTATTGCCATGTGCTCCCAAAGCTAACCTCCCTACTCCCCGTTGCCTAATTTCCAGCCTTGCTTGAACATCTGGCCTCATACACAGGACCGCATTCCCGAAGGTCAGGCTAGGGACCATCACCCCTTTCCAGATCCCTCTTACCACCTCATACCTATTGTAATTCCACAGTGCCCTATTTTTCATGACAGCTGCATTCCTACTAGCTTTATTCATTACATATTTTTCATGCTCTGTCAGATACTCAGCACTGTTATTTATCCACACCCCAAGATACTTGTACTCATTCACTACTTTTAGCACGAACTCCTGTATTCTATGCTCGCCGCCCTCTTCATTAAATATCATGACTGCAGATTTTTCCTTACTATACTTGAAGCCTAATCTATCTCCCTCTGTACTGCATATGTCTAACAACTTCTGCAGGTCTTCCTTGTTGTCAGCCATTATCACTATATCGTCCGCGTATATTAGTCCCGGTAATGTCTGTTTAATCAATTCCCCTTGCTTGAAAAAAGATAGGTTGAAGCCTAGTCCACTCCCCTCTAGCTTGGCTTCCAAACCTTGCAGGTACAACATGAACAACAAAGGGGACAGAGGACATCCTTGTCTAAGCCCCCGCTGTATCTCTACAGGCCCTGATACATTTTTTTCCCATTTTATGAGCACTCTGTTACCTCTATATATATCTTTTAAAAGATTAATTACTCCATTTTCCACATCCAATGTGCCCAATATGTCCCACAAATGCTCCTGAGTAACGTTGTCATAGGCTCCCCTAATATCCAGAAATGCTAGCAATAAGGGCCTATGTTCCTTTTCCGCAATTTCTATACACTGTGTCAATGAAAATAGATTGTCCTCCAACCTCCTTTGTTTCCGGAACCCATTCTGTAGTTCCCCTAACACCCCCTCGTTCTCCACCCAAGCCTGCAGTCTATCCTTTATAATTTGCATCACCACCCTGTAAACCACAGATGTCACTGTTATGGGGCGATAGTTACTTACGTCTGCTTTGTCCCCCTTTCCCTTATATATCATGTTCATTCTACTTAATCGCCATTCATCGGGGACTTTCTCATCCACTATCATTTTGTTCACTACCTGTATTAATGTTTGCTTGGATTTTGGTCCTAACTTCTTTATCAACATAATCGGGATCCCATCTGGTCCTGTTGATGTGCCACTAGGAACCTTCTTCTCTGCCCTTTCCCACTCTCCTTGCTCAAGTGAAGCTATTGCTGTAACCGGTCTATCCTCCTTCGATAAACTATGTACCACGTGCTTTGCTGAAAATTTTTCCGTCATCCTTGTTCCTATGTGTTTTATTGCTTCATCCCCTTCTAGTCGAATACCCTCATCTGTAACAATAAACCTTTGTTCTAACCTAGTTTTATTACTCATTGCATTTAGATGTTTCCAGAATTTTTGGGCTGCTTTTCTATCCTTTTTATTTACTTTTGACATCCATTGGGCACCCTTTCTTCTAATTTTCTCATTAATCAAATAGGATGCGTCCCTTCTACACTTTATGAAGGTATCCCATTTTCTGTCTACTTCGGGTTTTGGTTCCCCCCTCTTCTTGGAATATCTGTGTTCTCTGGATGCTTCCTTGCGCTTTTCTATTGCCCTCTTGACCTCCTCATCCCACCAACTCTTGGGTTTGCGTCTTTTCCCTTTTAACTTTACTCGCACCTTAGCTAGCTCTAGCTCCAGTAATCGAGTTAATTTTGGTATAAGTCCATTCTGTTTCACTATCCTCAAAAATTACTTTCTCGATTCTTTTGGCTGCTACTTCCAATTGCTTTTCTGAGTAAAAATTTCCCCCTGATTGTTCATCTTGCTTCAGTCCTACATTGCTTTTTCCTCTGAAGCTCAACTTGATACGCTTGTGGTCACTACCTAGACTTCTGGAACCATCTTCATCTATGCTCATTACCCCTAATCTGTTATACATCCTCTGTGACATTAGTGCATAATCTATCGTCGAGTGCAGACTCCCCGCCTCCCATGTTATGAGCCCTTCACACTTCTCGGTGCTGTTGCATACAACTAAATCATGCCTGTCACACATGTCCTGCAGCATGCTTCCTGTCGAATCCGTGTACCCATCCAGGTCTTCTATGTGTGCATTCATGTCACCTAATATAATTATCTCGCCCTGTCCTCCTAGCTCATCAATGTCGCTTGCAATACATTCTAACATTTTCCTGTTTTCCTCTCTGGCATTGACCCCTGTCCACAGGTATACAAAGCCAAGGAGTGTTAGCTTGCCTGCCACTGTTCCTTTTAGCCATAAATGTTCCCTGCATCCCAGTCTAACCCTTTGAAAATTCATACTTTTATGAATGAATGCCCCAATTCCACCTCCCTTTCTGCTGCCCTCTGTTCTATTGCAATATTCCCATGCGTAGTCTGGGTTACAGGGTGGTTGCTCCATGTCTCTAAGATGTGTTTCCGCTAAACCATATACCATTAATTCCTCCTGTCTTAACTGTTCTTCTATTTCCTCCCATTTCAGTGTATTCCTGCCACCTTGCATGTTAATGAAACCTATATCTGAATTAACTTGGCCCTGGCGCTTGCGTCTCTTTCTTCCCCTATGGTTCCATTGTCCGTTTGATCTTAATTCTTCCTTCTCTACACTGGTTCCATCAGAGCTCTGGGTCCCCCCAAAAAAGCTGTTGCCTGGCGACCTATCCTAGTACCCACCTTCTTGCCAGTGGCACCACCGTAGTGGATGCCATCCTGTGCAAAAGGGTGGGGCCTAACCTCATACACTTCCCTGTTCACCTCCATCACCTCGTATCTTAGTCGTCGACTCAATAGCCTAATTACCCGATTAGTCTCCACGACCCTCCTTTCCGTTTCGCGAGCCTGTCTCTGGACCTCTGGGATTGTGCATATGGTCACATGCACACTCTCAGAGGCCTCTCTAAGCCTACGCATCCCCACCTCCAACTGCGTCTCAAGATTCTGGCTCCTCCCCTGCAGTACATCATTGAGACCAGCATGGATGACCACAAGGTGTTCGCCATCCATGCTGCCCACCACCACCTCCCGGGCTCTGGCCATTGCATCCACCATGCACTTTCCCGACTGAGCCTCCACCTGCACCCGCCTGTCTGCCTTCACTGCCGTCAGAACGCCTCCCTCAACCCTCGCTACATTCGAGTCCCCGACCACAAGAACTCTCCTGCGCCCCAAACGTTCGCCTCCTAATTCCATCTGTTGGCCTCCGGATCGCTCTAGCTGCCTCTCCTGCCGCTGTACGCTATTGTCGCGAGTTTCCATGCCCGCTTTAACCTTTTTCATTGCGTTTTCATTTTTTTCACTCGATGCTCGCTGCACTACAGCACTGTACGATTGACGAGCCTCGTCCCCCGCCTGACACTTCTCCGAACTGGGGTGCCCAGCCGGCCGCGACCTGAGCGCTTCAACCTGTTTTTCTAGTTGGATCCGCTTTTCCCGCTCTTCTTTAATCTCGCCCACCATTCGCTTCAACAGGGCGGCATTATTCTCCTCCTTTTTAATCAAATCGGCGACCTGAGCTTCCAGCTTAATCCGTGCCTCTCGTTCGACCTGCCAGTCCGCATTAAGTGCATTAAACCCAGCTTCCCATTCCCCTTTTAACGCATGAACGGCGTCCCCAAACCGCTTGCACATCTTACACACGAAGCTAGCCTCATCCGCCTCGGCTAAGCTCCCGAACCCAGTCTCATCTAAGTAACACCAACGGTCGCACTCCTGGCACTGTACTAACTCCCCGTCCTCGTCCTCCTTAACTTTCCTAGCTTGCCGACCCATCGTCCGGCCGGCTACGCCTTGTGAAAGCCCGCCAAAATTCCTATGCCGATAGCCCTCGACCCTGCGCAACGTAAAAACCCGCTAAAAATTATTCTCACACACCTCCGCTGGCCTCCCTACCCTTAACTCGGTTTAAAACTACCGCCCGACAGCATGTATAAAGTGTAAATACCAAAAACACTTAGCTTCGGACGTAGGCGCTGCAGCTCCCAGCCACGTTGCTCCCAGCCTTCCGTCGCGTCGTGAAAAAGGCGCCAGATGTGGCGATCGCTGAAAGCGAAGCACCGCGCTGGGGGATTTCCGCGGGAGTGTTGCTGGAGCGTGGCCACGGATTCGGCGGTCAGCACGACCGGGCAGGATGTAGTGCGGGGCGGCACCGTGCCGGGATGAAGAGCGCAGATGGAAGCGACATCTGCAAGGATGGAACAGCGCTTTGGCGTGAGTAGCTGCTGCGCAAGCAGCCAGGCCCTCATCACTGCCGCTCATCAGGCCCTCATCACTGCCGTCTTCCTATAGTACCTTCTGCGTAGTTCTTTTCAACTGACTTTGCCACTCTGTTGATTACCTGGTTCTGCCGTGCTCAGGTGTAGCGCCTGTTTTCTTGTTACATTCTTTCTTTTGAATCGTTGTTTTGGTCCGGAATAAACCGGTCATTTGGCACTGACTGTGGCACTCGTCCGACGAGACCACGGCTCGCGGACCCAGTTCCCTGGAAGGTGAGGCCTTCAGTCTATACAAACTTGCAATATTTACAGAAAGGTAGGGCAGAAATGAAACATGGATCCGGCTAGCTAGGCATAGCCGAAGACGTACACCTCAAGCCATTGCTGAGAGCAACCGACTGGACTACCGGGCTCAGTTTTAAAGCCCCGAGGTCCAGCCCACAATCGAATCGCATCCAATTGCAGCAAGCGTCAACATGATTGGTCTCTTGCTGCATGCAACGCCCTGGTCAACTGTACTACAACAATTTCGATGAAAGTGAAATTCTAGGTCCATGTACTGCGCGATGTCAGTGCACGTTAAGAACCCTAGGTGGTCGAAATTTCCGGAGCCCTTCACTACGGCGTCCCTCACAGCCTGAGTCGCTTTGGGATGTTAGACCCCCATAAACCAAACAATCTCTCCCAAGATATACCACGCATGGGCGCGCGCAGCCGCACGCGAGACCATTGTTGCCAGATAGCTGCAAGCGCAGGTAACCAAATTGGCCTCCATATAGTAGCCCAAATGTAGCCAAAAGCGAAAATTTTAAGTAGCCTAAATGTAGCCAAAAATCCTTGTATTTTGTAACGTAACTCCTTAGAAATATAAATTATTTTCCACAAGTATATCTACGCAATATTTTATGGACTGGAGCAAAGCTGGCATGCAGCGAATTCATAAGGCAAATGCGGTCTTCATCACAAACGTCGTGTTTTTTAAGAAAAAATAATAAAAGTAAGAACAGATGAATAGCCTCGTGCGATAAACTCACTGAGCAATGGTATGCATTCAGCAGTATAGTTAGAGCTCACGACCATTTCACTGAATAAAACAGAAAAACGAAACACTACAATAAATTGCAGACAAAATCTAGCGCTACAGACGGAAGAAAGTAAGCTAGAGAAGACTCAGGCATCATGACCTGATTTCGAAGTGGAACTGCTTGGTCCATACAAAATGTTGGAACTGAGACGGGATAAACATTCTTGGCCAGTTTAAAATCCTTGTAGCAGCCTCCATTCCTGGCCAGGCCAAACTTTGCGTGGAGGAGCACTTGCAAAGTCTACAGTATTTCCCGATCAATTTAATCCAAACGCCAGAATATTTAATCTCAGTGCCACTCAATTTAATCCAGGTGCCACATGAATTAATCCAAGCGTCAAAGCATTTAATCCAAACGCCAGCGAATTTAATCCTCATGCATTCTCACACTGGACCGCTTAAACTTAAAACGTGGTCTACAAATCCCAGGCGCGTTATCGATGAGCTGTTACTGACGAACCATTAGACATCCAATGAGCAAGTAATAATAACTTTTTTTAATCATAACAAATAAGGCCGGGTATTTACTCCATCCACCACATCAACCGAAGTACAGGGTGAGCGCGAAGCAAATTGCAGATATGCATCGGCGGTGTCCTGCAACTTGCATCATCATGTCACACCTTTGTTATCCTGATAAGATGAGCGACTCACTCTAAGGTCGTGACTAAGATAAGCTCCCTGTGATCAGCCGATAGTACACTCACATGACTTCGCATCACTTGCAACCCACGGCAGGGTTGCCATAACGTCCCGTCATGAAAGTAGGCTCCTTGTGACGTCACAACTTGTAATGACGCAGCGAAAGCGTTTAGAGTTAGCGATAACATTGCAGTAGCAACCTGATGTGATGCAGGATACTGCAAGTCGCGTGAGACCGGAGAGTGGACTCAACGAAATAGCTGTGTGCAAAGGATAGCCGTATTGTCCAGGGAAATCCGATACCAATGTTGTTGCGTCGCGAAAGTGCCTCCCCCTTGCTGAAAGTCACGTGACTTTATAAGGCGGGAAGAATTGCACATATTTGTGCAGTTTATTAGTGTCATGTAGGAACACAGTGAATGGGCTAGCTAAAGATGTGTCGAAGTGATAGCGTCATTACATTCGACAACGTTTCGTTCCATACCCCTCATGACTTTGGTTGAGAATGTGGGACGTCAGGTTGCAAGTGATGCGAAGTCATGCGAGTGGACTATCGGCTGATCACAGGGAGTTCATCTTAGTCACGACCTTAGAGTGAGTCGCTCATCTTATCAGGATAACAAAGGTGTGACATGATGCGAGTTGGAGGACACCGCCGATGCATATCTGCAATTTGCTTCGCGCTCACCCTGTACTTCGGTTGATGTGGTGGATGGTGTAAATACTGGGCCCTTATTTGTTGTGATTAAATAAAGGTGTTATTGTTATTACTTGCTCATTTGGTGTCTAATGCTTCGTCAGTAACAACTCATCGATAACGCGTCTGGGATTTGTAGACGGCGTTTTAAGTTTGAGTGGTCCAGTGTGAGAATGCATGAGGATTAAGTTCGCTGGCGTTTGGATTAAATGCTTCGGCGCTTGGATAAATTTCTGTGGCACCTGGATTAAATTGGATGACACTCAGATTAAATATTCTGGTGTTTGCATTAAATTGAGCGGGAAATACTGTAGATGAACATTCTATAGCGCAGGACTGTTTAGTGAGAGAGACATCGCTGAACACAAGCATGTCTCATTCAACAGAGGCGTTTGGTAAGGGTAGTGACAGAAAAGAGAGTTCCAGCTCAGACATCAGTGGACGTCGGCTTGCCGGCAACATTTTTTGCATTTCTAAAGCTTACCCAGAATTCATTTTGAAGCGGGTATCCTCGGCCAGAGAGTCGGCTTTCTTTTGGAGCAGGCGATACTCAGATTCTATTGCAGAAATTTAATTGGTCGCTATAAAAGCACCGATTGAGCGACGGACAGAATCGAAGGAGTATTTTGCATTTTTTTGTTTTGGGAAGGCGCTAGTCTGTCACAAGCTTTATGTTCGCAGGAAACCTCTTCAGCGCACTTTCAATGGACTCGAAAATAAAGTTGCAGCACCTTTCCAACAGAAAACGTTTGTAAGAGATTCCGAGGGAAGCTCTATCGAGAAAAAGAACTCCCATATACCGCATGCCCTGAAATGTGTTGTGTGCTGCTCCCATTCGCCGTTGTCTTTCTGCGTAGCTGTATGCAATACAACTCTTGCGATTAAAGTTTTCACAAAGTAAATAAATTTCTCATTTAGCCGGCCAGGGGTGGGGGCCTCGCACTCAAGGAGCTTGTCCATTCGCTCAAATACCCCGATAAGTGGGCTTAAAAATTCAAAAACAATAAAAAGTACATTTTGCTCATCATTCTCCATTTCGCTTAACATTCTTTTCATTGCTTCAAAGTGGACTCCCAGTGCAGCCCATTGGTTCGCGATTCATCGCAAGGCAGGTGCAATGCTGAGCCATCTTGTCACAGAGAAGCTGGTCTGTGCGACAATAAGATGGCCATCACAAGATGTCTAGCACTGCCACCATCACCTTCCATGGGCTATGTCCCGAATATTTGTTAGTGACATCGCCCGAGGTGATGGCGACGTACGTTTCCCGGTACTCTTGCTGCCTTTTTGGAGAATATGTAATCCATTTGAAAGTTTCTTGTACAAGAATTGCAGAACATTATATGCAAGGTAGTCAATGTGTGCGTGCAGCACATCGATCGCCAGATTACAAGCTAGCTCTAGAGAATTGCACACACACTTTAGAAGCACGCATTTCCTGCTTTAATTTTTGTGTAAAGGCTGTTGGACTGCACACACAGGACACTTGCCCTGTCTGTTCCCAGGCCCGCACAATATTTCACGTTAAGTTTGCATCAGTTAGCAGTGCTTCAACGCAGATAATAGCCGCTCTACAAATGCATCGATCGCTGGCACAAAGCCGAGAAAGGCTCTAGTCCCAAAACAGAATGCATTCTGCTCCTTCCGTCTTTTTTTTATTTTCTCATTTATTTTGACGCCAACTCGGGCAAAAAGCAGCCCAATCTGGCAACCCTGCTTAGGGAGAAAGTGAAGCAACCACCAGAAATCTCGCTTTCGCGTCGCCTATGCTTCGCCATCGCACCCGGCCTTC
This sequence comes from Amblyomma americanum, assembly GCF_052857255.1. Lineage (NCBI taxonomy): Eukaryota > Metazoa > Arthropoda > Arachnida > Ixodida > Ixodidae > Amblyomma > Amblyomma americanum. The sequence goes on from NC_135497.1 coordinate 437,980,587, forward strand.
TCAGCGCTAAGGTGAGGCAGCATCGTTTCCATGCGTCCTTCCTGGTCCCTCTGCCTACCGCGATAAGCCATGGCCATCTCACCGCTTCCGTTTTCCCGGAAACCCGCCACGTCGGTGACCTCTGCCGCAGCGGCTGGGAAGGGGACCCAAAACTTTCCGCTTGTTTTGTTGATGAACGACCCATACATCGAACCCCGTGCCCGCGAGTGCATCTCCTTTGTCGTACCCGGGCCTGGCCGGCACAGCCCCTACACGCCTTCTTGACGCCCAATGCCACCGCTAATCTGCTAGTGAAGTTCGCACTATAGCTAATTCGCTATGCTTGTCATTTCAACGGCCGTGCGAATGCTTCCCTGCCCACGGTGCGGCGCCAAAGGGAATTCTGCGACCATGTGCTGGCGCCTGGACAGGATTCCGCGTGCGTACACCGACCTTTCCACGCATGCTGCCGGGCGCAACAGTCATAACTGAAGCAGTATTCTTTAAATTTAGACGATAAGAAGTGCAGCGGTCTAGATGGAATACCGAACTGCTTTCCCGAAACGCTATACTAAGCCTGTAAGCAAATATTTATGCCTTGTGTGCAATAAATCAATCTGTTACCAATGCCTTCAAGCAGAATGGAAAATTGCAAATATAGTGCCAGTCTACAAATTAGATGATACCTCTTGTCAGTCAAATTCCCTCACATGCACTTGCTATAAAAACCTGGAACATATATTCTTAAAAACCGTTACATAGTTAGTTGAGGCAAATAATATTCTCCATCGCTACCAACATGGCTTCACGACCGGTCTGTCTACCGTTACCCAACTTGAGATCGTACACGATTTCGTCAAACCAATTAAAGACCAAACACAAATGGATGTAATTTGCTTAGACTTTTTAAAGCCCTTTGACCGTGTCTGCCGTGCTAAACTACTTCGAAAGCTTAAACATATACTACGAGATGGGCCAATTTTCTATTGAATCAGCTATGATTTATCTAACCGCCACCAGTACGCTCAGTTTGGCGCCCACACTTCCGAAACTGTGTTGGTCCTTTCTGGTGTAACCTAGGGTTCCGTTTTAGCCCCTATCCGGTTTCTTTTGTTCATAAACGACATAACTAGTAAGGTGGAATCCGATATTAGGTAATCCGAAGAACAAAGCCGACAAGATCAGATTAGTCTTCACAAGTATTTTACTTTGATAGCCCAGTGGCGTCAAAGCTGGCAAATGGCCATCAACCTTGATAACACAGTCTCAATGTCAATAACACAAAAGAAACCTAAACTTAGTTTTTCGTACGGCTACGACAGTACCGTCCTTAACACTGTCGCTGAGTATTAGCATCTGGGCATCGTCATATCACCAGGTCTGGGATGGTCGGCTCATACAGAGCACGTGACAAGCAAAGCGATGCGAAAGCTAATATGTTTCTAAGGCGGGCCCTGCGATATATACTCTACAAAGGAAGCCCAACTTTTGGCTTATGTAACGATGATACGTCCTATCTTAGACTATGCGAACGTGGCGTGGTTTCCATTTACCCAAAACCAAATAGCTACTCTCGAGGCTGCCTAGTGAAAAGCCGCGCGTTTCTCTCCAACGGATATAGGCGCACCGACTCGCCGACGCACATTCTGTCCGGGATCGGGCTTAATGCACTAACCTGTCGTGCAATGCAGCACCGACTAAAATGTTTTGCATCTCATCCTGCATAACAAGATTAAATTGGATTCTGGCACCTACCGATGCCCGTCATCAGTTTCACCTCACACTCCAAGAACATCTTCGCGCTAATAATACATATTTTTTCGTTTTTTTTCAGCGAGCTGTGCGTGAGTGGAATGCTTTAGCCCGTACGGTGGTCGCACAGCCCCCTCTTGACAAATTTGTTGAACTTGCTGGCCAAACTATGCTCTCAGCAGCGAGTAAGCGAAGCTATCATTATTGTGATTATCATTTTTTATTTACTATGTATTATGGGAATCTCTGATGAAAGGAAACTGTGAATGATACTATCATTTTTATATTTCACGTGCTTGTCTTTCTTTTTGTTCTTGCTGTGCGTCATAAAAACTGAGATAAGTTGATTATGCATAATCATTGTGCCCTACCCAATGTTAACATAGGTTCATTATATTTAAATACTTCTTCGTTACCCTTTTGTATACTTATCTGGCTGTATACAATGTATGAAGGCCCTTCTAATGGCCGATTCACGCGACGGTCCATTCGCCCGTGGCCCGCGAATCACGTGTTCATGCGCCACTAAAAAATTGGCTGTGGTTTAGCTCTGGTTAGCCCTAGTTGAATTGCGAAAGCTTCGTTTCCTTGGAACGTCGTCTACGCTGCGTCTCATTCCGACGCTCTCGAGAATTCAAAGCGGTCTCTTCGGCAGTTGAAGAGTCACTACGGGACGTGGCACTTCTTCTAGCCGCATCTTCGTTACTATGCTTCTCGAGTCTTGCGGCGCGTTCTTCTGGCATCTCTTGAGCGCGTTGTCTCTTCCTCGTTTCGTTCTGTCGCTGTTGCGTCTCTTTCGCGCTCCCCATAACGACTACAAATGCACGCCGTTTAGCTAAACAATGTTCCCGCTCTTCATCCGTTTCTTCCACACGCCGCAGCTTCTTAGCTGCAGCACATCGTTGCAGCTTCACCTTATACACATCATCCGACATACCGTGGAGGATTCACTGGGACGACTGCGACGAGCCGAGTTGGGGGGCCGCTTTTCCACAGCTGGCGTGACGTCACGTAGAGCGAGCGCCTCCCCCACGGCAGCGGCGCGTGGAGGATTCGCTGGGACGATCGCGACGAGCCGAGCTGGGGGGCCGCTTTTCCACAGCTGGCATGACGTCACGTACAGCGAGCGCCCCCCCGCGGCAGCGGCGCGCAGCTGCAGCATGGAGGATTCGCTGGGACGATCGCGACGGGCCGAGTTGGGGCCCCACTTTTCCACAGCTGGTATGACGTCACACAAAGGTCACGCTAAAGGTCAATGATGGATTCTCCGGGACGACGGCCAAAAGCGGAAACCTCTAGCAGTATTGCTTTCGCAATAAAACTGGCCTGCGATCCGATGACGTATGAGTCAAGCGGATGCGACGGACCAAAAGAGCAGACGACGCGCTGGGTGAACCACAGTTGCCAGATTATTTTAAAGCGCTTGGCAACGCTGGTCAAACTGGTTTTTCCTCCCGGCCCATGACTGCGATTAAATGGTGCAGGTGCGGCCCTTTGTACACTTCTTCAATGGCCTGGACCGTCTTGCTAGCCGAGTCGATCACTTTGTCATGGTAGCGAACGCAGTGCAGCTTGTCAAAACAGCGCGCCAGCTCAACGCCACTCAGCGAAATGCGGCAGCCGAAATACTGGCAAGAGCGGTGGTTGCCAGGGCTGGCGCGCGCATCTTCGCGGGCCGCCGCTAATTCCCGCAAGGGGAGAGGCACTTAAACTTCCTTGGTTGTACTATAGTGCCTAGAATATACTTGCTAGTGTGCCGAGGGTGTGCGCTCGCGTGGTCGCTGCGGTAATGCCTTCCTGCAGCCACCGCGTTAGGACCAAAATCCAAGCAAACATTAATACAGGTAGTGAACAAAATGATAGTGGATGAGAAAGTTCCCGATGAATGGCGATTAAGTAGACTGAACATGATATATAAGGGAAAGGGGGACAAAACAGACGTAAGTAACTATCGCCCCATAACAGTGACATCTGTGGTTTACAGGGTGGTGATGCAAATTATAAAGGATAGACTGCAGGCTTGGGTGGAGAACGAGGGGGTGTTAGGGGAACTACAGAATGGGTTCCGGAAACAAAGGAGGTTGGAGGACAATCTATTTTCATTGACACAGTGTATAGAAATTGCGGAAAAGGAACATAGGCCCTTATTGCTAGCATTTCTGGATATTAGGGGAGCCTATGACAACGTTACTCAGGAGCATTTGTGGGACATATTGGGCACATTGGATGTGGAAAATGGAGTAATTAATCTTTTAAAAGATATATATATATATATATATATATATATATATATATATATATATATATATATATATATATATATATATATATATATATATATATATATATATATATATATATATATATATATATAGGTAACAGAGTGCTCATAAAATGGGAAAAAATGTATCAGGACCTGTAGAGATACAGCGGGGGCTTAGACAAGGATGTCCTCTGTCCCCTTTGTTGTTCATGTTGTACCTGCAAGGTTTGGAGGCCAAGCTCGAGGGGAGCGGACTAGGTTTCAACCTATCTTTTTTCAAGCAAGGGGAATTGATTAAACAGACATTACCGGGACTAATATATGCGGACGATATAGTGATAATGGCTGACAACAAGGAAGACCTGCAGAAGTTGTTAGACATATGAAGTACAGAGGGAGATAGATTAGGCTTCAAGTATAGTAAGGAAAAATCTGCAGTCATGATATTTAATGAAGAGGGCAGCGAGCATAGAATACAGGAGTTCGTGCTAAAAGTAGTGAATGAGTACAAGTATCTTGGGGTGTGGATAAATAACAGTGTTGAGTATCTGACAGACCATGAAAAATATGTAATGAATAAAGCTAGTAAGAATGCAGCTGTCATTAAAAATAGGGCACTGTGGAATTACAATAGGTATGAGGTGGTAAGAGGGATCTGGAAAGGGGTGATGGTCCCTAGCCTGACCTTCGGGAATGCGGTCCTGTGTATGAGGCCAGATGTTCAAGCAAGGCTGGAAATTAGGCAACGGGGAGTAGGGAGGTTTGCTTTGGGAGCACATGGCAATACACCAAATCAGGGGGTACAGGGTGATATGGGATGGGCGTCTTTCGAGAGCAGAGAGGCTAGCAGTAAGATAGCATTTGAGGAACGATTGAGAAGGATGGAGGAAAAGCGGTGGGCTAGGAAAGTTTTCAGATACCTGTATATAAAGAATGTTGACACGAAATGAAGAAAGCGAACTAGAAAATTGACAAGCAAATATCTGGACAGCAGTAAGGGGGCAAATCAGCAATTATCGGTTAAGAAAAAGGTTAAAGGAACAGAGAGAGCTTTGTGGAAAACAGGGATGCTGACGAAATCGGCACTGGAAACATACCGGACCTTTAAACAGGAAATTGTCAAAGAAAATATCTATGATAATTGTAGGGGAAGTTCTTTGTTGTTTGAGGCCAGGACTGGAGTTTTGCGGACTAAGACGTATAGAGCCAGGTACCAGGAGATAGACACTTTGTGCATTGCGTGCGGAGAGGAGGAGGAAACAGCTGAACACTTTATACTTTTCTGTAAAGGGCTTCACCCTACAGTGGAAGGCAGCGGGGCTGACTTACCCAAGGCATTGGGGTTTAGGGATAGTGAAGGGAAAGTGGATTTTAAGAGGTTAGAAGTAACCAAGCGAAGGTTATCTTATTGGTGGCTAAAAGCAAGACAGGAGTAAAATTTCACAGGACATGGCTAGGTGGCTTGAGCCACCGCCCGATGTAAAGGGTTCCGCCGTATCCATCCATCCATCCATCCATCCATCCATCCATCCATCCATCCATCCATCCATCCATCCATCCATCCATCCATCCATCCATCCATCCATCCATCCATCCATCCATCCATCCATCCATCAATCCATCCATCCATCCATCCATCCATCCATCCATCCATCCATCCATCCATCCATCCATCCATCCATCCATCCATCCATCCACCCACCACGCCGCGTTCGCTGCCGAGGCAGTGTAGGTGCGGCAAGTCTGGCGTTGGTGCGCTGCGCTTTTCACTACGAAAGCCTGTCTCTGAACGCTTTGAGAAACACTAATGGCTGCAGATAATCTTACCGGCCTGGCATTACCAGGAGAAAGTCCTGTACTGAAACAGCGCTCGCCGAAGCGTTTGACACGTACCACCAGGTACAGTTTGCTACATTTTTATTCGTTTATTCTTTGTTGTGAGCCGCGGAAGGACTTAAGCAGAAGTCATATTGACTGCCTAATGTTCAGCGAGGTACCCAACTTGAAATAAGCAACGAAAGGTGATGCTTTGGCCGCATTACGTTGTTGTGATTGAACGATTGAGTATGGTCCGCACTCATTATTGCTACATGGAAACTTCCGATCAATATTTTATTCGACTAGGGGCCAGTCAGAATCAGAATCATGTTTATTTATACAAGAAGGAAATACAGCCTGGATAAATGTATACAGAAGGAGGTCCCGTAGTCAGCGACAGTACTGGGACCTCCTATATTGTTTATCAAAATGCTAAAATAAATGCAAACATAGCAGTAGTAATAAGAAGCTGATGAAACAATCTTGCCGTTACATTTTTTCGCGGCGACACACATATTATATACAGGGGTGAGTAGGCATATAGAACAACCAAGCAGAATAATGAAAATAGAAGTTATACAGTGTTTATAGTTATACAGTTATTCAGTACTACTTATAAATTACAATATTACTAAAAAAGCGAAAAACTGAACAGCAAATTAGCGATAGGAAAAATAGTGCACATATTAAAAGCATGTGGTGTACATCTGATGTAACACCTGATAATTCTAAAATGTGGTGGCTTGTCTAACAGCTATTGTGAACTATTAACGCTTTTAGTTAAAATAATAATTGTTTTTTTTGGGGAAAGGAAATGGCGCAATATCTGTCTCATATATTCGTTGGACACCTGAACCGCGCCGTAAGGGAAGGGATAAAGGAGGGAGTGAAAGATGAAGTGAAGAAGAGGTGCCGTAGTGGAGAGCTCCGGAATAATTTCGACCTCCTGGGGATCTTTAACGTGCACTGACATCGCACAGCACACGAGTGCCTTAGCGTTTTTCCTCCATAAAAACGCAGCCGCCGCGGTCGGGTTCGAACCCGAGAACTCCGGATCAGTAGTCGAGCGCCCTAACCACTGAGCCACCGCGGCGGGGCTTTTAGTTCATTTTTAAATTTACATACAGGTTTAGTGTTTTTTAATTCCACCGGTAGGTATTCCATAAGGAGAATGATGAAAAATAAACTTTTTGCTTTCCATAATTGGTGCGTACTTGAGGCAGAATTAGGTTCCTGTTAATCGCAAATCTCGTGGTGCTGGTGTTGGTGAGCTCTGGCCTTGGGATGGATTGAAATGAAATATGTTCATTAATTACTTTGTATATGAAGATACCAAGGTTAAGTTGGACAGGTTGAGGTACGGAGAGAATTCGCAGTGAATTGAGTAAAGATTGAGCATTAAAATCGAGGGGGCTGTGTGTTAGTATTCGGACTGCTTGATTTTGAACTACTTGTAATGATGTCAAATGAGTATTGAAGGTGTCACCCCAGCATGTTATACAATAAGAGAGATGGGAATGTATGAATGAGTTATACAACGTTAAAAGTACAGACTGATTAAAGTAAGGGCGAGTTCTGATGAGAATTCTTAAGCCATATGCTATCTTCCATTTAATGCCAGAAATATGGGAACGAAATTTTAAATGGCGATCTAATTGCTCTGCTAAAAACAATGATGATTCGTTGACTGGAATGACGTGCGGGCCTAGGCAAATGGGGGGAACACAAGTAGTTGCGATCCACACATCGCGATCGCAGGCGAAGAATATCGTATACACCTTCATGCGGAGTGAGCGCTCGGCTAGCTCTGTCCAGGTGGAAAGACCGAGTCGTGGGCCCCATTAATTCTCAATGGCGAGCAGAACATCAAACCCGGAATGGCGTCGCATATAGGTAAAAGAAAAGCAGGGCACTCTCGCTCTTTCCCACCACGAGGTCCGTCTTCAAAAATCGCATGCGACGATCAACACAAGCAGTTGGAATAGGTCTCACTACTGATGTGTTTTATTTGCAAATCACAGCTTGCTTCATGCAACTTATGCAGGTGTGTATGAGCTTGAGCTTCCCTTTGTAATGGAACAAAAGAAAATGGTAATTGTACCATTGATTCTTACTTACAAATCTGGAATACAGTAAAACAGATAAAAAACAGAGCTTGTTGTAAGCACGCGCTTGCTTTGTTCTTTTCCGAGAAAATACACTGTAGCGACCACAAGGCTGCGTTCTGGCATCAAGCTTCCAAATGTTACCATTCGTTCTATATACAAAGCGGCAAAGTTGTTTTTTCCGCTCCATAACGTGCGTAGGCTACAGAGCCAGCAGGTGCTTCAGATATTTTGGTCCAGGTTGCAGGAATACAAATTGAGTCCAACGGATGCTGATCTTCAATAGCAATACAACCCATGTGCCGCTGCGGGCATCACTGGGCTGCTCTGTTGCTGCCAGCCCGTCGGAAACATCGTCGAGCGTGCTTGGCGGTCCTTCACCGGCACTGCGCATTTGCCGTTTAGTGACAGGTTGGTCACACAGGTTCCTAACTTTTCTTTTCGATGTCTTCTTAGGCAGAAGGTATTTCGGATAGCTGTCGAATACTGCTGGCATGACATCGGGCGTGAGACGTAGTCTATCTGGCGAGCTCGTTGACGACACCGTTCACCGTCTCTAGATGTAGCAGTCTCCAAAATGTTTCTCGCAGAAAACACACGCTGGAGTCAAGTTGCGGTCCTGTCTTTTGATCAGCCGCTCCCACTCCGCAAGCCGTGTTGGGTCCGAGGACACACAGAACATGGAAGCCTTGCTCGGATTCGACTGGTAGCCACTCCGACGGAGCGGCACGAAACATGTTTTTTCCCGGCCTGGATGCTTCGATTTTACCATCATTAGTCGCTGTGGTTTTCCCTCACATGGAACAGCACGGACAAAACAACAGAAAAAAGCGCAGGTGCGACCAAAATGTTATAATCCACACCGCGCACGACCAACGCAACTGCAGCGACTGCGGCATGTCCGGTAGCGACGGCACCTTTACGACGAGCAGTGCCCCTCGCGGCCAAAGTTGGCAGGCATCGCGCGCGCTGCCACCCTCTCCCACTGGGAGAGCGCTCCACTCGACACACTAGTAGGATATTCTAGGCACTATAGTTGTACAGTCCGCGGGCCGACAGCACGCCTCTCGATTTGGTGACGCACGAACACGTGATGCGCGGGCCGCGGGCGAACGGTCCGTCGTTTGAATCGGTACTAACCGACTCCTGTAAAAGTCCCTGATGGGATTGACAATATTACAAAATAAATAAAGGGTTGCCCTAGCCCCACTTGTACATGCGGAACCACAGGGGCCCTGCATCGTGGGCTACTGGGGTATAGCGCTTCCGTCAGCATCACGCGCATTCAAGGGAAGCCCAAGTAAACTCCCTGTAATTCGGACTGCTCATAATGCGAACAAATTTTTAGTCCGTTGAGGTTCCAGTTATGGAGATCCGACATAGTAACCTGCTTCTGCAGACCTTAAAAAAAAAAGGTGGAAGAGCGTTGGACACTGGACTTGTGAGACAGCTACCAACACTTGCTCGTAAAACGCGAAAGAGTTGAGTTACGAAGCCCTTCCGCGCGCCGCCACACTGCCGAAAAGCCAGCTACCTCATGGGTGGCAAAAATGTCATATATGTCCAGTAGCGCCTGGAGTAAGAGCACTTCCATTAGAGTCTATTTATACAGTGAAAGAATGTTCGTTTTTTACCGCGCCTCTCTGCAAGCACACCCGACCCATCTGTGGGTGTTCGGTGCCTAAACACATCTCCTCTGTGGACTTGTAAATGTTCTTGTGGAGGCCTCCTGATAATCGCCACCACCGAGTTGTTATTTTGTGGGCACGCTTCACCGCCATATATGCGGCAATACTGCAAGATACAGCTAATACCTCTATTGAAGGAATTGATAGGAACACGCTCTGTAAAGGTGGGCAGTATAGCGATGCGGGTTATTATATAATATGCATTTCAAGTGAAAACAAAATTCCAAAACACGCGTTTATGTGTCCCCAAAACCGCAATAATGAAAGACCTCGCACACATCGCAGGCGCTGCCAAAGAGATTGCCCTTGATGCACATTTCTGAGAAATGCTGGTCGGCTGCGTGCAGCTCAGTATTCTGCCGTCGCGCCGCACCGAGTTCGAAACCTCGCTGGGCGCTCGGCCTCAATGCCCTCATCATGCAGCAGTGTTGCACGCCGGCAGCTACCCGAGTTCATCGCATCGGCGGCTCTGTGTATGCTGTGCAACTCTAAATGCTGCGTAATTTTTGTTCTGGCCAGAACAACTCGTATGCAAGTGGTCCATTAGTGTTTCCAGGCCAAAAGGACAGAACATTGAGCGGAAGACTTGCATTTGAAACAAATGCACAACTAGCTGACAAAGTCATGCCCCAGAATCATGAATCGCTGAACAAAAAAGAAAGGCCTGCAATTGGCGCGCGGCGGGGTCTTGTGTTTTCCCCCTTTTCCTTTATTTTTACAACGAGAGCTGTACATGGGACATACACGTGAAAGACTGTCCGCGGGTGAGGTAAAGCGGATGAAGGTGGAAAGTTGGAGGGGAAAGGAACTTGCAGCGCCAGTGTGTTCCGCTCTCCCAGCGGGAAGCGTCTGAGGGAGGGCACTATGGAAGCTGGGAGTGAAGGCCGAGGTTGTCTAGGGCCTTGACTCTGGAGGAGACAGCATTCCGCGCACATGCAGCAAAGCTCGAACTACAAAATAAGGTTACGATATGGACGTTGCGCGCTCTCCCGAATGCACTTCCACGGCCTCTCGGTCCTGCATAGAAGATCGATCTGAAGATCGAGCGGCCGTGGCACTTGGCGCCATTCTTTGCCACCTCCCACAGCGTGCGTGAGCGCGCGCGACGGACTTGTTTTTGTGCGTCATCATAAATTCATTTACTTACTAGGTTGATCTTCTGTTTTCTTATAATCGCTGCGCATCACCACGTCCCGAAAGGGAAAAGCTTTGTCAGCGTGGCAAGGAGAGCTTGCGCGGCAGTGGCTGTGTGCTATCGGGCAGTTGTTCTTGTGGTTGTGTTAGAGTGTGTTAGCTTCAGTTTCCCAATAGAACGCAGTAGTCTGCAATTCAGGTGCTTGTCTTGGAGGTGCACCAGGCCATTGCAGTGCTAGTGTTTCAAATCACTTGAATGTGTGGAAGTGCCGCCTAGGATTATAACGTCACACCGTATTATGTGAATTTTGGGAACGGCCGCGCCAGCGCAACTCCAATACTCCACTGCCGAGAAGGTGGACATTGTGAGCGCGCAAATGGACGCGGAGCTGGCATCCAGACTGTATGCTGCCCAAAATCCTGGTCGTCGTGTGCCGACTCGTCCCACGTTCGTATCGATATTTAATCGATTTAAGTCTACTGGATCAGCCCGTGTTCAGAAAAGGAAGAGACCAGGGAGCGCAACCGAGATTTTGACATTGATGTGCTCGCGTGCGTTTCCGTCAGGCCAGAAGCAAGTGTCAGAGAAATCGCCAACGTGTACGGAGCCAGCCCGGCATCAGCTTGGAGGTCACTATCAAGACATAGCTACCACCCCTATCATGTGTGTCGTCACCAGAAACTGACACCGAATGACTTCCAGAAACGGCTCGATTTTTGCAACTGGTGCCTAATTAAATGTGGTGAAGACCCGAAATTCCTCCACCAAGTGCTTTGGACCGACGCGGCCCAATTTTGCAGGGGCTCCAATGTCAATTTGCACAATGCACATTATTGGTGCGACAAGAACCCACACTGGCTACGCCAGCACAAGCACCAAGTAAGATGGTCAGCAAATGTTTGGTGTTGCATTTATGACGGCCGTATTGTCGGTCCTTACTTCATAGACGGAAACCTCACTGGGAAAAAGTACACAGACTGCGTCCTAAAAGTTTCCGTCTTTGAATTTGTCTCAGAGCTACCACTGGCCGGGTTGAAAAAAAAATGTGGCTTCAACATGATGGAGACACGCCACACTATTTTCGTTCCGCGGCGTAATTCCTGGAGAGCACCTTTCCCAACCAATGGATTAAGCGGGGGGGCAACAGCGTGGCCTCCAAGATCGCCCGATTTGTGACCACTGGATACCTTCTTCTGGGGATACGTTAAGAACGAAGTTTTCAGTACGGAGCCAGCGAACCTCGAAGACCTGAAGGAGGGTATGAACATATCAATTGAAAAGATTCCCCGAGAGACGCTCATTTCTGCTGTGAATTCCATGAAAGACCGCATTCTACTTTGCATCGCAAATGACAGCAATCATTTTGAACACGTGATGTGTGAAAACGGCTTCTTTTCATCCCATATACTAGTTCTTTCCTGGAGTGTCGAAGTGGGGCTGCAACCAACTAAAACCATAAAAGATACAAATTGCATTCATTCCTGTTTGTTATACGACTAGAAAGTGCTAAACATCTGCGGACTAGGTTTCCTAATTAAGTACTACCACTTCTTACAGCACGGGACGTGTCTGATCAGCAAACGGCAACCGTATCGAGCCAGCGGCACGGAGCACCTTATGCTAAAATTGCAATGTTTTCAGTTAGAATCTTTTCATCTACGAAGTCATTCTCATTTATTGTAGCAGTCAAGCCGATACCGCATAAAAGAAATAGGCGCTGACAGAAATAATGCAATGCATGTCGATATACCGGCACTATTTAACATTAAACAGTAATCTGCACACTGTCAGAGAAGAGTACATATACCTTTATCGCTTTCACGAAGCTAGTGACGAAAAAAAAAAGATTTAAAAAACTCTTTCCGGAATTAACCAGACAGGCAGAGCACCAGGTGTGCTTATCAGGGCTCTCAAAATCGAGATTCCCGTAACAGACGATGACCATAGTTCTCCTTACTCCGAGCGATGAAGCAGTCGATAACGCCGGCCGCGGTCTAAGATGAGCGCCGAGGTTTTCTAGCGACGTAAATTAGCACACGCGTTTCAAATTAGGCGCTGCATTCATTACGACACGTCAACAGCGGACTTCGCTTGCGGCATATTCCTGACGCTCCTCGTGCGCTCACTTTCGGTCACGTGTGGGACAAAGCGTCGGATTTTTTCGGTACGCAGGCCTTTAGAAATTGAGTTTTTCTTCGTCTCAAAAACTGATATGACATCGTCTTGTTCACGGCATCAAACTCCCAGTGGGACTGACCAGCCAGCTACGATAATTAAAAAGCTACGATAATTAAAATTTGTGGGTTTTGTTAATTACTTGGGTAATTATAAGGGTTTTGCAGCATATTGTGTCCGCCGGGGCAGAGAGTGGGATTTTTTGCTGTATTGAATCCTATATTTTCAGGAATTTTCGGAAGTGTTGGCTGAAACACCCGGTCATTTGCACGTACTGCATGAATTGGATAAATTCGTTATTACCAATTGGGGCTGGCACGAAAGCCTATTTATGGAATAAAGAAAGTGGGGGCATAGCCATGGATAGCAGTTGTGTTGTTCTCTGCAGCTGTCATTCGTTTCCTGCAAATATTGATATAGAAAACATTAGCAGCTGTGACCTCCTCGACTACTTTATTTTTGAAGCCACATTTTCCTAGTATTCATACTTTGAACATTTCTTTCTCGCTCTTCTTACAATCTTTATAACAGCGCTCTTTGTTTCTTTTTTTGTTGCTTTTATTGTTATTGCTTTAACCCTTATTTATTTTCTACACACATTGGTGATTGTGTATTTTTTTTTTTTCAGTGAAGTGCCGTCGCATGCCACTGCCCACTTGCTGTACGGGGGTGGGGACCTTGTCAAGCGTTAACCGCTTTTATCCCCATCCCCTCCAACACTGCATGGTGATGGAAATAAACTATTATTATTATTATTATTTACTGTGTGCTGTTTTATAAAAGGCGCTACATGAATAGTCATGCAACCTCTTTTGCAATGTTTGTGTGCGTTTGGTTTCAGTATGACCCCGTATTCACAAACTGGTCTTACCTTTACCTTACTTCAACGCGAAGTGCGACTTAAAGGTTACTGAAAGTGAAAGGGAAGGGAAAGGCCAAGCTGTGTTTCAGAAATTCACCTTTCGGCAGCCTTACGGAAAGCGCCCTTACCTATAGAAGTAAGATATGGTAACGAGGCTAAAGAAATATTAATGCTTGCCGCATCAGTGGATGTAGTACTGATAACTTGTTTTGTATACTATAGAAAGCAGTTAAACATATACTGGAGCTGTCATAATACCCGCCGCGCTGGCTCAGTGGTTAGGGCGCTCGACTACTGATCCGGAGTTCCCGGGTTCGAACCCGACCGCGGCGGCTGCGTTTTTATGGAGGAAAAACGCTAAGGCGCCCGTGTGCTGTGCGATGCCAGTGCACATATAAAGATCCCCAGATGGTCGAAATTATTCCGGAGCCCTCCACTCCGGCACCCCTTTCTTCCTTTATTCTTTCACTCCCTCCTTTATCCCTTCGCTTATAGCGCGGTTCAGGTGTCCAACGATATATGAGACAGATACTGCGCCATTTCCTTTCCCCAAAAGCCTATTATTATTATTATTATTATTATTATTATTATTATTATTATTATTATTATTATTATCATAGTCATTTAGTAGACGAAATTAACTAGCCTGACTCAAATTTTTACGCATGTTTCCTCTTGGTCTAACCACAATGATAGGCAGCCGTCGCTACAAGAAGCTTTGCTTCTGAGTCGACGTCGGTGTTTCGTGTGCCTCGATCGTGGTGTGTTGTGCTTGTGCGCGTTTTTTTGTTGTTGTTTTGCGCTGAACGTCAAAAATGCACCTTTTCTGAGGATTATTGGCCAATACGGAGATGCTGGTAGAAGCGATAACTGCGATACAAGGAAATTTCATCCCATAGCCGCTTTGCTGCTGCTGCTGCCTTGTGCGTCGCGGAAATCGGGCATATCTTCATTTTATTATGGGACGGGTTCGCAGTGAAGGGGTGACGAGAGTGGTATTTTTATTATAGTACTGACCAGTTCCGAAGCGCCCTCAGCTGCGGCATCGATGCGAAACTAGCTAGGCTTAGTGACGACCAGGGCAGCCAGGAAACAGCGTAGTCCGTCGCCCGGCGCTCCCGCAGGCGGCGTCGCTGCCGAAAGCTGGGCTCTTGCGCAGACACGCTCGAATATAGGAGACAGACTTTCTGATAGCATGGCTGTTTTGCTTTTTCTGGTGCGAACATGAAGTACACCAAGCTAGCAGGCCGGCCGGCCAACCTGAATCCTGTGCTCCGGCGTCATAAAAATGTGCTGAAGATTGTTCTTGACGTAAATAATAAAACCTGGGGTAGAAAAATGTGAAAAATATATCATTTTTGCGGAGTACTGGCCAATACTGAGTTGCTGGTAAAAGTTGCAACTGTGATACGAGCAAATTTTTGCGAGAACAACCTCGCAGCTTCCGTTAACCCGCCGTAGCTGTCCGGCTCGTCTGGCGTCCGCCAGCTGCGGGGCCCAAGGCGTCGCGCAAATCGACCACATTTTTAGTTCATTTTGAGATGATGCTGTTGACAGCAAAGTGATATCAAAAGTGCGCCATTTATTATAGCGCAGGTGACTTCCGAAGCGCTGTCCGCTGCTGCGTCGATGCGAAACAGGCTATAGACCTATTCTTGTTGACAGCGCTTAAAAACACGGACAGAAGACAGAAAACATGAAAGACGACGTCTGGGGCGTCCAGGACACGACCAGGACACGACGACCAGGGCAGCCGGTCGCAGTTCGTCGCGCAGTGCGCCCGCGGGCGGTGCTGTAGCCGAAAGCTCGCTACTTGCTCAGGCATGCTTTGTCGCTGCTCGAGGATAGCAGGCGGTCTTTCTGATAGCATCGCTCTTTTGTATTTTATGGTGCGAACTTCAAAGCGTGACACCGGCCGTGGGCGGCGCTTGAGTCGAGCTGCGCATCGATGCTTGCCGCTCGGTGTGTCCCTGCTTGCAGTGGGGCCAAGGCGGATTTATAGTGGTGGCGAAGGCTGGGCCGAAAAGTGGTTTAGCGCGACTGCAGCACAACCAGAGGATGGGGGGGCAAAACACTCATATAAATAAATGATAAAACTACAAAATTGGAATGTAATCTGCCAATAGAAAAGAAAAAATATATTAGCACCTTGTTTTATGAAAGAGGTGTCATTTTATTAAAACCTGGCAAATTTTGTATTTTTGCAACACTCTTGACCTGCCCCCTATTCATGAGTGTGCGGTGCATTACAGCGCGTCTTTGCAGGCCTTGTTTCGATACCCGGCTAACCCGGCCACAGTGGCGATTTCTTATCGCCAGCTGTCTGCGATGGCGCGCCTGGTAAAGCGTATAAATTTAGCTCGCCGGTCTCAAAATGCTCCTTTTGCGAAGTTTTCGTCGTCCTTGCACGTCGCTTCTTTGTCACCGTTCGGTAAGATTTGCACCCCGCTGCACCGCTGCGGCAGTTTTCTCGGTTTTGTCGTTTCCTTCGGCGTGCGGCCAGTGCGAAGTCTTTTTGCGTCTTTGCACGCTTCGCGCTTCATTTCAAGATGAGCTTGCGGCATGTGAAGAAACGATGCTCCGTGGTACACCAAGGCGGTACACTGCGACAGCGTGGATAGTACCATTGGTGTCACGCTACACCGATTCCCGCTGGACTTTCACAGGTGTGTCGTCTGCTCTAGGTATGCGCGATAGCTTCGATATGGTTTCGCCGGGCTGTTCTCTCGTGTTTCATAGCTGTAACGCGTTCGTGCGTACTTGGCTTCATGTCTTTTTCAATGTATGGTATTTGCTCCTACGTTGAGCACGTTTGAGGGTGCTAAAGCTGGCTTTAACATTGCCTTGCAGATGTAAACGCACCTGCTATATTCTTTCAGCTGAAGAAATTAAATGTGAAGAATAATCCCAGTGTGCTCTATGGTCTGTGTTGATGCGCCTACTTATGTCATGTTATGTTTGCTTCAATTGAAGCTGTCGTAGCATTGTTTTCTATACTTCTCAATTTCCTAACTGACAACGTTCGTGGCACTTCAGGGCTTTTTCCTTCTGCACTGTGACTATTGAGATGATTAGCCAACTTAAACAATACTGCTTGTGCTGCCTGTGACATGTATTTTTTGTTTGTGTGCCAAGGGTGTGCTTTGTGACTGTATTTGTTTGGTTGCTGCAATAAACAATGAATATGAAACTATGAAAACCATACTTGCCGTACACTCTATTGCGAACTGTGCACTTGAGCCAGTGCTTTGTGCATCATACCTTGCATCATACCTTGCTGTACTCAAAAGCTCTCAAAAGTACTAACACCAGTATTTGCACTACGAATCATGCATGCTTCGCCAGTGTCTGGAAGTGTTGCTGCCTTTCTATGCTGCCCCTCCTTTACCAGTCACTTTCATTGCGTTCCCAATTGCACATTAACAAGGCCATAACTAGCAGGAACTCGAGCACATTTGACTGGCAAAGGTTGGGGCGCGCTGAAAGGCAGCAACCTTCGAGAGATACGGGCTCGAAAACGCGGTTTCTACAGAAAGACCGCTTTATAATTCGCGCCAAAAGCATACGTATGCGTGACGTCATTCTACGTCACGCATACGTATGTTTTTGGCGATGACGGCGGATACAGACGATACGACTGACAAGGACACATCGACAGGGTAGCCGGTGACAACGTGGAAGGTTTCCGCACCGTAAAAGCGAAGGGCGATAAGCAGTCGCCGCAGCGGCGGCACGGGGTAACCTCGTCGTTAGGGCAGCGGTGCAGCGGCAGCACAAACAAGAGTTCCAGCACGGCAGGCTTCGAAAAGCGGTACCTCGCGAGAAGCTCGTCGTCGAACACCTCCATCGGGTACTGGCGATCCCTCAGCACTCGCCATGCCGGCTTCGCACGATGGGGCAACTGATCGATTTCTCCCATTAAAGGGGCCATGACAGCCTACTTTCACGCATACACTGCTTATCGCATTTAATTCTCAACTTGTTAAATTAAAATTTTCCCAAGTTTCAGTTGATTCTGTGCGGTTGTGCGGTAAATATTTTTGAAACGAATTTTTTCCGTTTCTTCTGCGAACTGCTTGCTGGTCTGGCAACCTCTGCTCGCTGACGTCAGAGGGGCATACCCGCCCCGCGTCCTCTGCTGCGCGCTGTTTAAGGTGCCTTGCATGCACACCGTAGTCGGCGGTCGCTCGTAAAGTTTTTTTTTTAACTTATCGAAATAAAATTCATTTTCAGTGTTTTGTTTTCGGAAGCCGTCAGCTTAGAACGCGACATGAGTGATCCTTAAAAAAGGGACTTGCTCGAGGCACCCCTTTTCTGATTGTTGAGGAAACAGAAATCGATGGACCCCTGCTTTATTATTTACGCTCATAAACATGTTATTTTTATGTTATGAGTGTGGTTTCGTTTGAGCAGTCAAGTGTTCCCGTATGTGAAAAGCGGCACGTGCCGTGCATGCCTTCGCCGATGTGTGCCGTGAAAGCCGCGCACATCGGCGCGGCTTTCACGGCGCACGTGAAAAAGCTGGCTAGTAATTTCTTGTCCGCTATTCATCGGCTCGATAATTAAACTCAAATTATCACAAGGTGGCACTAGAGTAACCTTAAGACACGAAAGGAGCAGAGAAAAGTGCCGAATGAGACGACTTCCCCGCTGCATGTGTGCATTTGTAAGACGCACATACATTCCCTTCGGCTCGTAGAACCCTTTTGCAGGAACCAAGCCGCTTGCAAAACCCTACGCGACTCGAATGCTTTCACTGCCCGCACCGATGAATAGTCACCGCCGTCTAAATAAGTGCTTGAAAATAATAGTACATCATTTAGCGTTCACTGCGCGTGCCCATTGTGGCCTAGGAATGCGAAGATCACAACTGCAGCCCCGCGCTGGGGTTGTTTACATAGCTGTGCGCAAACAGTACTGCTCGCTTGCTTGGCATAAAACGCAAGGTGGGCTCTCCTTATCTTAAATATTACGTAATATTGCTCACAAATTGTAGTTTTACTCATTTACCCACTGTTATAACACTGCAATAAGCGCCGCTGATGCTATATCGCCTGCTTGGGAAACGCTTGTATCTGCTTCCTCTTACGTCATCAGTATTTGATTTTCAAGCGCTCTAGCTAAAAATACGTTCGGAAATTATTTGAATTAATGAAAACAACCAGATTTGTTGTCCACAGTCGACGCCGACGGCTGCTACTGGCTGCCTTCAGCACATGCTGTGCAGACCGGGTCACATATCGGCACTTCCCCCTTATTAATTGCACTCGCGCCATGCGATGCAGGCGGTCGTCGCTTTGAGGGTACTGTGGCCAAAACTACGCTCGACAGCTATTTTCAGGCGCTAAAGCTTGCGAATTTGCTCTCCGCAAACACCGAAATCGCACACACGAATCCTGCGTACTCGCTAGGCCTCGTCACGAAAGGGGCCGGCAGTCCACCGTCGGCCGAAATTCAAGCATCTGGGAAGAGTTCCCCGCTGATTAGTAATACAGTGTGAAAATATGAAATGCAGCCACTCGTTTCGCTTTTTTCGATAAGGATAAGGTACACAAGCACAGTATTTCGGGCCGTCTATTCACCGGGCGTGAGGTTTTCGCTCGGTTGCACAAGCCAAACGTTGGCAAAGCCGGCCCAGGCGGCGAGCGACGAGCGGCACCGTCGTGCGGTGTTTTCTGCCCGTGTCGCTTAGGGTGCCTCGATGGGCCAGCGCCGAGCGCGGGCATCCAGGCAACCTAGCGTCGCTCAATTGCCTCGCCGATAGGTTCTATGCGCAGGCACCGAATGAAAGCACATCTTCGCTGGTGCACGCACATCGCGTATGTCGCCGTGACTAGCATGATCAAGTCCAATAAGTTTTAAAGTTCTTAAGTTTATAGAATGTCATACCAACTAGTCCCCCACCACACTCTGCCAGTTCCTACTAAGTTCACTTTACACTACTGCGATACGGGGTCGTTGGTCGTGCTGGCGTCGTCGTCGGTCTAGCGTGACAGACCGGTGCGTCAGCGACGGAATTTGCATACCGACCAGCCAACCGACCGCCGATCGCGATCCCATCGGCCTAGTGTAACCGGACCCTATACCTATACCGAAGAATAACTTTGTTACTGTTATTATCGCATTTGCGGCACCAGTCACTCATACATATATTGTAAGGGTCAGAGCGGGTGGCGCCATCAGGGGACACACAGGGAGGGCTGACAACACTGCAGTGAGAGGTGAGGCGATGTTGACTATGGCGGGCATGTGCGTGAAGAGTGCGCGGGCAGCGCGGGAGTGACCCGAGTGGCGTGGTCGAAGTGGGCTCAAGTGTGAGCTCGGTGCGCGTTGCATACGGTGCGCGAACTGCGGATGACTAATTGGGGACTCCGGCACGGGGGACTCTGTGAGTGTGTGTAATAAATCATCCCTTGACAATATGGGGGACGACTGCTACTTTGATCGCCCGCGAAAGTACAGGGGGAAATGATGCCTCGCTGCGCATGTTGCAGCAACGAGAGCAGACGACGTTGCTCCGTGCATGCCATAGTGACGTCACGAGAGCATTCAATATGGCGGTCGCTGCCCGTGGGAGGAGTTCGTCCAGGGCAGCCAAATTTCAGAAACTGAATCATAAGCTCTTGTAATAGTTACTGAAGCACAAAACTGCAATATGACGAACGACCATGTCATGGCCCCTTTAACTCCGTGAACTTGATAAATCGGAAAAACAGTCGTCGATCGTACTCGGTTGCCATGTTAAATTGACGAAAGGAGCTGCTAAAGGTAGGCCAGGGGCTACCTTTGCGAACGCGCCTTTTCCGAGGCCGAAAAGGCGGCTAAAGGTGACACTGACTTTTGCCATTTACTTTCTTTATCAGCAGGTTTCCGGATTTCCCGGCGTAGTCGGCTGTCTGGATGAATCTTAGCGGGAAATTCAGTGCCCCAAAACATAGATGTTTCTGCAACAGGCACCACCTTCCCTTTCGAGGTCCTTACCTTTCCGGCTCCTTTCCGGCTCCTTTCCGGGTTTCAGAAACCAACCTTACCCTTAAACTGCACCTTTAGCCGCCCTTTCGGCTTCGGAAAGGGCGCGTTAGCAAAGGTAGCCCCTGGCCTACCTTTAGCAGCTACTTTCGTCAATTCAACATGGCAACCGAGTACGATTCATGACCGCTTTTCCGATTTATCAAGTTCACGGAGTTAATGGAAGAAATCGATCAGGTGCCCCTTCGTGCGAAGCCGGCACGGCGAGTGCTGAGGGATCGCCAGTGCCCGATGGAGCTGTTCGACGATGAGCTTCTCGCGAGGTGCCGCTTTTCGAAGCCTGCCGTGCTGGAACTCTTGTCTGTGCTGCCGCTGCACCGCTGCCCTAACGGACGAGGTTGCCCCGTCCCGCTGCGGCTGCGGCTGCTTACCCCCCTTCGCATTTACGGTGCGGGTACTTTCCAAGTTATCGCCGGCTACGCCGTCGATGTATCCTTACCGGTGCTATCGATTGCATCCGCCGTAATCGTAGCAACATTGTTTCCGGCTCTGGTTAAGTTTCCCTAAACCGAAGATATGGAAAAACTAAAGTAGGAGAGACATGTGCGAAAACGAACTGCCTCCCCACTGCATGCAGGGAAACACTGATCGGCAAGCATCGATGCGCTGCTCGGCTCAAGCGCCGCCCACGGCCGGTGTCACGCTTTGAAGTTCGCACCAGAAAAGACAAAACATCAATTTTATCAGAAAGACTGCCCGCTATCGTCAATCAGCGACAAAGCATGCCTGAGCAAGTAGTGAGCTTTCGGCTACAGCACCACCCGCGGGCACGCCGCGCTAGGAACTGCGCCCGGCTGCCCTGGTCGCCGCTAAGCCTATAACCTGTTTCGCATCGATGCAGCAGCGCACCGCGCTTCAGAAGTCGCTTGCGCTGTAATAATGGCGCACTACTGATATCACTGTGCTGTCAACAGCATCATCTCAAAATAAACTAAAAATAAGGTCGATTTGCACGACGCCTTTGGCACCGGAGCTGGCGGACGCCAAGTGAGCCAGACCGCAATGGCGGGCCAACGGAAGCTAGGCGGTTCTAGCAAGAAATTTGCTCGCATTACAGTTGTCACTTTTACCAGCAACCCAGTATTGACCAGTACTTTACAAAAATTATATATTGTTGAGATTTTTCTATCCCATGTTTTATTATTTACGTCAAGAACAATCTTCAGCTCATTTTTTGACGCCGGCGCACGGGATTCAGCTAGGCGGGCCGGCCAGCTGGCTTGGTGTACTTCACGTTCGCACCAGAAAAAATAAATCAGCCATGCTATCAGAAAGTCTCTGTGCAATATTCGAGCAATGGCAGCATGCCTGCGCAAGAGCCCACCTTCCGGCAGCGACACCGCCTGCGGGCGCGCCGGGCGACGGACTACGCTGCTTCCTGACTGCCCTGCTCGTCGCTAAGCCTAGCTAGTTTCGCATCGATGACGCATCTGAGGGCGCTTTGCAACAGGCCAGCGCTATAATAAAAATACTATTCTCGTCATCCCTTCACTGTGAACCCGTCCCATAATAAAATAAAGATATGCCCGATTTCCGCGACGCCTTCAGCTGTAGATCTTGCAGAAGCCAAGGCCGAGCCGCACAAGGCAGCAGCAGCAAAGCGGCTATGGGATGAAATTTCCTTGTATCGCAGTTGTCCCTTCTACCAGCATCTCCGTAGCTGCCAACAATCCCCAGAAAAGGTACATTTCTGACGTTCAGCGCAAAGCAACAAACGCGCACAAGCTCAACACACCACGATCGAGGCACACGAAAATAAACACCGACGTCGACTCAACAAAGCTTCTTGTAGCGACTAGACCAAGAGGAAACATGCGTAAAAATTTTAGTCAGGCTAGTTAATTTCGTCTACTGAAGGATTGTACAGCTCCAGTATATGTTTAACTGCTTTCTATAGTATACAAAACAAGTTATCAGTACATCCACTGATGCGACAAGCATTAATATTTCTTTACCCTTGTTACGATACCTTTTAATTCCGTGGGTAAGGGAGCTTTCCGTAATGCTGCCGAAAGGTGGATTTCTGAAACACAGCTTGGCCTTTCCCTTACCTTTCACTTTCAGTAACCTTTCTGAAAGTCGCCCTTCGCGTTAAAGATAGGTAAAGCTAAAACCAGTTTGTGAATACGGGGGCTGCTGCTGAGCACAGTGGTTAAAAGTTATCCCTAGAAAGGACTGGGTGCCGAATACCACATCTCGGTGTTTGGTCGTCTGCAGCAAGCATTTCCTTTCAAGCGACTACAAGGAAGGATGCAAAACCCGGAAGCTGAAAAGAGGTGCGACTCCAAGCGTTTTTCTGGACTATCCGCAATATATGCAGCCACCTGCGAAGAGACCGCGCAGCGATGCTGTTGTGCGAAAACGGAAAGCGTCCATTCCGTGCCCCCCGGCCCTGGTCCGTGCTGCTTCCAAGCCGACAGATGCAAGTAGCCTTTGTCACAACGTCGCCGTCGTCGGTCGGTCTCCACAATCAACTACGTCGTCTCCTGCACTTGAAAGCTCTGCAAACATGGATGACTCAATCAGTAACAATGAGCACGTGGTCGAGCCGGATGCCTCAACACCGAGAACTGCAAAAAACAAGGCGACACAGGTTGACATCCGCCCTTTTATTTCTGTTGTCGAACGCCAGAAGTGGCGACGAAAAGAGCGGGACTTGAAAGCCCGAATAGAGCGACTGAAACAAACAGTGGAAAGTACAAGGAGGAACTAAGGCAACTGAAAGAGGACTGTCATCTTGCTGCTTTTGCCGGCGTCGTCAAAGCAGCGAGTGAAAAGCACTTAGGTGCAAGCTTTCTGGTCGACCAAGTCAAAAACTTTTCAAAAATCAGGCCAACCTAGTCCGAGCCTGTTGTGCGTCATTGCATAATTTTAAGGAACCTGCCAACACGGGCGTACGAGCACGTCCGCAAAGAAGGTCTCTCCTGAAACTGCCATGCAGCTCTACTTTGCAAAGATTCCTCGGGGGTCAATTCAGGTGAGGTAGGCTTCACATCCTTTGTTAAGCAGCGCCTTGAAGCAGAGGTCACGGGCCTAAAAGCCGAGCAGGCCAAGGTGTGCTCGTTAGTAGTTGATGAGATGCGAATTCAGCACAGGCTTCAATATAACAAGCAGAGATTCATTTATGGGGGAAGTAGACCTGGGGAACAGCACGGAAGACAGAGCCAGTAGTGATCCTGTTTTAGCCAACGCACTTCTGTGTTTTGTGCTAGTAGGGCTTTCGGTGCGCATCCGGATACCTGTGGGCTAATTCTTCACGAGAAACTGCACTGGCCAGAAGCTGTTTTCCCTGATAAAGTACGTCCTCAAAGAAGTGGAAAGAATTGGCTTTAAGATTGTACGGATTGTGGCCGATAATCACAATATCAACGTTCTTGCTTTTCCACTGCTGTGTAATGTAAATTTAACGCTTTGCATACAGTACCTTCAAGATCCGACACAAAAGTTGTTTCTGGCATTCGACCAATGTCACATAGTTAAGAACGTGAGATCCCAATTCCTTGCCCGTGACCTCGGTAAGGACGGCGAGGTTTCCTCCTCCTACCTCAAAGACCTCTACAAGATGCAACAAGGAAGCATCGGGAAACCTGTTCGTTTTTTAACGCGTAAGCACGTCTTTCCGTCAAACATTGAGAAAATGACTGTTTCAAGGGCTGTCCAGGTCCTCTCACCTCCGATCACTGCTGCGCTCAAACTCCTCGAGGAACAAGCAGGACACACGTGCGGCTGAACCCTTTGAATCGGACGGTGGCTCAAGCCACCTAGCCATGACTTATGAAATTTTACTCTTGATTTTAGCCACCAATCAGATAACCTTCGCTTGGTTACTTCTACCCGCTCAAAATCTACTTTCCCTTCACTGTCCTTAAACCACAATGCCTTGGATAAATCAGCCCCGCTGCTTTCCACAGTAGGGTGAAGCCCTTTACAGAAAAGTATCAAGTGTTCAGTCGTTTCCTCCTCCTCTCCGCACGCAACGCAGAACGTGTCTATCTCGTGGTACCTGACTCTATATGTCTTAGTCCGCAAAACTCCCGTCCTGGCCTCAAACAACAAAGAGCTTCCCCTACAATTATCATAGATATTTTCTTTGGAAATTTCCTGCTTAAAAATCCTGTATGTTCCCAGTGCAGATTTCGTCAGCATCCCTGTTTTCCACAGAGCTCACTCTGTTTCTTTAACCTTTTACTAAAAGGTTAAAGAAACAAATATATAACGCATCGTAGCGTTATATATTTGGACCGTCCAGAATACCCTCTAAACCTTTTTGTGTGAATATTGTTGCAGAGGCAGGAGCAGAGCTTCCCACTGATCTCCACTAGGTGGCTGGATGCCGCATTCCCGTTTTCCGAAGTGGGCGCAAGTGAAGCCACCGGAAGTTAGGTTGCATGTCCCAGAAGTTTGATGTCTACTGTGTATTTCAATGCAAAAATTCGCGTATTTCGCTCTTCCGTTCTCAGTTTTTCGCGTTGTTTTTGTGTAACGTCTACTGTAATATCAAAGGAATAAGCAAGCTCAACGCGAGAAATGTGTACATGGTTTGGGGAACCCTGTAATTTCAGAGAAACCGAAGAAAACAGGCATGCGATGATGGACGGACGACAGTCCATAAAGCATCAGTGGTGAAGACGCTGTTCAGAAGAGTTGAGACGCACTGCAGCACAGAACTTGACAGAAAAAAAGAACACCGCACGATATTCAAAGAACTCATCATGAACGGCTACCCAAAAGACTTTATTCAAAAAACCATTCGACGTCAAAAACACAACAATCGTCAAGAAATCAACGCACAAAGACGAACGCCACCACCAAAATACGTCACTTTACCTTATGTCGGAGGTGTCAGCGGAACCATCGCCCGAATCCTGAAGAAATCGGGTCTCCAGGTTGTGCACAAGCCCACAAACACTGTTGTGCTTAGCCTACCTGTTCCCAAAGACCGGCCGCCGAGAGGAAGATCCCAAGGCATTGTCTACCAAATTCCATGCGCCGACTGCGACGCAAGCTACATCTGCAAAACAAAAAATTTCATAGAAAGAATTCGGCAACATAAGAACGACGTCCGCAAATTCGCAAGAGAGCGCAATCCAGTAGCCGAACATCCCGAGGACTCCGACCATAGAATCAACTTTGAAGAAACCCGCATCCTCGGAACCGAAACAAATTACCACAAGAGGCTCGTTCTGGAATCCTGGCATATCCAAACCACCCCGAACAATATCAACCACACAAAAGGAAACCTGTCCCCAGTATATGCCCAGGGACTTCGCTCTTCAACGCAACGAAAAAAAGTCGCCATTCAGGAACTCCCTGCAGTGCGCCAGCGTGACTAACAGCCTAAACCCCCTCCCCCTCCCCCGCGCCTTTCGCGACACAGCTGTGGTTCTTTTCACCCCCCCCCCCCCTTCCCCTCCATGCTTAAAAGACGCTAGCTACTGCCCTCAGTCACCGCTGATGAAGGAGCCGAGTCGGCTTCGAAACGTTGGGTTAAATTTAAAATTTTGGTTGGAGATGTGCAGTTTATTATAAGCCCCTTCATATTGCATCGTAGCGTTATATATTTGGACCGTCCAGAATACCCTCTCAACCTTTTTGTGTGAATATTGTTGCAGAGTCAGGAGCAGAGCTTGGTAATGCGGAGATGTCACCAGAAATTAGTAAGTGTGCTCTAACCTACCTTGGTTGAAGGGTGCTAACTGAGTCTCTCACTGCTTGACGCGATAGATTTTATGGATTACTGCCTTGTACCAGATTCCACTCTTCAATTTATAAGTTTACAGTTGGTGAGATATTTGATTTAACTTTAAGTACAAACATAGAACTTTTTTATTTCACACTGTTTGTGTCCTTCAATCTATTAGCAACCTACTTTGTTTGGCCAGTCTTAGACTGGCTACTACATATCTTGAAGCACCCAACCTCTTGCTAGTTCATTTAAGATTTGCACTGTAATCAACAGCAAAGAAAACTTCTTGCACCACTGCAGTTCCTGGTGTGGAAGGACGGCCTGGCCCCTCGCATGGCCATACTCAGGGGGCAGGGCAAAGTGGCATTCAAGGAACACGGGGTATGTGGACACTGTATTTCCTTCCATTAATGCTAATAATAATAATAATAATAATAATAATAATAATAATAATAATAATAATAATAATAATAATAATAATAATAATAATAATAATAATAATAATAATAGTTTATTTCCATGCAATTTTACGTGATAGTAACGAGCCTTCTTACGCATTGATGCTTGTGAGCGTGGCTGGGCATTAATTAGTGCCTCTTTTTCCAGCTCATACCTGCGAATGGACAGGAGGAGAAACTAAATTACTTCTTGATTTATACGCAACATACTTTGCTCAAGTTGGGCCTCTGAAGAAATTCAGGAACAAAAAAGCAGTGTTCAAAAAAATTGCCATGGAGCTAAAAAAACTCTAGGGGTAGTGAGAACAGGAGAGCAGTGCTGCACCAGGTACAAGACCGTGTGCAAAAGAAAAAGAACTGCCGTAGCCAGCAACAGCAAGTCGGGCAATTCACCGCAAGATGTGCCCTTTGACGATGAACTGGAGAAAATTGAGTGGCTCGACAACAGCCTTGTGTCCGAGGTTGTCAGAGATGCCCAAGGCATTGTTTCCAAGTAATTTCCCCATGAGCCCTCAAAACCGACCTATGAGGACAATAACCAACAAGGTGCCACACAGGAAGATGAGGTTCCTGAGAAAAAACGACACAGGCCGAGCACGGCTCGAATGATGGAAATGGAATTATTTTCCAAAAAATTCGAGAACTAGAGGAGCAGAAGGCCAAAAAAAAAGAGCAGAGAGGGAAGCATCAAAAGAAGCAGAAGCAGAGAAAAAAAAGAAAAGCTAAGGAAGAAAGAAGAGTACAAATGTACAGAGAAAAAATGTAACTACTCCGCAAGGCATTCGGTTTAGATTGAGAGTATATTTGCAAAAGCTTTGACAGAAAATGTGGGAAAAGGGTTGTTTTTTTCTTGTTCACAGGTTCATGGCTCGCATTACTTCCTCTCGCTTCAGTTCTCCTTGACGGCGGAGTGTAGCTTCTGTGGCTGTAAATGGACTGCAGCTTTCACTGTCATCAGGAGGCAGACTCTTCCACTCTGCATTCGATGACCCATCATCCGTAATCGGTGGCACAGTATTGTCTCCTGAGTCAATGCAGAGATTGTGCAAAACACAGCATGCCGGTATGAACTTGTTCATTTTGTCTACAACAAAAAAGTCAACATGCAGCAACTGGCGGAACCGACCCTTCAAACCAAAAAAAGCATTCTCTATCCGAACCCGTGTAGCAGACAACTTCATGTTAAATGTGTTTTCTCTCTCAGTCAGGTTTCCATAATTTTTGAAAGGAGTCAATAGAAACTCTCTGAGCGGGTAGGCAGCATCACCGAGAACATGAAATCCTCCATCCGCACAGACCTGTGTAAGCTTTTTTGAGAACCTTGATTTCTCAAATATTCGGACATCATGGATCTTGCTGGGGTTTCCTACGGTAACCTCCACAAATTTCTTGTTGTTGTCACAGCATGCCTGTGCCGTCAGTGAGATGCTCATATGTCTGTTGATATATGTTGACCGGATCTTGTTCGCCGGGCAGCGAATGCTAATATAGGAGCCGTCGATGCAGTCAATGGTACCAGGCACACCAGACACCTGTATTAAAAACAAAAACTTCAGGTCAAGCTCAGTTTACCTCTTTAACAACCCATAGGCGTATTTTTTGTATCTGCCTCTCCTTACCAAAAATGTAATAACAAGGAGACGCAACTCTGAAAGGTTCATATGTTGCTCATCTTAGTGAATTGTTAGATATGAAGCCATATGCTAAGCCTGCATTATTTCCAGACACATCCAACTGGCAAAAAATGTGTTTTGACATGCAATGATATAAATTCAATATACATGCCCTAACAGATTTGCTTCCCTAGGGCTTTCCACATTAAACTGTTATTATACTGTGGCCACCAACTTGGCACTCTGAAAGCTAGTCTCCATTTTTATCAACTTGCTGAAGTGTTAATTTGTGATTTAATATGTTTTAGCACTCAGTGGTATTTTTGTTTGCCTTTGCAATATTTTTTTATTTTCTCACTAGTGGCATGTATATGTAATGTTTTTGTAGCAAATAATATGAAAGCTGCATATCATTCACAGCATTTTCAAGCTTGGTGAACAACTGCAGATCAGGGTATGTTACCTGTCTGCTAATTTGATCTGCTTGATCATGCTTCTGCGCAAGTACAACTTCATAGTGCTATTCAGTGCTTATATAACTTGCATTCTTTTTTTGTGTGTTTTATGCTCAGTCATTGTTTACATACTTCTTTCATGTGGCTTCACTTTACTACTTGTACCTGAATAGTCAATAGAATCTCGGATGCATTTGTTACGGAACAATGCATTTACCTGACTGCTAACTGCACTGTGATAGCTGCAAATGAACAGTGTGTGGTGATCAGTATTTTAAGCATATGCCATTCTATTCTACATGCATTAACCTAGAATTCTGTCTGCAGTTGATTACAGTTAGCAGAAGTGCAACTTGTTTTGGTGCTACTGTTGAGTATTTTTGTTTTCTTGATGTGGACTTACTGAGGCGGTTGTGCGAAGAAGCTGTACTGTACCTAATGTACCTGCAATAAAACATTCTAAAAGACATTCTGAGGAGTAGTCTTACTTGCTCAAAGTTTTTCGCCAGCTGTTCCAAGTCGGCTGGAAATGAAATAACTGTCTTCGCCACTTCTCGTAGGTACTCCATCATGCGCTCAATAATCCGGAACACGGTCGTATCGCCAAGCCCAAAACGCCCAGCAACGTCCCTTAAGCAGGTCTTATTTGCC
The DNA here is from genome assembly GCF_052857255.1 of Amblyomma americanum. Taxonomy (NCBI): domain Eukaryota; kingdom Metazoa; phylum Arthropoda; class Arachnida; order Ixodida; family Ixodidae; genus Amblyomma; species Amblyomma americanum. Next base: position 438,010,256 of record NC_135497.1, read on the forward strand.
GCATACGTGAAAAGCAGGGGAAAAAATTTGCCTTATGATATGAATACTAAATGTACAAATTTGAGTCAGTTGCCGGAATTTCAAAAATCGGCTTTATAGCTGTGAAGTTCACAATCTTTATTATATATGTGCAGTTAATTTCAGATATAACTATGGTTGAGAACACAAACGCGTGGGCGATAGAAATAGTCACAGGTGCAACATATCGGAATTAAAACACTGCCGCGCTTTGTTCACTTCGGTCACTGAGGTCAATTAGCCTTATGTCATCCCAGAGCACAGCCCATATTCCTCCTTAAAACAAATTATGGGGCAGGGCTTGGTGGAGATATGGCAATGGAACTTTGCAGAAAACGGGAGAACCTACAGATCCACATTGAAACCCTCTCAAAAGAAAAAAAAGCCTACAAGAAACAAAGGTAAAAATGATTAGGGTATTGTCACGAATATTTGCGATGTTTGTTCGTTTTTCAAATCTGCCGCCACACCATCTTATCGCTTTATCTGCGACGCAAGACGCTACTAGATTTATCTCGATTGATCGCAGCCAGGCAGAGCTGATTCTACGTTGTTCCGGAATGTTCTAGTAACTTTTCACGCTTTATCTCGAAAGTTCGCTATCAGCTTTAAATTGAGCACGGCCGACAGTGGCGGGCATTCTGTTCGACGACAGCCGAGCACGCTTGTCGCTTCGCCGCCGCCGAGTGATTCAGTCCATTTTGGGTGCAAGTCAGCCCAATAAACAGTTTTCTTTTAGAAGCCCCTTTCGTCCATCTTCATCGCTGCTTCGACTGCCGTCACCACTACGTGACATCTGGTGGAGGTGCTGGGTAGCCTTCCATGTTCCGGACGCCCCCTTTAAGTCGTGAAGCCAGCCCTCAGCGCTTCGCACCCGAGGACGAGCCAGCAGCTCAGCGAGCCAGCCGACGTCTCCAGGGAGAAGAGCCTGAGTTCGGGAAACTGCCAGACCGCACCAGACAGCGAAAAGACGCTGTTACGAGCACCGCAATCTCGCCGAAGACGTCGACACCGATCATACTACAGCAGCCTCGGGTGCCGCCAACTTTCAATGGATCCCTAGGCGAAGACCCTGAAGAATGGTTGGATCAATTTGAGCGCGTGGCGTCATTCAACAAGTGGGATGATGCGGCAAAAATTGGAAACGTGTTCTCATTGGATGGCACCGCACGCACGTGGTACGAAAACTAAGAGTCGTCCCTTACGACATGGGAGCTATTCAAGAGAGAACTATTCTAGGTATTCATCAGTGTCGTGAGGAAAGAAAGAGCCGAACGACTCCTCGAGTCCAGGATCCAGCTTCCGAATGAGCCCGTCCGCGGTTACGTCGAGGAGATGAAGAGCGTATTTCGCCGCGCCGACCCCGGGACGACCGATGAAAAGAAAGTTCAGTTTTTAATGCGCGGCGTATAAGAACAACTCTTTGGCAGCCTCGTCCGCCAGCCGCCAAACACAGTCGAGGAATTCATGCAAGAAGCCTGCACGATTGAGAAGGCCCTCGACAACCGCCCTTCCTCTGCCTGTGCAATCCGTTCGGATACGCCGGCCACCACCAGCGACAGCTTGCGGGAAGTTATCCGCGAAATCGTCCGAGAGGAGCTACGCCGATTACTGCCATCCTCCCCATAGCCACAAGCAGCGACTCTGATGGACGTGGTACGAGAAGAAGTGCAACAGGCACTTGACACCCCGACGGCCACAGAACCCCAGGCCATGACCTACGCCGCTGCAGTAAGGAGGGCTCAGCCCCAACGACAACCCCCACGTCCTCCCCGAGATGAGCCACTTGTTCTACAACGCCGCCTCCCAGCCCCCGCACGCCCAGCCTATGACCGACGCTCAAGCCCCAGGAAATGCGACGCCTTGAGGACTTCCGACAACCGGCCGTTGTGCTTCCATTGCAGTGAGGCCGGCCATATTTTTCGTCACTGCCCGTACCGACGTATCGGTCTTCGAGGATTTGCCATTAACGCCCCACGACCACGCTTCGGACAACGTCCGCAGGAAATCGACGAGTACCTGCGTCGAGAAGAGTACACGCCGAAACGTTTTTCGCGCTCACCATCGCCGTCAACCTCGCGTTTTGCGTCGCCACGCCGCAGCTACGCAGCCGCGGTACGAGGAAGGTCTCCCAGCCCCCGAAGGGGAAACTGAAGGCAGCAACCTCTGGAGGTGAGGTTGCTCAAGAGCGAAACGCCGAAGATCCTCCACCGACCACGCCCCATGAAGACGCTGCACCCGCGACGCCGCATGAAGAACCTACTCTCGCTGCACCGACGCCGCACAAAATGACAACCCCGACCACGACGCAAACTGCCTTCAGAACGACGACGCCACCCAGAAAAGCTTCGACCGCACGCCATACACGCGACTCGCATACACGACGAAGCCGTGACCCGACGCTGAGAGCGACATGCAATGCAAGAGCCAGGACCTCCGACTTAGAAGTGACTATCGACGGCCGGAAAGTTACCGCTCTAGTCGACACAGGAGCCGATTACTTGGTGATGAATGGAACATTCGCTGCGCAGCTGAGAAAAGTCACAACGGCTTGGGACGGCCCACAAATTCGCACCGCATGGGGCCACCTCATTACGCCATCAGGACGATGCACAGCGCGAGTGACTGTCAAAGGGCATACCTATCCTGCGATCTTCGTTGTGCTACCGCAATGCTCCCGCGAAGTGATCTTGGGTATGGATTTCCTTAATGAGCATCAGGCGATCATCGACCTGCGATCCAAGCTGATCACGCTTTCGACAGACGAAGCCATCGCTTCGATGAAAACTGGGGAAAATCACGTTGCCCTGAGTGTCCTGGAGGAAGAAGTGAGCGTCCCACCCCGATCAAGCGTTATCGTGACTGTAGGCGCCACGAAAGCCATTAACGCTGAAGCCATCATCGAGGGGAACATGCAGTTGCTTCTAGACCGAGGAATCAGCATCGTAAGACGCATCGCACATTTCCGCAAAGGCCAGGCCGAAGTACTGCTGACTAACATCAGCGAAGAATACCGGCACATTAACAGAGGAACGACGATTGCTTTCTTCGACGAAATATCTGACGAACGAGACTCCTTCGCCCTCTCCCACCCCTCCGCAGAAGATTCGCCTGACCAAGAGAACTCGCCCACTTTCGACATCAACCCAGCCCTGCACCGGAACAGACAAGACCAGATCCGCAATCTGCTTCAAAGCTACAGTGAGTGTTTTTCGACATCGCCGAAGGTGCGACAGACGCCAATTGCCAAGCATCGCATTATAACGGATCAACACGTCCGACCTCTCCGTCAAAGCCCCTACCGTGTGTCACCGCGAGAACGACAAGCCATCCCGGGCCAAGTCGAAGAAATGCTTCGCGACGACGTCATCCAGCCTTCAAGCAGCCCATGGGCGGCACCAGTTGTTCTAGTGAGAAAAAAGACGGCGCACTTCGATTCTGCGTGGATTACCGCCGCTTGAACAACATAACAAAGAAGGACGTCTACACCCTCCCCCGCATCGACGACACACTGGACCGCCTCTGCAACGCCAAATATTTCTCATCGATGGACTTCAAGAGCGGCTACTGGCAAATTGAGGTCGACGAAAGAGATCGCGAGAAGACAGCATTCATTACTCCGGATGGGTTGTTTGAGTTCAAGGTGATGCCATTTGGTCTCTGTTCCGCACCAGCGACGTTTCAACGAGTAATGGATACAGTGCTGGCAGGCCTGAAGTGGCAAATTTGTCTGGTATATTTAGATGACGTCGTTGTCTTCGCCTCGAACTTTGAAGAGCACCTCAAAAGACTTCGAACAGTACTAGACGCAACCAAGTCGTCTGGCCTTACCTTGAAAGCAGAGAAATGCCACTTTACCTACGAAGAGCTGCTGTTTCTAGGCCACATCGTTAGCAAGGAAGGAGTACGCCCAGACCCGCAGAAAACAGCTGCTATTGAACAGTTTCCACCGCCGGCCGATAAGAAAGCAGTGCGCAGATTTCTCGGACTGTGCGCATATTACCGACGATTTGTGAAAAACTTTTCGCGCATCACCGAGCCCCTGACCCAACTGACGAAGGCAGACGTGCCGTTTAAATGGGAAGCACCGCAAGCAGAAGCCATCAAGGAACTTCAGCGTCGTTTACAGTCCCCACCGATCCTTGCGCATTTTGATGAAAACGCCGATACTGAAGTTCATACCGACGCAAGCAGCGTGGGACTAGGCGCCGTCCTCATTCAAAAAAAGTGACAGGCTGGAGAAAGTCCTCGCATATGCTAGCCATTCCCTTTCCAAGGCCGAGGCTAACTATTCGACAACTGAGAATGAGTGCCTTGCCATCACCTGGGCCACGTCAAAATTCCGCCCTTACCTGTACGGACGACCATTCAAGGTGGTCAGCGATCACCACGCGCTGTGCTGGCTCGCCAATTTCAAGGACCCCTCTGGCCGACTCGCTCGATGGAGTCTGCGTCTCCAGGAGTTTGACGTCACCGTCGTTTACAAGTCCGGACGCAAGCACTCTTGACGCCGATTGCCTCTCACGAGCCCCTGTAGATACACCGCAGCCGGACGACGATGAGGACGCCTTCCTGGGACCCATCAGCCCCAGCTCTTTTGCCCAGCAGCAACGCTCGGACCCCGACCTAAAACACCTCATCGAGTACCTGGAAGGCAAGGTTTCTTCACCCCCCGCTTCATTCAAGCGACGACTGTCTTCCTTCTGTGTGCAGAATGAGGTCCTCGTGAAGAACTTTGCAGCGAGCAAAACAGCCTACCTCCTTGTTGTACCTGCTTGTCTCCGCGAAGAAGTTCTACAGGCTTCACACAACGAGCCGACAGCTGGACATCTCAGCTTTACTCGCACCCTCCGCCGCATTCAAGACAAGTATTACTGGCCCCGACTGTCTGCCGATGTCCCACACTATATGAAATCCTGCCGAGATTGTCAGCGACGAAAGTCTCCTCCCACACGAAAAGCAGGATTTCTGAACCCCACTGAACCTCCCTCAAGGCCCTTTCAGCAGATCGGCATGGACTTGTTTGGCCCTTTTCGAACGTCAACATCTGGAAATAAGTAGATCATCATAGCTACCGACTACCTGACCCGCTACGCCGAGGCGAAAGCCCTACCGAACGGAACAGCAGCAGAAGTCGCCAAATTTTTCGTGGAATGCATTCTTTTTCGACACGACGCCCCCGATGTGCTCATCACGGACAGAGGAACAGCATTCACGGCTGAACTAACGCAAGCCATCCTGCGTTACAGCCAAACCAGCCACCGGAGGACAACTGCATACCATCCGCAGACCAACGGACTGACCGAGCGCCTGAACAAAACCATCGCCGATATGCTCGACATGTATGTTGATGCCGAACACAAAACCTGGGATGTCATCCTGCCTTACGTCGTCTTCGTCTACAACACCGCAGTGCAGGAGACCACCCAGATGACGCCTTTTAGGCTCGTCCATGGCAGGGAGGCCACGACCACGCTAGACACCATGCTGCCCAACATTACAGAAGACGACAACGTCGACGTTGCCGCCTACCTTCAACGCTCAGAAGCTCGAAGGCTTGCCCGATTACGGATCAAAGATCAGCAGCGGTCCGACGCCGGACGCTATCACCTACGAAGACGCAACGCGGAATACAAGCCAGGACACCAAGTCTGGGTGTGGACGCCCATTCACCGCCGTGGATTGAGTGAAAAGCTTTTGCGCCACTATTTCGGCCCGTACAAGCTTCTTCGTCGGCTAGGTGAACTGGATTACGAAGTCATCCCTGACGCAATGACTGCATCCCAGCGACGCCGCGTACGACCAGATGCTGTCCATGTAGTCCGTCTGAAGCCGTATTATGCGCGCTAAAGGCCGCTGCATTTCCATGCTCTATTTTCGCAAGATCCGTTTTTTCCTAGTCGCATTACTTGTTTTAATGCATCGGGTCGATGCTTCTTTGAGAGGGGAGTAATGCCGCGAATATTTGCAATGTTTGTTCGTTTTTCAAATCTGCCGCCCCACCACCTTATCGCTTTCTTTGCGACGCAAGACGCGACTAGATTTATCTCGATTGATCGCAGCCAGGCAGAGCTGATTCCACGTTGTTCCAGAATGTTCTAGTAACTTTGCACGCTTTATCTCGGAAGTTCGCTATCAGCTTTAAATATAGCACGGCCGACAGCGGCGGGTATTCTGTTCCGACGATAGCCGAGCACGCTTGTCGCTTCGCCGCCGCCGAGTGATTCAGTCCATTTTGGGTGCAAGTCAGCCCAATAAACAGTTTTCTTTTAGAAGCCCCTTTCGTCCATCTTCATCGCTGCTTCGATTGCCGTCATCACTACGTGACAATAAACACCGTGAAACCGATCAACTCAATTCTCGATTTGGGCGGAGTTAATTTTGAGGGGTGGGCCAAACATATACCATGTCATTCTGACATACTGAGAATCCTAGATTATTACAGGGGCTGATGGAAGTGCTACTGAGCCCCGCACAAAAAAACTAACCAAAAGAGAGGTGGTAGATTAGAGAAGGCTCCAGACAGGCACCTGCTCACACCTGCATGAACTCCAAAAGATGTGCCCCGCACAATACACTGACAAATGCCCGTGGTGCAAGCTAACCGACAGTCATACATGTAGCATGGACCTGACCGCATGCAGAGTTGGTTCTGAAAGTAGACAACCCAAGCGTGACACAGTGGGAACACCCGCTGCCCAGCGAGGAAGGAGATGTACAGAGGTTTCTTGTACGTCAAGCCAATACGGCAGCAACCAGGTGCGGCATCCTAGACCAAGGGTCAACCACAGCACGTGGCAGCCTGTAAGGGCTACCGACGTCTCTAAAAATTTGGAAATAGAATTTGTCTAATACTTAACTCCAAGTCAATGTACATAATGCCCTAATCCAATTTTGGGAATGGGAAAAGCAAACTTCACCTTACGGCATCTCTGATAATAAACGGCAGTTACCAGTATGCCGCGAGGGAAATAAGAGTTGTGGCCCCTCGGGTTTTTTGGGATTGCTCGTGAAGCAGTGCTTTCACGCTAAAAAGTAAAAGTTCACGACCATAAAACGTAAAAATGCTAAGGAACGAAGACCACTCACAGCCGTCTTGGTCCACAGAAATATGATGACAATACAGCACAACACACAATGGAACTGTGCACACTACCTCCCGATTTAGCTCATAGCACAAAAAAAGAAGCGAGGCCCCATTCTTTATTCTAGATATATATATAGCAACCCCAGAAGCGGAGTCCTGTAATAATGAAAGCCATCAACGAATCAAAAAAAAAAAACGAATCCCCTAAAAGTATCAACGCAAAACGCATGGCAGAAGGTTACAGAAGAATTTTAAATAAAGGAATCAGCCTCTGGCAACATATTCGAGGCGATTGCTACACACGTGATGGATCTGCTAGTGCCAACTAGGATAGAAAAAGTGTGCAAGCCAACACATGCCCGGACTTGACCCTATGTTAAAACATGATACATGCACAATGTAGAAACAAACGAGAACCTAGGAAGCGACCATTACTTAGCAGCACACTCAAGAAGGGAGACACGAGTGGTAAACTGGGATAAGAAAGAAGGCAAGGCAATTCCAATGGCAAGAAGATTGAAAAACAAAACGAGTGCACTGACCCTTGAAGGATGCAGAGCACACCACAAAGACTGTAGGGATAGAAGCAGAAAAGAAAGCCACTGATAGTACATTATTACACGTGTCAGACACGTAATAGCTTACAAAAGAGATGGCTGAAACAAACACAACAAAAACTAATGGTTAGAACAGCCAAACTAGGCAGACAAATCGAAAGCCATGCTCGAGAAACAATAATGAGAACAAATCTAAGATACATGTTAGACCCAGGTAACAGTAACACAAACAGTGCATGGAAGCCCACCAAATGACGAAGAGATGATCATCGAAATGCAGAAACAACACCTACACAGAATGAAAAAACTCTTCACAACTACAGCAGCAACCCCAACCCTAAAATAATAAAGACAAAACAATACCATAGGTAATAGCATCCATGCAGAAAACTACAACATACTCTGCACCAGGAGCAGAGGAGCTTACCAACAAAATACTCCTAAACCTAGACAAGACTATTAAGGAGATCACAGAGTACAACAACTGCTCGAAAGGTGGACGGCTACCAGACACCTGGAAACACACCAAGGAACTTCTCATAGCCATACCTAAGCCTGGCAAGAAACTCGCTAACCAACCTCACGCCCATATTCCTAACCTCATGCTTACGGAAGGTTCTGGAGCGTGTGGCGCTATCTACTTTACTGGACCACATGGACAAGCAGAATCTCTTCCTTCACATGATGACAGGCTTCCAACCCAACCTATGTATGCAAGCTATAATGCTCAAGCTTTCTGAAGATGTAATATGCACACTGACTAAGGCCAACACTAAAGCAATACTGGCACTCGACCTCACGAAAGACTGATCATGTCACCCACACTGCCGTCACAAATGCCCTGAAGGAAGAAATCACTTCTGTAAGCATCAAGTCAGATGCACCAAAGCCAAAAATCAAAAGCACCCTGAAGGGTTGGTTGCTTTTCAACACAACCCTCATACCCATGGCTAAGCTTCTTGTCGCCATACCAAACCCATCGTTGCCACTCTACGCGGCACCATCGCCCTCTGGACAGCCCGGGGAAACGAGGGTGATATGGGGACAACGCTACACAATGGAGCAGACATAGCGACTGCATACACCAGGAGAGTCGACCAGTAAGCTGCCTGGCAAAATCTGAACTCCTAATAATCAGACACAGAACAAAGAAAAACGATTGCCTAATGGGCACAATTCAATATCGGGGTTGAAAGAAAGTTAGAGAGGTACAAACCCTTAGGATCCTGGAAATGCACATTTAAAACAACCAGAAAAACACAGCAATGCTCTCCAAACTTATTGCATACATTGGAGAAACCAACAGGTTCATAAGACAAATGACAAACGCCAGAGAAAGATGGAAAAAGATTTAAGGAGGCTAGTGCAGGCCTTAATGCTCAGCCGTATAGTATACTCCCTCCCCTTCTCCCAAACTTCAGGCAGCATATAAGGAGAATGTTGGTTTGGTTTGGTTTAAGGGGGTTTAACGTCCCAAAGCGACTCAGGCTATGAGAGACGCCGTAGTGAAGGGCTCTGGAAATTTCGACCACCTGGGGTTCTTTAACATGCACTGACATCGCACAGTAAACGGGCCTCTAGAATTTCGCCTCCATTTAAATTCAACCGCCGCTGCCGGGATCGAACCCGCGTCTTTCGGGCCAGCAGCCAAGAGCCATAACCACTCAGCCACCGCGGCGGCTACAAGGAGAATGTTGAATGGCTCGCAACACAATCATGCAAGGCAGCCTTTCATCTCCCTAAGAACACATGAACAGACAGGCTGCTGCAGCTAGGTATCCACAACACGCTTCCCAAGCAAATTGAGGCACACAGAACCATGCAGTACATCAGACCAATAAAAACATCAATGGGAAGTCCCATTCTTGGAACATTAGATATAAGGCGAGAATGCATAGGGACAGATACAGTGGAAATCCCATGGGACATACACAGTCATCAAAGAATAGATCCAATCCCAAAAAACACGCATCCTTTATGTCACGCAGAAAGAAGGGAGGAGAGAGCCAAAGCCCTAAACAGGCAACACTCGAACAATAAGGAGGCAGCATGCATGGGCACTGCAGAGCTCTGCGATCATGATGCCTTTTGCAGAGGCATCATGAACGCGGACGTAAAACCAGTATCAGTTGCTTCCGTATTGAGCACAGAGGCACACGAAGCAGAGGAAGCGAACACCGCCTTACCCATTATAAAAACGGAAGCCAAGACGATTTTCAGCAACTGTATAGTGTACTACTAGAACACTATTCCAGTACATTACAGCTACTCCAAGACAACCGTTCGAAACATTGCAAAAGGGAGGATCCACAAACCCGTCAGACAAATCCTAAAAGAGCAATATCTTAACACAAAACCCATTAGAATCATATGGGCATGTTGTATCTCGGGAATGAGGTGGCCTGCAACTTAGCCCGAAGTTTCGCTAACCTGGCCGCTAACACGAGCCGGTCCTGCGGTCGGCCTGAGAGACCCTGACCACCTACCACTGAATTACACATTACAGAAACAACAGAAGGATGCTCCCACCGACTGAAAAAAGCCTTAGCATACATAAACAGGTGGCATGGCGGAAACCGCAAATAAACACATTTCCAAACCCCCATGTTCCAGTGCTTCCCCAGGGGACTACACCCCCCATTGTAAGCTCTGCGGGGCTACAAAAGCAGATTTAAAGCCCACTTCATTCGAATGCAACAATCTGAAACAGGAGGAAGGTCGGAAACTCTCATACGAGCAAGAGTGGGAGGATGCCGCGTCCAGCTTGGACCCACCGTCTCAACTGCAGGCCGTCAACTGGTCTTTGGAACTGGGAACGGAAAGACCGGACCCCACGGCCAGAGCATGCGGAACCGGAGGGCCTGATCGAACAGCCCCCTCTTGCACACTGGAAGCCCACTAGAATCAACCAAATCCGTTCTGTCGACGAAATATAGTTACTACCGAAAAACCCGCTAGGTGGCGCCGCCCTGTTTAGCTAGCTGCCTATCGTGCTTCGCTTTCACCTGCCCCTGGCCTAGTCCAGGGCTTCGTCCGCCCCTGGATTTCCTCTCCATCGTTTCCGGAAGGCTTCCGAAGCACTTGGATACCATCGGCATCACGGCCCGCTGCCGGGCTGGCCCTCCAAGCGCCTCCAAAAGTCTGAAGCGGCGCGGCGCCTCGCTAACCCTAACGCGCCGCGCCTGCACCTCTGCAATGCAGCGTCTGACGAAGCCCCTGCAGCCCAGACCCACTGATGCCGCCACCGCGGGGCCTACTCCAACCGCCCACGCCACCGCGCAAAATCCTGTCGCAACCAACACTGTGAGCGACGCTGGGAGCTCCGGATCGACGGCCGCGGCGCAGCCGACAGCGTTCGTCGTCGCCGCAGCGTCCACTGCTAGCCAACTCCACGCTCTAAGGGACGCCAACACCTTTGGGCCCATAGACGCGTCGCAGCCGCCTGCGTTCGTCGACGCCGACGGTGCCGCCGCGCCTACACCAGCCACATTACCCGCTGACACCAAGACCTGCAGCCCGGCACCAGCGACGCAGATTGCGCCTCAGGCTGACGATTCGTCGGCAGACATGGACTTCACGGTGTCCCCGGTTGACGACACTCCATCCCCGGAAATCGGCTGGAGCACCATCGGTGCCAGCCGTAAGCCTGCTTCCGCCACCCGACCCCGCTCCGAGCTCATCACTGTTGGCATACAACTCCCTCCTGGTACCCTCAATCCCAAGCTGCCTCCCTACGACGTGCTCGCCGCAGTCAACTCCGCAGCACAACTTTCCTCCAAGACCAGTGCAGACATCACCCTTCAGGCCAAGCCAGCCCAAAGCCTTGTGTTTTTAAAAACTCATTCTCCTCTCACCGCCCACCTCCTACTTTCTATCACGCACCTTCACCTTCACGGTAAGCCTGTCAGCATCAAAACTTATTCCCCCATCCTCCCATCTCATGCCTCGGCGTCATCCATAACGCCGGTGGCCACTTCACTCCTGATGAGCTCATGCATGATCTAGAATCTTTCAAAACAGATATTGTCGCTGCTCGCATGATGGGATCCACTCAATCAGTGCTCATAACGTTCGCTGGTACCGTCATCTCCCACTTTGTATATTTCAAACGCGTTGCCTTCCGGTGCCGTCCTCATAAACCTAAGCCTCCCACCTGCACCCGTTGTCTCACTCTAGGCCACCGCGCCCACCAATGCCCCCAGCACAGCGTTCCGGCAAAGTGCCATCGCTGTGCTGCTCCTCTACCCACTGACCGTTCCGCTCATGTGTGTGCCCAGCCCTGGTGCGTTCATTGCTAGGTGAACACCCACCCCTCCCTCGACCTCACTTGCCCCTTCCTCCTTGCTAAACAACGCGAGTGTGCTAAAGCTGCATACCTCCGACGCCTAGCTTTGCGCCGGGCCACTCAACCCACCACCCCCTCCTCCTCCTCTAATCATGAATATCCATCAGCTCCGATCACGTCACCACCAGGCTCCTTCGCCGCCATAGTTAAAGGATACTCGGTGCCAGCGTCCCTCTCTTCCACTACACCACCCTCTCCATCCTTGACTGACGCGAGCCGCTCCTTCGACCTCCGGCTCGCAATGCTGGAACGCCAGCAGCGAGAGCAGCAGCGCATTTCCCACGATCTACAACAGCAGATACATGCCTTGACTCAAACCCTCCAGACAACCACCTCCTCTCTTACCTCCCAGCTTAGCAAGCTAAATGAGCACCTTGCCACGTTCCCCACTCCCTCCTCCAGCGCCCAGGTCGCCCCTTTGGCTGACCTTGTCGAAACCACCACACAGGCACATCACACTCTCTTGGTTCAGCTGGAAACCGGTTCTCCAGATTCTTACCACCCTCCAAGCACAATCAATGCAATTGGAATCTTTCACATCTATGCTCCAATCCGTCCATGAGTCACTGCCCCCGGCAAAAAAGAAAGAACGCGTACCATCGCGTTCCTCTCCACTCTCATAATGGCGTTTGGCGAGGACCTCGAAATTGTGCAGTGGAACTGCCGAAATCTTTGCCACAATAAGACCCCCCTCCACCAGTATCTACTCACCCGCCCCTCTCTGCCTCATTTTCTCCTTCTCCAGGAGACCCGGACGGCCCGCAATGTCCCAGGCTACCGCGCCTACCATGCCACTACGGCCACACCACTTGCGTCTATTTACGTACGCAGTGACGTGCTCGTGGAGCAAATTGACATCCCCTCCACCCTCCTTAAATATTTAGTTTGTGTGGTTTATTACCACCCTTCTTCCCGCATCTCACTCGTCCTTTTGTCTTTTTACAACCCCCCTGTCATTTCCTCTTTATTCTCTGCTCTGGGCAAATTCCTTCACTCTCTTCCTTCTACCTCCCATCTCCTCTTTGGTGGTGACTTTAATGCCCCTCACACACTCTGGGGCTACCCACAAACCCTCAAACCCGGCCGCCTCCTGCTTTGTCTGGCCCAGGAACGCCACCTCACCCTTCTTAATACTCCTGGCTCTCCTACTCGAGCGGGCATTGCCTCACAACGCCCCACGACACCCGATCTCACTTTCTCTCGGGGTTCACTTCCCTTTCACTGGCAGGTGACAGCCGAAACTCTTCTAAGTGACCACTTTCTCATCCATATCACCACCTCTCTTTCCCACATCCCTCGCTGTCATCCGGTTATTCACACTGACTGGCATGCTTTTCGCACTATTCTCGCCTCCGACTCCTTTCAATCCTACGACGACTGGACGTCGCGCATCTCTGCAGCGCTCACGTCCAGTAGCCGTCGCGTTCGCTCTCGTTACCCAGTCCAAGACCCAGATCCTCACCTTATCCGTTTATGGCGTCGCCGTAAACGTCTTCAACGCTCCTTTCGCTCCCAACCACACAACGCCCAACTTTCCTCCCGGATCACTGCTCTGCGGGCTGAGATCGTCGCCCACTGCGCCTCCCTCGAGCACTCTCGTTGGAGTGCTCTTTCTGATGGCCTTGATTCTGCATTGCACTCGCGATCCGCATGGTCTCTCTTTAAATCCCTCCTTGGCACTAATCCTGCCCTTGCTCCCACTCTAGCTAAATCCCTCACTCAGGGGACTCCCTCCGAAGTTTTTGATCAACTCGCCTCTCTCTACCTCCCGCCCACTCTGGCACCCTCCTACCCGGTGTACTCAGATGGACCTAACCCCGATCTGGACCAATGCTTCACTCTCCGGGAGCACGAATCTGCTCTGGCTGCTAATGCTACACGCTCGGCTCCCGGTGAGGATGCCATTACATACACCACACTTCGTAACCTTCCTGACTGCGCCAAAGAATTCCTCCTTCAAACCTACAATGAGGCCTGGGAGAGCGGCTGCTTGCCGAGCTCCTGGACATCCTCCCTTATTTCTATGATTCCAAAGCCGGGCAAACCTCCCTCTCTCTCTAACCTCCGCCCAATCTCCCTGACGTCGTGCGTTGGTAAGACCCTTGAGCGAATGGCTCTGACTCGCCTCTCTGATTTTTTTGAGGCACGGGAGTTCTTCCCCCATTCTCTCATTGGCTTCCGACGCCGCGTCTGTGCACAGGACATGTTTCTGATTCTCCAACAAACGTTCCTGTCCCCTACACCCATTAAAATTTACGCACTTGTGACTGTCGATGTTCGCAAGGCCTTTGACGGTGTTTGCCACAATCACATCCTTTCTCAACTCGCCTGTTTGGATTGTGGCTCCCGCATGTACTCCTATATCCGCTCATTCCTCTCTAAACGTGTGGCTCGCTTTCGAGTAGATACCCACTTGTCTAACCCACACCACCTCACCTGTGGCACTCCTCAAGGTGCTGTTCTCTCTCCTACCCTTTTCAATCTCGCTATGGCCCCTCTCGCCTCCCAGCTAGCTAAAATTCCCGACCTGCATCATATATTTTACGCCGATGACATCACCCTCTGGTGTTCATCTGGCTCTCCCGGTCACGTACAGGACACCCTGCAACGTGGCCTAGATGTCATCGACTCCTTTCTCACCACCGCTGGCCTCTCTCCTGCTCCTGAGAAATCCGAGCTTCTCCTTCTCAACCATTACTCCTACCAGCGCTCACACAACTACTTCGTCTCTCTCCACCTCTCTGGCTCTCCCATTCCTGTCGTCACACAGTGCAAAGTTCTTGGCTTCCCTTTGCATGCGGCTAAGAATGTGCAAGCCCTCCACCGCGCTGTCACCACCTGCCACTCTGTAACTCACCTCCTGCGGCGCGTGGTCACTCGACGCTCAGGTCTCCACGAGGCTCACGCGTGCCGCGTTGCCCACGCGCTGGCCCTCAACAAGGTCTTGTACTTTGCACCCTACGCTTCCTTCACTCAGACTCAACGCTCTCGAGACTGCCCTTGTGGGCCTCTACAAGGCAGCTCTCAACCTCCCTATCACTACCTCTACCACTAAGCTCTTTGCCACAGGCCTCTTCCATCCTTTTCGTTCTCTTCTCAGTCTCCATCGTGACTCGCAGCTTGCCCGGCGTTCCCTTACCCGTCAGGGCCAGTGGTTATTGACTCAAGCGGGTATCTCGCCCATTCCAATCTCCCCACTTACCTCTCCTATTCCCACCCCCGCTTCCAATCTTCGTATCCTTCCCCTCCCGACCAACATGTCCCCCGTCCTGCACGCCGGACGTCGTCATGCGGCCGCACAGCACCATTCCCCTCTCTTTGATACCCAGGGTGTAGCTTACACGGATGCCTCCTTCGTGGCTCCTCGGGGTACCTGCGGCTACGCCCTGTACCATCCACACCTCCCTGCTCCTGAAACCCACACCAGCGGGCTGTATCTACACCCTCCAGACGCATTGTCCCTCGAGGTCCTCGCCATTGCGCATGCCCTCCAGTAATTTGCCCTCCTTCCCTCTCTCCAAGAGTACACAGTCTATTCAGACTCACAAGCCGCTATACACCACATACAGAAACGCACCCTGACCCCTTCTCTCCAACAGGAGGTCGAACGAGCGGTCTCCGCACTGCAGCCTTCCATCGTTTTCCTCCGCTGGGTCCCTGGGCATTCAGGTATTGACGGCAATGAGCTGGCCATCAGCTCGCCCGCGACACACTTTTCCGGGCACCGTTGATCCCCTGGCCCAAGCCCTCGGAGGACGGTGGGAGACTCACCCTTCGCCGCACCATAAAAGAGGTCTACCTTGAGCTCCGCCTCGACAAACGCCTTTACCCTCCCCCTCATCCATCACTCACGGTGCCGGAGTCTCGCCTTCTTCGGCACATTCAGATGAATGCAGTTATCACCCCGTCCCGCCTCTTCCTCTATCGCTATCGATCGGACCCTTCCTGTCCCAACTGCCCCTGTATCTATGCGGACCTGGCCCATTGCCTCTTCTATTGCCCGGCTGCTCAGCAGTCGGGTTCCTTCCCCCCACCCTTTCTACCCATCACCACCTGGCTCGACTGGCTTGGCGCTGAAGGGGAAGAAGAACAGCGGCTTCTGGTCGCCCAGGCGGTCGACATGCTCGGCCTATAAATTATGGTCGAATAAGAGTCTTTTACTACTACTACTAGTTACTACCACCACCATGTGCAAATGACACTCTACAGACAAAAACACCAAGCCATCCAACAAGTCACGCACACAACTACACACAATTTTTACACACAAGCAAGGATAGCGCGCACAGCGACAATCGACCGCAGCACGCAAGGAACAGATACATGGAAGAGCAACGCCAAGGACAAAAGATGCGTCGAAATGCAGGTCGAAGTACACTCCGCGTCGCATGCACGCACTCCGCCATATTTGTTTACGTTTCTCGGATTTGTGCTAGGCTGCAGGCTCGTACTGTCACTACCTGGTTCTGCTTCTGGGCGATGTGGAATTGCACGTTTTTCGTGTTTTTAGTGTTCCGAAAACTTTTAAGGCTCATGCACAGGAGCGGCCGAAATAGTAAAGTCCACGCTTCAACGTGTAACTTTTCTCGCGGCGACTGTATAGAAGATAAGCTTTTATTTTCTTGTGCTTGTATTTAGGCGATCGCACCACAAGCAATGGCTGGTCTGAGTATAACGCGTGCTCCATATTATGACCGCATCTGTACGAAGGAATAGCCCGCCTCGGGGAAGCAATGAAAACAAACACCGCACACTGAGTACCTCTTGGCACCCTAATTCTCGCGAATCGGTATGTAAATGTCATTTATCGCTCTCGCTTAATATTCTACACGTTCGCGGTGGCTTTACCTATTAAGCAGGTCGAAATGAAGGTCGAAGTACACTCCGCTTCGAATGCACGCACTCCGCCATTATTGTTTACGTTTCTCGGATTTGTGCTAGGCTACAGGCTCATTTTGACCTGGAATGGATACGAACTCGGTAAGTAGGACCTGATGCGAAAGTATTTATGCTTAAAAACTGATACAGAAGCAGCCATGTATTAACAACACAAATTAAGACAAATTGCGCATTCTTTCTCGCACAGCGAGGCCTAAATTTCTTCTGCATAGCCCCTTTCAAATTAAGTCCAAGGGTGCTGCCATAGTGAACACTGGGCTGTGGTTGTAGCGCAAGAAAGAGATGAGGATTAACTTCTCCCATGCCCACTCTACAACTTACCTCGCCCCCCCCCCCCCAAAAAAAAAGATAAACGTTTTTTACGCAGCCTCCCGGTAATAGGTCGTCTGTTCAAACCCCTGCCGCAAGCTAGGGTCTAACTTATATACCTAGAAAGTTTATGCTGCACGAAACGCTGAATTGCATGACACCATTCAAAGCACTGTGCGGCAATGTTATATTTTTTTTACTCAGCCCCCGATTATTTACGGCGCACCGTGCGGACAGCTTTCCGACCGAACAAGCTGCATACGCTGTCACGAAAAAGGTTTTGTTGAAAGTCGTGCAAAAGGTCTACGCAGTATACACAAGTTCCACAGGTCTTAGCCCAGCGGGTGCTGCTGTGCAGCTTTGCTTCTGCAACTAGTACCATAAGCGCTGACTGCGAGGGGGCTTGTGGGCTGGAGCCCCCTTCTTTTTTTTCCTGTGTCCCCCTCGGAGGTTGCATGATGTGGTTAGGGGGGAGCATATCTTGTTTCCTACGGTTCTAAACAAATTAATTATAGAATTACATTCTGAATTATTTAGGGCGCAAGGACAGGACGAAGGTAGAAAAAGACAGGACGTCCTTGCGCCCGAAATAATTATGAATGGACCAAAACCGATTAGCCCAGCAACAAATTCTCTAAAGAATTACAGTTGCCTAACCACACTGCAAGAACAGCACGGCCTTAAACTGCCACGGGTACATATAGATTTTGTTTCCCACTTACGAAGGGCGAAAATAGTAAGTTATAGATGCAGTTCACCATCAAGAATCTGACTGGCAACAGGAGCTCACCGAACGTCTCCTGTTCCATGTCTCTATGCGGAATCAAATGACTTGCCACATGATACGTGCAGTTTTTTGTGCTTGAACATAGTCTTTTTGAAGACTTCGAACTGTCCTCAAACATTAGGATCATGTTTTGGTCCGAAATATCAGCTATGAGCGCACCTTTCAAAATAACTCCTCTTTAACTCTGCTTTTTCCTTTTCACATAGAGAGCGCACCACCACATTAGTTTTGCTATATGGGCATGGATAACCTTTCTACGCAACGAGATAACAAACGGGTGCTTCCAAGAAGTGATGGAATTCGGAGGCAACGGAAACCTGAGAGAGTGTGTTGTGGATTTCATTAAATCACATTCACATAGCCCTTTTCGATGGGCACATAGAGCTGATTTGCTGATTTGAAAAATAAATCTAAGTGGGATCGCGGACAATTTTATTCGGACATCAACTGTGCAAAGAAACAATCTTGATTTCACGGTAGCCTTTGTATGAAACGAATGACAGTCATCATCATCAAAGTAAAGTATGCCAGCTTTCTTAAACTGTGACAGTTCAAAATATCCCTTCCCATAAAATCAGCATTCAATTCCTTGTGTTTCCGCTTCCTCATTACAACCTTTGCTCTTTGATTCCAATTTCTGTCTTTTGTTTCGTTTAGAGTTTGGCAGTTGGTTTACAGTTTTGCTAGACAAGCAGTTTTTTAATCCATATTTAAATTTTGGATCATTGCCATACTATGTGAATGTTTGTAGAGCCCCGTGTTCCTTAGACACGAAGAGTTTAAAATCTTTTTTAGTTTTTGTATTGTTAGCTTATTGTGGAAATGTTTGCATTGCCCAGTGGTTCTTGCAAATCAATAATTTGTAATGAATCTGTGATATATGAATTGTTAACTTGTTGTGGAAACGTTTGTGTTGCCCAGTGTTTCCTTTCACTTCGACTAAGGACATTATGGACGTCTACCTAGAGGTTATTATTTTTGAGATCTTTTTGTTAATTTATTTATTTATTATTTTAAGAACCATAAACCATTCTGTCTAGCATATTCACTGAACTAGAGACAAAACTGATGTTTATATCAATAGCCGCATAAATAGCGCTTGCCAAGGAGCATGCATGGGGGGGGGGAGAGACACAGAGAGAGAGTGGAAACAATTAAAAAGAGAGAGAGAGTGCTAATTGGACCCCACCCCCTCCTTTCGGCAGATTGAAAACTTGCCGCCTATCAGTAGTAATTGACACCAAAGTCATCTCAGTATAACGAAGCGTAACTGAACACTAAAATACAGTAGATACATAACCCAATGGAATACATTTTATGCGTATGAAAACATTTTGCATGTAACCATATTTCTCAGGGCGAAGTGTACTTGAACAGCTTGAATGCGGTTTATGGGGGTCTCCTGCCCCAAAGCGACTCAGGCTATGAGGGACGCCGCAGTGAAGGGCTCTAGAAATTTCGACCAGCTGGGGTTCTTTAACGTGCACTGACATCACACAGTACACGGGCCTCTGTAATTTCGCCTCCATCGAAATTCGACAGCCACGACCGGGATTGAATCCGCGCCTTTCGGGTCAGCAGCCGAGCGTCGTAACCACTGAGCCACAACAGCGGCTTGGGACAGTTTGAATGTGTGCACTGTCAATGCCAACCTGACAGACTGCAGCCAAAGAGATACTACGAAAGGAAAGCAAATGGTATTCCAGGCTAAAGACTGGTTCCAATATAAATGTAGTTTGAGAACAAGCGGTTAAGGACCATGCATTGTTTTGCAACTATGGTCGTCACACATGAAAGTGAGCAAGATAACTATGGAATACCAGGCTGAGCACTGTGACTACAAGGAGAGTATGAAGTACCAGCACTTGTCAGCAAAACTGTATGAGTCCCCATTAAGAGGATCATTGCAGATGCACATCCACCTGTGGAGATGGACAGGACATGCTCTAAGTGGAAAAGACATATGCAACATAAAGTACAAATTTCTTGTTGGAAACGCACATTCCCCCTGTAGTGATGGATTGGACACTATTTGACTGGAGCAGAGATCTGCAACATGAAGTACAAAATCCATGTCGAAAATAAGGGCCCCTCCAAATGCACACTGTCACGCTGGAGCTTTAGATACCTTGACTGCAAAAAGACTGGTACAGTCAAACCTCACTATCATGAAATGGTTTGCGATGAAATAATGGTTATAATGAAGGGGTTGGCTATTCCCCTTGGTAGCTCCCATATAAGCCCATATAACTGACATCTCGTTCTTACAAAGTAAAATTTTTGTGCAGTGGCATATAACGAACATCCAATGAACCGCACTGGTCATTTGACGCTAAGTGTAATGGTTTTTAGCAATGCCCAATGCTTCCATGCTAATTTTGAGCACAGAACTCTAATCGCCGCGCTTTACCTGCTTTGCCAAGCAGTGCATAAAATATGCGAAAAATCTATCCTGCCTCAAGAAAAGACCCGCATGCAGCTTTTGTATGAACAATTTGTTAGCTTTCACGTGTGGCTTGATGCTGATACACCTGTCAAAGGCCATCACCCTCGATGAACTGCTACAGGGTCTCGCGGCAGCACGGACAGCTGCCTGAGGTTTTTTGCTTTGCTTTACAGGTGTGTGAATTTCATAACGAAGTGCTGTAGAAGCAATTATAGATTTCTAATGCTGTTGGCAGACCCCACTGTGTTTGGTGTGCTTGCTGAAACTAGTACTTGTTTGTTATCAGGGATTGCAAAAAGTTTGCTCCTTCTTTCTGGGGATGTTGAGGCTAACCCTGGACCACTCCCGAACATGGTATTGAGTTGGGATCAGAAAAGAATGTTGGGTGAATTACTGGCTAGTCAAGCCCGCATTAGCCAATAACTCGCGGCCCTCACTGCTAAGATTGCCCGGTTTGACGATCGTTTCACAAAACTGTTGGTGGCAGCTACCAACCAGCACATATGAACACATCCTTACCCGAATGCACAGGCGGTACTGCATTACCCAATATTCAAATAAATGTCTCTTTTGCGATGCCTACCCTACCCTCTACCATATCTACTGGGAACAGAAGTCTGGCCCAGCCTTTCTGGCATTCATGTGTATGCGATGCCACATTTGGTGCAGGAAGCGTTAATAGAGCAACGCAATCAATGCCCTAATGTGCATAGGAATCTCTGAAGCTAGCCTGATAAATGAAAAATTCAGGGCTGAGAAGTGCGAAATTGCAGTTAAAGAGGAGGAGTTTTCCTGTAATAAATTTCTGACTTCCTTACGGCACCTACTGTGAATACGTCAAGTACACAATAAAAGTGCTGACTCATTCTGACATGTTCTGTGCTACGACATGCTGCAATGTGAGCTGCATCTTTTCCACTCTACATAGGGCATGCCCTCTTTCTCTTTTCTATTTCCCGGTTATGCTGTCCTAGCTACATAAGGAAGCACCTAACAGAGCTCGATACACCTATTTTCTATGATACCAGGCCATCAATACCTCATTCACACAACATCGATACAGTTCTGCTGCCCAAAGAAATGTTCACTTATGAATATTTCAGACTACATAGAGCATGTAACACAGAATTCATGTTTATGCCGTGGAGCGACAACAGATGGAATTTAAACATTGACTGTTTGTGCCACAATGGCCTCTGGACCTGTTCAGAACTCTCTTGGAAAAACTGAGATTCAGAGAGCAGTCTCGCAAAAAGTACCGCAGTTGCACAAATATAGCACGAGTTTTTCCTCACTTCACTGGTTTCAGAATGCATATTGCGTTATATTCGAAAGCAAGGACAAATATAACGTCATTTTCTGTTCCTCGCTGCTCCTGAAGCTAGCTACAGCAAGCTTCACCGCAAGACTACCAAGCTCCTAGAAAAAGCGAGCTTTGCGACGACCTTGGGGCCATGCTGAGCGCATAGGGTGAAAATTAGAAGGTAGAAATAAAGCTGCGCAGGCCGCCAAGAAAGAAAGGGCACTGCAACAGATAAGTGGAGTAGCGAAAAGAAAAAAAGGGTGAAGGGACACAGCACTGCGCGGCACAAAACATGCTGCAATGGTGGCACGGTGCTGATGGCGGTTGCTACTGTGCAGGAGACGGCATTTAACTCATAGGAGACTTTGCTGCGCTCGACGATATTGCACGCTCTTCTGGAGTGTTGCCTCTGCAATAATGTTTATGTAATGTTCTTGTGAAGACAATACATCGCTTTCGTATTTTTTCGTGCCGTCTCCATTTTTCCAAGCTCTCAGTTGCAGTTGGCATGAGCAGGCTGGGATAGCGTTATAATTAGAATTTTTTTTCGTTAGTCTCAAACTCCACACTCGCGTTATATTTACGGTCGCTTTATTTATGTGTAAATACAGTACCTCCAGAAAGCATGGGCAGTGCCCAGGTCGTTCATCTGCGCTTGCACTGACAGGCACCATGTGATTTGAAAATGACTGCAATGAGAGCATGTCAGAATGTGGGCAGGTAAAAACAAGAGCAGTCATTGCCATGGCATAATTAGTCATGATTGCAGTATAAGTATAATTGCAAAAGCAATTGCGATGCAATATATGCCAGCCACTTAAAAGGTGATTCACTGCAAAGCTGAAAGAAGCCTGTAGAAATACAGAAGTGTATGAAAGTGTGACAATGATTAGCAGATGATGCCATGCTCCAGTCCCTTGTCTCCCGGTAACCAATGGCATTTCCCAGAAGTCTAACCAATGGTGTTTCCCAGAAGTCAGCACAACCAGAATAGAGGGTGGTACAAGAGGCACACCAAAGTTAACAGCATAGAAGCTTACTAGACGGTTTACATTGTAAGCAGAATTTTGTAATCCAGAGATTCAAGGAGGTAAGGCATCAAGAAACACCTCTGTGAGTCATGGGGTTACTCTAAATGCTAACCATAAGCATGCGCAGCTCTTTCCATATGGGGGGACAAAATTTGTGCCCTCTCCATCATGCCCCTTGGGTGGGTGCACTACTACCTCTTTGTGCACAGCTCTGCTGCTAATGCACAGCAATTAAGTACGTAGACATTCCGATGCAGTTTCCATTTAAGAACGCACAGGCAGAACTATGAATGTGACAAGGCTGTCCACTGGACAAAGAATAGTTGCATGTGATAACAACCTTCCTCAGCACTATCTTGTGATGGCACTCTGCAAGGAACGGGAGCAGAACAGAGACAGAACCAACATATACAGTAACCAATTAGAGTCGCTTCTTTCGATGAACAGACACGAGCATGCAGCCACAACAGGTAGGACCATTAAACCAACTCTACCCATATTGCCATTCCGTAAGCACCACTTGTACCCAGCTAATTTACCGTTCCTATCTCTGCACTACAAAAAAAGACGAGTGGAGGACAGGGAAACAAATGTGCAGAGCTGAAATGTTTTGTACAAATGGTAACAGCTGCATACCACAGCACTTGTACTATTTAAGCCTTATTCAAATTTACAGTGCACGCATAACACTATAGGAAACTAACTGTCAAAGAGGAAAATCATTTAGCACACAAATTCACTCAGTACACATCACATCATAATACGTCACATTAGCACATCAGAATGAGTGAAGTGATCCACCTCTCCTTTCAACAAAATGCAATCAACAGCTGCACAACCAGCCTCCTATAAGAGCAGCTCCAGCTCCATCCAGGCAGTGACATGTGAGTCACTACAGCAGAATGTGCACGTACGTGACAATGCTTTTGAACTTGATTCATTTTGAGCTCTAGAAATTCTCCTATCTCGAGCTCCCCATCCGAAGGTGGCCCAGGTTTTACAGACACAGACCCCTAGTTTCCCAACACAGCTGGGTAGCAAGGTAACAGTACTGACTATCCGGCAGCTTGACACCTAAAATATTCTGTGCATCAATTACTGTCACTTATGTCACCGGGGCAGCTAGTAACCACAAATCCGGACCACGAAACTGAAGTAACTAGAGGAATAAGAATGGGATGGAGTGGATTTGGCAAGCATTTTCAGATCATGAAGGGCAGTTTACCAGTATCCCTCAAGAGAAAAATATACAATAGTCATATTCCAGTGGTACTAACCTATGGGGCAGAAACTTGGAGGCCGATGAAAGGGATTCAACTTAAATTGAGGGTGACGCAGCGAGTTATCGAAAGGAAAGTGATAAGTGTGACACTGAGAGATAAGAAGAAAGTGGGTCAGGGAACAATGCGAGTTAATGTCATCCTAGTCGAAATGAAGAAGAAATGGGCATGGGCAGGGAATACAATAACAAAGCAAGATAACAGATGGTCATTAAGGGTAACGGAATGGATTCTAAGAGGAGGCAAGCGTAGCAGGAGGTGACAGAGAGTAAGGTGGGCAGATGAGATTAGGAAGTTTTCAGGGATAACGTGACTGCGACTAGTGCAGGACTGGGTTAATAGGGGAAATTAGGGAGAGGCCTTTGTCATGTAGTGGGTATAGTCAGGCTGATGATGATGATGATGATGTACCTGGAAGGTCCTGGGCGGAAGTTTCAGACAAAAACTGCCTCATGTCGTCATGAAGGAGGAACCAGACATGTCACATGTCATCACTTGTTTCTGCAGGACAAACGAAACGAGATCCGGGTGCAGCCCGATTAATATGCTACCTTCAATTTCCAGTCCACCAGCAGCTGTGCACATAAGGACCCTGTTGCGTCAAAGACTTGCCGCATATTTCACCGGTATCTTACTGAGCTAGCTGATTTTTATCAGCGACTTTCCTGAGTGTGGACTGAGGTGTTTGGACCAAATCTGCAGCAACACCATTATGCAGGAAGACATGATGCCGTGGTCCAAATTGTGGTGCAGAAATATCTTGAAACCAGCGGTAAATGCTGGACCGCAGTGAGAGGCAATGAATTCAGGCAAGCCATGACTAGAGAACATGAAATAGACTCCAAATTATGGCTTCTAATGGGCAATTGTGCGCTTGAAAATATTAAAAACTTTTTGCAAAACCATTCACTATGGCAATGTGATATCAACCTGTAAGAAGTGCTGCAAATTCTACAAGAAGGCACAAGTGCAGCTACTAAGGAAATGGCTAAGGGAACGTCGGTCTGTAATGGTCCTGACATAATAGCCAGTGATAGACTGTGACAGTGGTATGTCCATCGATAGAAGAGCACTCGATATGCCTTTAGCTGTAAGATTAATTTTAATGACACTACATTGTCTTTTGTGACTCAACTGCAAGATGGCATATGCTGTACAAATGGAGCAATTATGGCTCTATCACACAGTAATATGCAGTTCTCATGAACACAGCTACGTTGTCCTTGCATACTGCTTCAAAGCTGTATCAAATGAGTCACTGCATAGGCAAAAATCATGCAAAAGCTTCACTAGGGCTTGCATATTTACAGTTCTCTCAACCAGAGCACCGGCAGGCAACACCCTTGGGTAGGACTCCTCTAGCATGAACCCTTCTGCAGGACAGCTAGACTCCAGAGTTAGAGACGACGTCACCACTTGAGGTTGAACAAGCGACAGCGGTCGAGTCAACGACGGCTCGCCTCAACGTCTGCCGTGGCAAACCGGCCGGGCAAGATCCTGAAGACAAGCCCCACAGGGGCCACGTCGCGCAGCAGATGCAAGACGACGGCCTGTGATGAAAAATTATAAATAAGAATTCATTACATAAATTTGCCGATGTTCAGCGCATTGTACAACCACATACCTTGATGCTGTCGCTGGTAAACTGCGCACTCGCGTTGGACCTCGACAGGTACTTGCCCCCTACATACAAAATCGCGAAATCTGCAGGGTGCAGACTGATGCGCACGACGTCGTACGTAGCCACCAAAGCTGAATCTGCACGTCTCCATCGACGGGAAACACCGCAGACGGGGCCTCCAAATTGCTTCAGTTAAGGATGTCGCTGACGTGTGCCCCGCGCAACGCCACTGCAAATCGGCACTAAGAAACGCTGGAAGCGACAGCTAGCACAGCGAGAGGAAAAGAACCGCCAATTTGGTCGCACGCTCGAAGTTCGCGGGGTTAACTCGCGTGAAAGGAAAGCGAGATGACCAGGTACTTTTTGACACGTAAATATCGCAACCTAGGAATTTATGAAACGCCTAAAATGCCTAAGGGCCATAAGGCGCTAGGTTCCTGCGCTGGAGGGCTGGTGTCCCTATCGGTTCCTGCTCCAAATAGACGCGTCCCTAGACGCTTCGCGCCCGCTCTTGCTAGTGTTCCTGTATATGCTCCCGCAGGGAGCAGAGTGTCGCGAAGGTCCGCCATTTTGTTCCAAGCTGTACGGGAAAGCAGCTCCTCTAGCGCACAGACGCTGGGATTATGACAGGGCTGGCGTTGTAGAGCAGTTCGCTTTTTTTTAAAAGCTTACAAACGGCGCTCGATCGGGCATCCTTTTTTCCTTTTACTGTCTCAGTGTTCAGGGACCGATGCTAAGCCCATCATACTTCGTTGAAAAAAACGTCGGAAAATAATCTGATTTTCCGAAAATTTCATACAGCATGACAGAAAGATCGCGGATTGACAGCGATAGCTCGCAGTACGGACAATAATGGCGCAGAAATGCTTGAAAATGAAAAACCTGCGTGAGTTGTGCGATGAAGAGAAGTGCGGTAATGCATCTCCCTGCAGAACCACATTTAAATACATTATTCTATAGGGTTGCGACCGCCGATGTGGTACGAAGCTTGTGAAACCACGCTGCATACGATGTGAATGCGGGCAGTCTAAAGCTATGCATTTTGCACGCAAGTAAATCTAACCCACCAAAGGCACAGATATCGCAAACTCGCGCGCTTATCTTTCACAAAATATACGTATCATTTGTCGCTCTGACTTCGAGCCCTCCATTGCATTTTTCCTATGCCATGGTCATCTTTTCAAGCCAAACACATCACGTGCCGTACTTCTTTAATATCCAAAAGTTAGAGAAGCCTGCCTTAAGTCACTGCAGCTGAATTGTGGTATACGAGTTTCCAAGGATCTCGAAAAGTGATATCTCTTTCTGGTGCTGTTATTTAATTGCTCGTTATTCCCTAAGCACTATTGCGTTTTCTCTTGACGTACTTGAATTATATGTACCTTCACTGCATTCTGAAATATCTTTGTTTTGGACTGCTCTATGCTTTTACTCAAGGAAAAATAATTATCTGAATACCAAATTTTGCTTTTTCAAGTATTTCATGCTATTTTTGTTCCCCTCACCTCCAGTGTTAACATCCTTGTCAGTGGAACCTTAGGGGTATTCTTAACAAATAAAATAGTTAAAAAGTCTAGACAAAGCTTGTTCTCATGTTGAGAGACTGGCCTCCCACTTCTGCGTAGTAAACTGGGACTAGAACAAAATTTCACATATAGTGTGCTTGTCAAAAATTCTTTATTTCACAAAACAAACCATTTCTGCAAAATTTTGGTAGTGGCAGCAGAATAAGCAGACGGGCTGGCAGCGGCTGCACATGAGAAATGCTCTGTCACGTGCAGCCAGGTTAGGAACAGAACCTTTGTTCACATTTTCATTTGGAACTTGTAGCTTTGCAGGAAAAATGAACATAATTTGTTGATGGCAAACATGAGTCGCCGCATGGAGTTTGAGCGTGCCTGTTGAACAATTTATAATTTATATTGAACTGTAATTTTTATCAGAATAGGCACATAGGCAAATGATGGTTGCAACGCCGGAGGGAGGTATGAGACAATGGAGGTTATGTGGCTAAGTGAGTCATGCAAATACGGTAAAGTAGTGCTGTTTATTCTCTTATCTCGCATATTCGAGTTCCTTTCGGAGATGCTTTCACGCGTCCCATACACAAAAGCCAGCGCAACCGCTGACGTACGACTGACCGTCCGGACGGCACTGCATAAAAAGCTTTGCCGCTTTCGGTACGGTTCTTGCAGTTTGCCGCACTGCAGCCCGTCATAGTTGGAGGCTGCCGTCACTGCACACTATCAAAATATATGCAACTGGAGCGCACGGAAAAGGCCGGAATACACCGCAGCCGACCGCACCGAACGCGTCCGATCACGATGGCAGCCGAGAGGGTACTGGGGCTGGCGAGGAACCGCCGTTGCGCCTGGAAAGTTGGCTCTTCCACTTCAATTGGAGGAAACGTCGCCTGCGGAATCACGTGACGGCCGCTCGGCGAATGGCGTCAAGAGCGGCGCGAGGAAAACAGTCGCGCAACTCTGCTCCCTGCGGGAGCATATACAGGAACACTAGCTCTTGCTATCATTTGGCGCCACCACATTTGGGTTCAGCCACAGATCTGTTTGTACCGCTGTTCCAATTTCCCGATAAAATCTCACCGACTGCTTTGCTAAGTGTTCCACAATTTTTCTTTTCTATCAAATATTACATTTTTACTTAATCATTATTATTTAATCTCTCTATTATTATTATTATTATTATTATTATTATTATTATTATTATTATTATTATTATTATTATTATTATTATTATTATTATTATTATTATTTTGAAATAAAAACTCTCATCCCTTTCCTGTTCATGAGGAAGAATTCACTGGTGTTGCGCTCCCACGTGCTTTTCCTTTTTATTAACTGCGTTCAAGTGAATAGCCACCTTATTCTTGGCCGATCCCCCAGTGTGGGTATGTGCCATCTTTTGTTAGGCTAACAACAACAACAATAACAATGTGTTGGGTCGTAATTTCTTGTTCTCGGTAAGCGAAAGAGATATATGCTGGCCGGACCCCGACGTGTGACAGCGCAGCAAGACGGCTTTCTGCCAGCTCGGCCGTCGCGGACGAGTGCTGCCGGACGTCATCGGGGCCATCTATGGATGCCATGTCCGCATTGCTCGACCCTCGGAGTCCGAGGAAAGTTACTATAATCGAAAAAAGTTTAATTCCATCATACTCCAGGGGGTCTGCAACTCTGACATGGTTTTCATAAACGTCTTCGTCGGCTTCCCCGGCAGCGCGCACCACTCCAGAGTTCTCCGCGAGAGCTTCCTCTTCAAAGACGGAGAGTCTAATTGCGAAGGTGAGTTAAATAACTTCTTATTGTTACATTACTAATGCGTGTTTAATACATGCATGATGCGGGCAAGGGAGTTCAGAAAACTGAAAGCGGCGCGCGCATATATATGCAATTGAAGATATCGATTAATCGTCTCGATCGTTTCCGCTAGCTTTAACCAAGCTGAACTGTGAGCCACAGGTTTAGATATAGTGATTTTTGGAATTGCGAGTTTACAAATTGCTACATATCCTACGGTCGGTCATATATACGCAGGAAGTTTTCGTTAATTTTTATGACTTACATATATGTGAATTAATTCGCACAGGAGGATACCTAATTTTGAGCGACGCTGCATATCCGTTGATGCCGTGGCTGCTGCCCCCGTACCGCCAGTCCACGACCAACTGGCAGTCTTGGATGGCGGCATTCGACAATGCGCACAGTGGGCAGCGCGTTGTTGTGGAGGGCAGCTTCGGCCTGCTGAAGGCGCGATTTCAGAGGCTCCTCTACATCGACGTCGCCAGAATAAGCCAGGCGGTGCACATCGTGCTGGCAGCTTGCGTGCCGCACAACAAGGCAAAGAGCTGCAGCGACGCAATTGAAATCTTGGAAGAGGTGGACATGCAGCGGAACCAACGTGTCGCCAACTGAGCCCGCCGACGACGAGGAAGAAAGTGCGGTCTCGTCATGAATTAAGTTTGCGCGACAGCGTGGCTCAGAGCCTTTAATCGTGCGGTATATATGACTCCCATGCATACCTGCAGACTTTCATTTATTTTGTCATTGCTTGAGTTTTATGCAGTGAGCTCCATCACTCCATTACATTTAAAGATAAAATTAAGGCTAAAAGCAGAGAAATTAAATTATTTGATTTAAAGATAAAATTAAGGATGAAAGCAGAGAAATCAAATTATTTGCTTTCAGCAACAATATGTTATGTATATGTTGCCTGTTGGGACTCGCAATTGGCACGTACGATGATTGACTTGCAGCCATTTCTATGTCTTTTCTTAATGAAGTGGTCTTCCCTAGATTTTTTGCCAAGAGTTTTTATTGTCCTTTTCATTTCTGTACTTTTGTATTTGCATGCAGTTTCTAAATTTTTTTACATTGAAATATTTGTTATATGTACATTGCAGATAGATGATGTGGCGAAGAATGATGTATTGTTAATTGCAACAGCGCTTTAATTAAATGGCTGTGACCGTCCTTTCTTATATCAAAAGGTATGGCTTTACCTCATCACAATAATATCCCAGGTGTTGATTTGCTTATGAGAATTGCTGTTTTCTGTGGTTTTATTTGTCCCAGAAGAAATAGGTTTTCTATTGGTATTGTTAGAGATGACCCTTAAGATTAAATTAATGTTAGCAAATACGCGCCGAAAAAATGAGACGATTAAGCACTCATGTGAAGGAAATGCAAAAGGATATATTTACAAAAACTTATTTACATGCCAAAATAGTTACTCGCGAATTCGCACCCGCTCGCGCACCCGCACCGTCGAGCATCGCACACACACACACTCTGAGACACACTCGTTCCTTGTCGTCCGTCTCTTCGCTGTGTCTCCTCCCAGCGCCGCAGGCTACCGCGCACTTACAATGCACCGGAAGCGCACACACACGCACACACTCACACGCACATGTGCACGGGCCCACTTGAAAGCAGACGCCGCGCGGCTCTCCAGTTCGTACTTCGGGTGGTGGGGGCATTGCCCGCGACCCTAACGACCACACCAATTGGTAACGAAGCGGGCGACCATCGGTCCGTTCGCAGAACGGTGGATGGCGCCAAGGACGCTCCCCGTAGAGAAAGCACACGTGTGGGCTCAAAAGCACGCTCGCTGCACAGAACGACACTTGCGGAAAGAAGAAACATGTGTATAATAATTGGCCCTTTCTTACACTCGGGCATTCTGAAAAAACTTAACGGCCTCGTTAATAGAAGTGAACAAAACTGTACAACACACAAACACTTCGCAAACAGTCAAGAAACATATACAGACGTATGAATACAACTAGAATAGAACGGATGCAGGCAGTAGACAAGTGGGTAAAATTTGTAGCACGCATCCTTGGATGTGGCCTGAAAAATAGTTCAGCTCGGCACTGCGCGTTTGCGTTCCGAACGCCTGAGTGGCTGCGGGACACTCTCCACTTCTCTCGCAGTGTCTTCCTCTTCGGTGGATGACTCGTCGTCTTCTAAGCGGTCTTGCGGGTGCGTTGACGTCCACCCCTTAAGCTGTGACACGTGAGCTGTAGTCGCAAAACGAGTATTCTTGCACTGATCGAGCTCTCTCACTCGATATGTATCAGAGGGTAGAGCCTGGGTTACTACCAACGGTCCTCTGTACTTACGCTGGGCCTTCGTCGGTTTTCCGGTCTGCTCAGGAGCCTTAGTCATGAACACGATGTCTCCGACATCGTAGAGACGTGCCGGGAAGTGTCTTCGATCATACTCTGCCTTGCTTTTCTCTTGCTCGGCGATGATGCGCTGTCGAACTCGTGTTCGCAATTCCTCGGGGTTTTCCCATTGGGCTTCGTCGCTGCCGACAATTCTTCTCAAGGCGGTGCTGTGGAACTCCGGTTGGTACCCGTACAGCATTTCGAAGGGTGTCTTGCCTGATGTCTTGTTTACGGCATTGTTGATGTCACGTTCTGCCTTTGAAAGTTTTTCGTCCCAATCGCGCTGCTTTGGGTCGCTCATTGAAGTTGCGATGACGGGCAGAACTGTCCGGTTTACTCTCTCCACAAGGCCATTTGCTTGCGGGTGGCGCGTCGAGTTAAGCACATGACGTATGCATCGTGCAGTGCAGAATTCCGCAAAGGCGCGCGACGTGAAGCAACTGCCTCTATCGCTAATAACTGTCCTTGGCAGACCTCTTTCGAGAACGAACTCCTCTAGCGCACGGAGCACATGCTTGGCTGATGTGTCGCGTGTAGCGATCAGTCTCACAAATCTGGTGAGGTTGTCGATGAACACAAGAAGGTACTGGTTGCGCTTCTTGCTTGGGACGAATGGCCCCATGTGGTCCATATGTATTACCTCGAACGGTCGTTTGCCCGGCGGAATTGGGTGTAAAAGACCTTCTCGTCTGCCAGCAGGTACTTTGTTGTAAATGCATTCGAAACACTGTGAAATGTGCTTCCGGACGTAGTTCTTCGTTCGTGGGAACCAAAAGCTCTCTTGGATTTTGGAAACTGTCTTTTCCAGTGCGAAGTGTCCCATCAAATCATGCGATTGCACCACAACTGCCTTTCGCATGCATTTTGGCAGTACGAATTTGAACTTCACGTTTCCGTCCTCTTCTATCTCTCTCACGAGTCTTCCCTCCCTCACGTTGTAACCCTTCGCTCTTGCCTTCTCTTCCTTCGTACGATCGCTCTCCAGTTTCTCTATAATGGTTAGAAGCTCTCGCAGCTCTTCATCGCCTCTCTGAAGAACCATTACTTGTTCGGCAAGGTCACACGCCACGCACACCTCGAACCTTTCTTCTAGCAGGGAGTTCATCGTGTCTTGAGGAGCTTCCACGGGACCACGGCTGAGAGAGTCGACGTGGAGAATTCGCGTTCCCGGGCGGTGCTTGATTGTGAACTCGAACTCCTGGATCAAATCATACCACCTTGCGATTTGCGGCTTTTGGGTTCGCTGCGCGTTGAGGTAAACCAAAGCCTGGCAGTCGGTAACAATTGTAAAGTGTATTCCCAGCAGCAGCGGTCTGAGGCGATCCACTGCCCAAACAATTGCCATTAACTCGAGCTTAGACGAGTGGTAATTCTTTTCCGCGTCCGTCGTCTTTTTACTAACACAAAAGACGAGGTGCCATTTGTCGCCCTTCTTTTGGAGCAGCATTGCTGCTAGTCCTTTCGCACATGCATCGGTATGTAACTCAGTCTCCGCTTTCGGGTCATACAGCTGGAGTACAGGTTCACACATGAGCCCTGATTTGAGCTCCTGGAAACTTTCCTCTTGTTCAGAGCCCCATACAAATTTTTCTTCTTTCTTGGTGAGCCTGGTGAGAGGTTCGGCAATCAGAGCATATTTCGCGATGAAACGCCGAAAGAAGCTCGTCAGCCCCAAGAAGCGCCTGACGTCATGAGCGTTTTTCGGTACAGGGAAAAGCTCTATTGCCTGCACCTTAGCTTCTCCGGGCTGCACCGTTCCCTCCTTGAGGCGAAAACCCAGAAATTCAACGCTGTCCTTAGCGAAGGCGCACTTGCTAAGTCTCAGGGTTAGATTCGCCCCTTTGAAAGCTTCGAGAACCTGGCGCAGCCGCACGAGTAACTCGTTTCAGTTCCGTGCCGGAATGAGCACGTCATCCAAATAGCACATTGCAATCGTGCCCCTCAAAGGCCCCAAGACTCGATTCATCAGGCGCTGGAACACCGATGAAGCGTTTGTGAGCCCAAACGTCATTCTTTCGAACTGCCCTGTCTCATCAGGTATTATGAAAGCTGTTTTGCTCTTTGCTTCGTCACTGAGTGGCACCTGCAGATAGCCGTGAGCAAAGTCCAGCACAGTGTACAGCTTCGCCCCAGACAGTTTCTCAAGCTGTTCGTCCATGCTAGGGAGCGGGTACTTTTCCTTCAATGTCTGCGCGTTCAGGCGGCGGTAATCGACGACTAAACGCTTCTCGCCGTTCTTTTTTTGCACTAGGATCACTGGGCTCGCGTAAGGCGACGAGGTCTCGCTTACGATACCCTCTCTTTTCCACTCTCCAACAATCTCACGAATTGTCTCTCTCTCCGCGTCATTTGTTCGGTACGGCCTAACCGCAACAGGCGAACTTCCAGGTGTCTCCGTGATGTCCATCTTAAGCACAGGAGTGCATCCCAGCTCGCTAATGTTGTTGGCGAAGCAGTCGCAATATTCATTTAGAAGGCCAAGAAGTTCAGCCTTTTGCTGCTTCGTTACTGTTCGTTACTGAGGGCCCTACTTCAAGCTGCTGATCCTCGATTGGTCTGTGCTCTGTCGCAACACAGAAAACCTTGGGCTCAGTTGCATCGCTCTCGATCACGCGGGCAGGTTGGTTTTGGCTGTCAGCTATCTCCACAACGTCAACCTCCATGACGCGCCCGAGTCGCCGTCCCCTTTTCACAAGCAAGTCTGTCTCCGCTCGTGAAAATCGGCACACTAATCTCCCCTTCTCTCATGTCGACAAGAATTTCGCTTCCAAGTGTACTGAACAAAACAGGGCATGACAAATCGGAATCTGATGATAAGGTTATCCAATTAATGGAGTTAGAGTGAATGACGGTCTCTCTAGTCGCTTTCACACGCAGTCTGGGCTCATTCAACGGCTCCAGGTGAGAGAACGGACATACACTTTTGTGCCAGATGCGCAAACAACCACCCAGCCTGGCGTAGGCCACGTAAGGTAGTTCTGTGTACGTTCTCCCGACAAGCAAGTCAACTGTCAAAGTATCGTCTGGCACTACAAGAAAAGGAACGTTCTCGCCTTTGACACCGTTGATCTCGAGGTCTGTGTAGCACTTGCCGATCGCCCTGGCTGAAGGAGTGCCTTGGCTGCCGAAACCGTAGAGGGCCGTGGCATCCTTCGTCAGCCTCGCACCGCAACGTGCAGCCGCAGAGGCACGCAGGAGGCATCCAGAGCTGCCATTGTCGATCATGCCGACGAGGGTCGTCGTCCCGTTCAGCATGGCCTGCTTCAGTAGCGCTCCAGGGGCGATTTTCCGTTCGGTGTCGGTCACTGTGTTGGTCTCGTTGCTTTGGCTCATCGAACAATGACGCTGCGTGTGGCCGCTCTTTCCACAGCGTAAGCATTTCATCTCATGCCTTTCTTCTGGACAATCGCGGGAGATGTGTCCGAATCGCCCACAGCTGTAGCATTTGAACTGGCCTCTTTCGTTGGTCAGGGGTGGTGTCCTGTCCTTGCCAAATCGATCGTACGTAGTCTTCCGCGCAGGTGGTGTTTCTGCAACCCTTTCGGTGGCCGCCGTGAATTGCCTCTTCTCACGCGTGCCGCCAAACCTTTGCTCCCGCTCTCGGTCGATACGCTCAAATTCCATAATATCGTGGAGAAGATCGTCGTCGTCCTCGTGGGTGCGTCCAAGTAGCATAGTACAGAGCTGCCTTGAGCGGAGACCGGTCAGCACCTGCTCCCGGGTGTCACAAAAATCGAGGTTGGCCTCTCGACAAAGACGCACCTTTGAATGGAAGTAGGCTGTTGTGCTTTCGTTGCGCTGCTGTACTCGCTCCTGCATCTTCCTCCATCGTTCTGCCGCTCGTGTCTGGCCGCAGAAGGTGCGGCGGAAGTGGTAGTCAAAATTTTCCCACGACGTACTCACTTCTTTGCGAGAACGCAGCCAGTCCTTGGCAGGTCCCACAAGGTGCCACTTAGCAGTCTCCAACATGAATGGTTCAGGCCATCGGTGCAGTGTAGCGGTGGTCTGCAGGTTTCCCAGCCACTCTTTCGCCGACGCCGCATCGCCGCTGCCATCGAAGTCAGAAATGTTCTTGCTGAGGTCAGGCATCACCTGATAGGTTGTTGTTGCTGCTGCCACGCCTGGCGCTCCTGATGACGCTGGTAGAGCGAGCCTTTCCAGCAGACTGGCCAACAGACGGTCTTTTTCCCGCATCGCGCTCAGGAAATCGCTCACTTTCTGGGATTAGGCCACGTCGCTTTAGCGTATGCCAACGCTGCTCTCAGAGAAGGAGGAAGAAGAAGAGCGCTGCGAACGGCAGCATCTCTTGATCGAGCTCCTGTTTTTTTGAAATACTTTGTGCTTCTGTAGCCTTCAAGGCAACCTCGCCGTCCCAGGCGATGGCGGATGACCCGCCGCCTCTGCTGCCTTCTGTGGCTAGCAGTGTGAACTGCACAGATCAGCCTGGATGCAGTATGGATCTCCCCTCAGAGCTCCCGGGATCGTCCAGTTTCTCTGACTCGGATGACATGGAGTTCGACGGAGGCTACACCGAGATTGTGAGTCGGCGCCTGAAGAGGAAGCTTTCCAAAACCCCGACTGAGTGTGGGCCCAGTGTGTGTACGAAGCGGGCTAACAAGTCCATTGTGCCAGCGAAGATGCCTCACCAATCCAGCGTGAGCAAGAAAACAACCAACGAGGCCAATGTAAGTGAGCAATCTCTCACTTACACAATTTCATACATGCCTGTTGAGGAAGAGAATCTCAACTCCATCAACAGGCAGACTTTGACACTTCTTCTTGAACGACTGGTTCCGGGCCAAGTCCAAGAAGTGCGTATTAACGCAAGAAGGAATATCCTCTCTGTTGATGTCTCTAGCCGGGCAACCCTGGATAAGTTGAAGACCGTGTCTGTCCTTGGCAACATACGAGTCCGCTCGTTCTTCGCTCATGGACTTATCACTACTGCTGGTGTGATTTCTGACGTGGACATACAGATCACGGATATGGACTTGGTGCAACTGCTATCAAGTTCTGTTCGCATAACTGACATCCATCGTTTCGGCAAATCACGGTGTGTCAAACTAGTGTTTGAGGGTACTACTTTACCATCGCATGTGAAAGTGGGTTTTGTGAGGCACCCAGTGCGTCCTTATGTGCCCCGACCGGTGCAGTGCCGAAAATGCCAGAAGATTGGACATGTAAGTGCTGCGTGTACGAGCACGAAAACATGTCCGCGTTGTGGTGGCGTGCACGATGGACCTACATGTACGATTGAGTCTCCAGTTTGTGCCAACTGCAAAGGTCCTCATGAGGCAACATCTAGGGAATGTCCGAAGGTGAAAACAGAGATGAAGATCTTGAAGAAAATGGTGAGAGACCATTCTACTCACCGAGAAGCAGCAATCGCAGTACGTCGCTCCAGGAGGAGGACACGAAGTCGGCAGAAGAAATTGAGCTCAGTAAATGACGTGTCAACACATCAGGAGGACCGCGACCGCTCTGCCGCGCAAAAGCCACTGCCTCCAGCTCCGCAAGAGCCAAGACTGACAACCCCCCAGGAGGACCCCGCAGAGTGGCCACTTCTACCATCGCGTACTGTAAGCTCTGTGACACGTCCGCCTGTGCGTCCGCCGGCTGTGTCGACAGCAGATGATCACATCAGGGCGATGCTGAAGCAGCTGATAGGCACCTTACGGCTGATAATTGCTGGAGTGGACACGCCAATTGCTAAGGCTGCTGTCCAAATTTTAGACGCTATTGAACCGGTGCTTGCCACCCTTTAATAGCAGTCAAAATTATGGCTCTACTGTCGTCAGCACCCTCACTGCAGGAGAGAATCTCTCGATCGGCAGTATTACAATGGAATGCTCGAGGTCTGCGAGGCCGCCAAGCAGATCTCAGGCAGAGGATCTTCAAATACCGATTTCCGGTGCTTGTAATATGTGAGCCTAATATCACATCTCCTTTTCGACTGTCCGGTTATGAAAGTTTCCTCTCTGAAGCGGCTGGGCATTTGAGCAAGGTACTACTATGCGTCCGTCGTGACCTCACTTACGTTCGGCATCAAATTCCTGGGGGCAGTAGCAACGAGTATGTAGCAATCACTGTGACTTTGAATGGGCGCACAATCTCTATTCTAGGTGGCTACATACCACCAAGGGGTCGATTTGATGCCCTACGACTACAATCACTACTTGACAGCGTTTCGGAACCCCATATAATAGTAGGAGATTTCAATGCGCATCACCACGGCTGGGGAAGCGCCGTTACGAACGTTCGAGGACGGGATATCGCCACGTTCATGAACAATGCAAGTCTCGTTTTGCTCAATGATGGCACGCCGACATTTCTACGCGGGACTACCTACAGCAGCTGCCTGGACCTTGCATTTGTATCCAGGCGCCTGTCATCGTTCGCAACGTGGTGTGCTGATATTGAAACTTATGGAAGTGACCACATACCGACGTATGTGCAGCTACGGTGGTTTCACCGTCTTCCAAATGCCAAAATACGTTGCACCGACTGGAGTGCTTTCCGCATTGTTCTAGAAAAAACCTGTGGGAAACTCGCTGATCCAACAGATGTGGAACAGCGTATTATTTCGGCCATGCACGATGCAACACGCAATATCTCAGCGCCAAACTCCACAGCACCAGTGGATGTGATCTACGCGCAGCTTCGGGCGATTCGTCGGCGCGCAGAAAGAAAATACCGGAGGACAAAGGATGTCTCGGATCTCCGGGCCTCTCGACGTGCCCAGAAGCAAATACAGCGCTATTTGGAGAACCTAGGCAAACAACGGTGGCGGTCATTTTGCAGCAGATTGGATCCCCGCAAACCACTCTCCACAATCTGGCACGTTGTTCGAGCACTGCCGACATTTCCCCAGCAGAAACACCCTTTCCGTGCATTGGCACTTCATGATAGACGGCAAGAACTAGAGGTGGCGGAGGATTTCTGCTCGAGAATTGCCGGAAGCGCTTCTTTACCTCGGCAGCATCGATGTGCTCCCCCCCCGATGGACGATCGACTGGACATCCCCTTCACAATTCAAGAACTGAAAGCAGCTCTTTCTGCTTGCACGCATCCTTCATCCCCAGGACCTGATGGAATAACATACAATGCGCTTCGTCATCTAGGCCCACAGGTAATGGAAGCCCTCTTAACATTGTTCAACCACTCTTGGGCTTCTGCCACTGTACCACAGCAGTGGAAAAGAAGCCGCATTGTGGCCTTGCTCAAACCAGGGAAATCGCCACTCACATTAACATCCTACAGACCAGTAGCTCTGGCAAGTTGTATTGGCAAGACGATGGAGCGTATGGTGCTAACCCGTCTAGAATGGTTCCTTGAAAAACATGGCTATACCCTTCCACAATGACGGGTTTCCGCAAAGGCCGGTCTGCCATCGACAGTGTAATTGATCTCGTGTCAACGGTAGAACATGAAAAACGCCGTCACAGGTTGACTGCTGCTCTTTTCCTCGACATAAAGGGCGCATTCGATAATGTTCAGCATGATGCAGTACTAAATGCACTCGAAGAATGTGGTATAGGCGGACGTCTACACAATTGGATTGCAAGCTATTTGACAAACCGGACAGTCTACATGGAGACTCTTGAAGGTGACACAGCAGATCATCATGTTGCTTGTGGTGTTCCTCAGGGAGGAGTGCTCAGTCCAACGTTGTTCAATCTCGTGCTCATTGGCATTTTCAAACAACTACCGAAGACTGTTTCAATATCCGCCTACGCAGACGATATTTGCATCTGGACATCAAGTGTCACGCGTCCCCAAGTGCAAGCAAGATTGCAGCGTTCGGTGTCCATTACGTCTGCGTACTTGCGCCGTCAGGGGCTTGAACTTTCGCCAACTAAAAGCGTAACATTGGCTTTCACACGCAAGATAATGGCGTGGTATCCGGTCACAATCGACGGGCAAATTGTTCCATACGTAACACATCACAAATTCTTAGGTGTTACGATAGACCGTGACCTGTCCTGGACGAAGCACATTTCTGTGCTCAAGAAAAAGCTCGACAGCTTTGCAAGCATTGTGCGGTGTATGGCAGGAAAATGTTGGAGTCCCTCTGAGCGATCTTTACTACAAGTGTACCAGGCGCTGGTAGTCGGCCTTCTCAGATACAGTGCACCCGTTCTCTCGGGGGTCAGACTATCAGGCCTGCGTGTGCTTGAAAGCGCGCAGGCTCGTGCTTTAAGAGTATGCTTGGGATTGCCATGTAAAACTTCTACATGGGGCACATTTTATGAGGCCCGCGCCTGCCCAGCACGAATTTATTTTCAACAGGAGCCACTTCGTGTGCATTTGCGGCATCTGACCAGGCATCGTCATCACCCCCTGACTAACATTAGTGCGGTGCGTCCAGATGCAGCCTTTTCCAGAGCCCTTTGGATGCAGCGCAATGCGCTGCCTTCGAACTACGCGCCACACCAGATTGCGGAGGTGCCACTTTGGGCAGTCCCAAAACCATCTATACGGACAACAATCCCAGGGATAACAAATAAAACGCACATTCCAACAGTCGGACTGAAACAGCTGGCGCTGTCATACATTACATCTATGTATACTAACACCCAGCATGTTTTCGTGGACGGATCCGTTACGACCACTTCTTCAGCTGCAGCGGTGATAGTGCCAGGAAATGCCTCATGTCACCGTTTCAGGCTCATGCACAAAACGTCCTCTACGGCAACCGAATTGGCAGCCATACGAGAAGCCGTCCTTTATATTGGTCACCAGCCAGCGCAGCAATGGACTATATTCTGCGACTCGAGATCGGCATTACAGGTCGTACAAACTTATCTAAAACCAAGAGCATGCGAGCAGCTGGTTCAACAGATTGTGCTTTTGTTAGCCGAGGCTTTCCACCGCGGCCATATCATAAATTTTCAATGGATACCGAGCCATTGCGGCATAGCGGGAAACGAGCGTGCTGACGCCGAGGCTCGGATGGCACATAGTGATGGTGCTTTCATTGAGATAGCCTTTTCAAGATCAGACATCGGAGCCTTGTTGGCGCATTTAATGCAGGCGGCAATGCAGTCGCACTGGCATGATCCGAGTCATCAACAGG
Organism: Amblyomma americanum; assembly: GCF_052857255.1. Taxonomy (NCBI): domain Eukaryota; kingdom Metazoa; phylum Arthropoda; class Arachnida; order Ixodida; family Ixodidae; genus Amblyomma; species Amblyomma americanum. The sequence goes on from NC_135497.1 coordinate 438,050,704, forward strand.
ACCGCGTGTGTAAGCTTGACGCTGGCTCACGATTACATTTCCCATCTGTGGTGGTGCGACGTCATGGGACTTTACTCCACCGGCTACGGCTTAGCGTTGCCTCCACCAAACACTATCTTCACAAGATCGGCATCGAAAGTAACCCAAATTGCGCACAGTGCAACACCCCAGAGACTATTGGACACCTTCTTTGCGCGTGCCCGAAGTATACTTCTGAAAGAACAACATTGGCGGCGACCGTGAAAAACCTGGACTCTCGCCCTCTCTCTGAGGAAACTCTTCTGGGCGCAAGGACGAGACGTTCTGATTGGTGGCGTGTGACAAAAGCCCTGCTCAACTTTTTGTGTGAAACAGGCCTGGATACTCGTTTGTGACCGCCTGTGCACAACCTACATGGTTAATGACATGTGTCGGTGTTGTGTTGCAGACACCAGTTTTGAGTTCTATGTGTGTCCAGTAACCGCGATGCGAGCGCCAGCCAGTGTTGTGTGTGTGTGTGTGTGCGTGTGCATAGACATCACCCGTGAAACTCATTGTATTATGCCATCATCAGCCTTCATTCACACTTTCCTTTTCCTCCTCTTCCCTTTCCCCTGTGTGGAGTAGCAGGCCAGGGCCCTGTTACCACCGGCCGACCTCTCCGCCTTTCTTTCATTAAAATTCTTTCTTCTTCTTCTGCTCACTGAAATGCTGTCGCTCACTTTTCCTCCATCTTGACCGTCGGTGGTGCCCGCTGTCGCTCCTGAAGGTGTCTCGCTCATGGTCGTGATTAACTACAGTTCGCTTTCTGGAATTCGCAGTCTCCAGTCCGGTTCGCGCAGTTACAATCCCACTTCTGATTAATGTTAGAGATGACCCTTAAGATTAAATTAATGTTAGCAAATACGCGCTGAAAAAATGAGACGATTAAGCACTCATGTGAAGGAAATGCAAAAGGATATATTTACAAAAACTTATTTACATGCCAAAATAGTTACTCGCGAATTCGCACCCGCTCGCGCACCCGCACCGTCGAGCATCGCACACACACACTCTCTGAGACACACTCGTTCCTTGTCGTCCGTCTCTTCGCTGTGTATCCTCCCAGCGCCGCAGGCTACCGCGCACTTACAATGCACCGGAAGCGCACACACACGCACACACTCACGCGCACATGTGCACGGGCCCACTTGAAAGCAGACGCCGCGCGGCTCTCCAGTTCGTACTTCGGGTGGCGGGGGCATTGCCCGCGACCCTAACGACCACACCAATTGGTAACGAAGCGGGCGACCATCGGTCCGTTCGCAGAACGGTGGGCGGCGCCAAGGACGCTCCCCGTACAGAAAGCACACGTGTGGGCACAAAAGCACGCTCGCTGCACAGAACGACACTTGCGGAAAGAAGAAACATGTGTATAATAAATGGTCCTTTCTTACAGTATGGTCCTAATAGGGCGGCTGATTTTGTGCTGGGCTCATCTTCTGGTCCCTACTGAGAACTTCTGGTTCTGAAGGGATCTTCTAGCTAGATAGGACTGCTCAGAACTGTTTGTTGTTGAATTTGCAGCCTTTTCTGTTGTGTGGTAATGGTGTTCCTGAACCGTGCACTAACAAAAATGTTTAGCTGAATTTCATGATTTTTCATGCAATATAAATTGCATAAATAGTGCTTAAATTTATTGACAAAAACTTTGCTTAATTATTAACCATAGTCTACTACCACCTGTGGCCTGCCCTTAATGAGGGAGTATATCATTAACCCATGGTAAGAGTTTGAATGTGAGCTGTATAAGTTTCTCATATAAGTTGTGTATATTGAAACGCTTTGTTGTTGATCTTGCTGGCGCTATGTTTCAAGCTCTGTGCTCTCCCCATAGGCAAATATAGCTGTGTGGTCCTGCAGGATGACACATTTTGCTGTACGTTAATTCCTTCTGTTTTCCTTAATTGTTGGAGTATGCTCCTGCCTGTCACCTGCATAGACTGCTCAATGTAGCAAGGGATATTGGTACACAAAATTATGTCCATGTGTGATGTTTGTGAAAAAAATTTTCGTTCATAAATCATGCAGAGTATCCTTTCAGTTTTCTCTTCATACATGCCTGAATACTGTACCCTGCTCAGTAAATGACAAGAGGCAGTGCGTAATCTAAGTGCTGGAATGAGGGTGTGCAATAGAGAAATTTTAGACAGTTATGCTCTGCAAGTAATCAGAATGTATATTAAATAATACACTGAGATCTTATTACATATGGTTGTAGAATGTATGTAAGGATGAAGCATTAGGATTATATAAAGCACACACATATTGATATGTAATAGATGATAAGAGACGAATTTACAAGTGTGCATATACAGGCACACATGCAGCCAATTAGTGGAAATATATGAGTCTGAACAGAATGAAACGTACAGAAGCAGTTAATTAATGAAAGTTCTAAAAAATGTCAACTGCTGACTAGACAGAATAAAAGAAAACATTAAAAACTATATGCATTAGTTACGAGGCTCGGAGAATGATGTGAGGAGGAGGTCCATCGCTCAAGTGCTGCACTCCTCCTCTAGTCAGCAGCAATCTTTATTTCTTCAATGGCCGTCCACTGCTCTGTGTTAGCTTATACTCACCATAAGATGGCCGACATGTTCAAATTTATTTATTTATTTCAGTTACCCTTTTGGCCCAGAGGGCATGCATTGTGTCCCCTGAATAGTAAATGATGATGAGTATGCAAGCTAAACTGCTGGAAGGATGGTGCGTGCGAGCGAAATTTAGACAAGTATGCTCTGGAAAATTTTGTTGCCATTCAATTAATTATCAGTACACACAGAAACAAGTGATCAGAATGTACATTCCATGAAACACGCAAATCTTATTAGAGGACTCTGAAGCGCTGACAGACCCTGCTCAAGCTTATTAGAGGGTTGTAAAATTTATTGAAGTATGTACACAATATGAAGTGCAACCAAGAACGAGATGAATTTGCATGTGTCTAAGTGTACGCACACACACATACATAGCAACTTAGCAGAAATATACGGAACTGAACACAAACATATATAACAGCAATTATGAATGAAAATTATAAAACTAAGTGCAGACTAGATAAAAAACGAAACATTAAAACTAAGCATTATAGTAAGGAGGGCTTGGAGAGTGAACGGACTGGGGAATGAATTGAGGAATGAGTTTGGGGAATGACCTGGGGCACGTATCGGAGAATAGAGTGAGGCAAGCGCCTGCCGTTCAAGTGCTGCAGCCACCCTCTCAAGAGCTGCAGTCCTCTCTTAAGCAGTAACCTCCCTCTCTTCAAGAGCCATGCGCTCCCTGTGCCGCTGCTGTCTGTTAGCTTCGGCCACCTCAAGATGGGTGACAGCACTCTCGAGCTCTGTACGAGAGGTATCTGTCCTGGGCCTCTTCCTGGCTGCGCCTGGTTGCTGCTGCAGGGGGCTTGGCAGCGTAGATGGGCTTGGGGGCTATGAATCTCCAGCAGTAGTGCTGCCTGTGCTCGTGCTCAGTTGCGAGCTGCCAGTTTCAGCCTGGCTGCTGGTGGCAAAATAATGCGACATCATTACGCATTCCTTGCACTAAAGAACAAGACTTTGTAGTGCATATATGTAATCCCTACACAAAGGGCACTGTCATTCATTTAGTCATTTAATTTCGTATATATAGTTCTGCTGACATCAAAAGTCAACATGGAGCATCTTTCAAACCATTTAGGAAACAGGGATAAAATTGCTATCAAAGGCTTTTCAATTTCAGTTAGTCCAAAAAATTAACACTGCAGATTGTTTTGTATTGTTGTTCAAAAGAGTCTACCCCATGGAATTAACCTGTCAAGTTTAATGTTGCGCCCTAAACAGCCATAGAAGGAACTTTATAATGCTCATACCACATTTACATTTACAAAGAAGCTAGAGCAAAAATTTTTTCAGGAAGTGTAAACTAAATTTGACAGCTTTAATGTCCTTTCAAATGTATCAAGATCCATTTTCAAAAAGTGAGAGCATTTTATTGTCAGTAATTCTAGATTGCTGAGAGCAATGGCACAATATCGCTCAAAACATGAAGCCTTACATATGTGGTGCCATAATGTTCCTGATGTATTGGGCCACTATTTCACATGTTGGCCGCATTAATCAAGAAAAAGCACTCATTTGTACACAAAGTCAAATTTTTCAATGCCTGTGGCCTTCCATGTGCCCTTAAACCAGCTGTTTACTGCCTGCCATATATTTTGTGCAAGGTTCAGTGGCTTCCCTACACACCCTCTTGTTTTTCTGAAGGCCCTTCCTTAATTGGTAGTGAATTTTTTCATACCTAACTCACGGATGTAACTGATAGGAAAGTGGCTGAGAATGCGCCATATATTTGTGGCAGTTCAGTTATTTTATTAGTAGGAAACACACAGATATACTCATGTCTTGGTTTATATTTCTTGATTGCTCGATGGTTATTGGGTGAATAGTCGCAGTGTGCGAAGAGCCTTGTACATATTCAACCTTGTGCTTGTACATATTCAACCAACTGTGCGTAGCAGCCATAAATTTTGATACCTAGATGTGTCAGTGTCATGCAAATCATCACGGCTGACATCAAAGCTCTGATGTACACCTTCCACGTGTGCGTACAGAGTTGAGCATGCACATGAGATTTCTTGGTGTGTGTGTTTAATTATGGACTCGGTCTGTTATGTTCAGAGCAAAGATGCATGTTTTGCGGAGGTTTACAAGTGTCCGATATGCGACTGGTGTTGAACAGAGGTAGTTTTTTTTTGTTAGGTTTATAGTAGTCCGAGCTACTGCACTGTTTCTGGACACATTTCATGTAATCGTTGTTCCTTACTTTTGTCTCTTGATAAATATGACTTGTATCCTTGTCTAAAGCAAAACAATTGTTGACACTCTTTGTCATGAGTGTAGTGCTGCAGTCATGGGCCTTTCTTGTCCTAGGTGCCACATCAAGACAATTAAAAACTGAAAAATGACTACCACTCCTCCCCTACTTCACCAACATCCCTCTGATTTTATGCTTGGGGAAACCCCTGGTGGTGTTTGATTTCAAATATGTTTTGCACAACATGCACTGTGTTTTCCAAAAGTAACCAAGCAACTGGGTTTGTTCTTTAGGCATGTAATGGAGCACATGCATGGCAGCCCTTAAACCTTAAATCTGTAAGGAGAACCATTCCTCACTATCTGAGGCCATTTGCTGTGTAGTGGTGCCATAAGGGCTCCACTATATGGCTGAGAGGCAAGCCCAATATACTAGTTACTTATTTCGGCAAAGCCTGTGCTACAATGCATGTAAATTCCCTGTCGCACTTCTCGTGTGCAGAAAAAAAAATGACTCACTCATGGATGCTCCAGACGAGTCCTGGCCCCAGCAGGTAGGGCGGGTTGATGCTGTGAGCTTTTTCAAAAATTTCAGCGAGCTCCCTGAGAACAAAAAAAAATATAGGATCCATTTGACACACATATATGACATCACTTAATGTGTGTACAGCTCTTTGCAAACACACTATTTCATGCATGAAGCTTGACATATATCTATTCAGCGAGACAAGACACGTGTACAGCTAGCCTATAACCACGGCATACATAATGCCCGATAGTTGCCCAGCAGTAGAGCAGTTGGCATGAGCACAAAGTCCGGGTTTATGCCTCAACAGCTGTATGCAGTTGACAAAAAGACATTCAATACAACCACCCCAATGTTGCTGTGTAATCTATAACACCCTAAAATTACAACAGGAATTACATCATTTAGACAAGAGATGTCCAAAATTGGTACAGTTAATTATTCTGTCACACAATCTACCTGGACCAAAGAGTAAAAAATGCCGCAACATTCTTAACAGGTTTGTGGAATGAATAAACTGCTTCAGAGGCAAAAGTCACATATGCATATAATCAGGAAAACATAACAAGTTTTCCATTCTGTAGAAATTAATTTACTCTTCTGAGATCATGTTCTACGTACGTATACAAGTAATATACTTACTCTTCAAAGTCGCATGTTCTCCGGTCCACCCCTGATTGGCTATTATGGTGTCGCACCATTTTATATATTTTCTCACTAGACCCCGCCACTTGTTCTCAATTTGCGAATGGGTCAAATGGCATCCGAATTTTGAATTCATCCAATCTGCCAAATTTTCCCAGAGTTGTCGTTTAGTTTTTAGGCGTTTAGAAGGGTCTGAATTGAAATTTTTATATTCTTCAATCAGGAACAGAAATTTGGCCCGAGGCCACAACTCCCCAGACTTGGTGGTAGATGGCACGGGGGCTGCCGGCGCCTTGAGCCAAACCTGCAAGTTGTCTGCAACCAAAGGAAAGCATATATATGTTGCGCACTAAGTACTGCATGATCAAATATTGCATATACATGCACATGTAGCGAGAAAGCTATATACGTACGCACCTGCTGTCACATAAAGGCGCTGGTTTCCATGGAAAATGGGTGCACCGGTATCGTCGACTACCTTAAAATTTTCTGTCTCCACACCTTCGAAGAGGATTCTCAGTGGCGCGGCCATCCTGTATCTCCTCCGAAATGAACGTATATGAAGTGAAAGCGTTGGAACGGAGCTGACGTATATATAAGAAACGAAGCAGATGCAAAAGATAGCATGCAGAACGAGCGACTCCTGCTAACCGTAAAGCGCCAAAGAAACGGAATAAGATACTACCCGTAAGCTTGAACCAACACAGCCGCACGCATGCATTTCCGCACCAAAGAGATGCCGCACGGGTGCCGCGCAGAGCTGGATGTCAAAGCGCTGTCCGAAACAGAGTGATATAGCTCAACCTCTGCAAGAGACGAACCAAAGATACGTAGATACCAGAAGAGAGCTACGGATATAAACTAAGCCAGCACTTAAGCCACTTAAGCCAACAGCAAAAAGCGCTACCACGCATGCACGACACATATGCGTGCATACCTACATCAGAGGGAGCGCGCCGACACGCGCGTGTATGTGCTGCAATAAAACAAGACCGGAAACCAACTCCGTGGAGTTCACGAGAGATAACGGATGCATATCGTATATGCAATGCATCCGTTATCTGCCGTGAGCCGCGCGTGTCTCACGCGTATACGAGGTCGACGTCGCTCGGAGAGCGCGCATATGCCGATACGATCGAGTCGAAACCCAGAAGTGCGAACGAAACAGGCGTCGTTAGCGATCGCTGAGCCAGCTGCAAGAGAGAAAAAAAGATATACAATACAGCTATAGCTGATACCAGAGGCGGTGATAGACGCCGCGCGCGAACGAAAAGATATAAGCGCGCTAACGAGTTTGAGAGAGAGATAACGGCGCGCCAGTTTGAGACGCCACGAAGAACTGCCGAAATCGCGAAGCGCGGCCATTATCGTCCGAAAACAAACCGGGAGCGACCGCTGAACCTGCAAGACACGAAACAAATGGCATCCTCGATCACCCGCACTGTTGAGCACCGAGGCGTCTTGGTGCGCACCTTCTATCATCGATCAACTGCATCGGTGCGCACCCGCCGTCCTCGATCACAGGAAGCGCACCCTGCCGGGTCAGTTTTTCGTTGCCCCAACTCGCACCCGGAAAATCGACGGTTCGCAAGGGTGCAATCCTGGAAAGCATTGCGGAACGCGTGCTGCGGGGAAGCCGCTTTTCCCGTACTTTTTCGCTCGTGTCTGCGCGCAGTCTCACGCGATGGAGCAGAAAATACGGATGGTTGCCGCAATTGATGAACTGCTGTCAAGTTCGTCTGACACCGAAGATGAAATGTTAATTGATGTGGTACAGCGTAAACATGGCGATGAACGCCCGAAGGTTGATCACTTCGTTGATCAGGTCGTCAGGCGCCTCGACGACACTGGAGTGCGCGTCTACTCACATTTAACTGTTTGGCATATAGGTATAGCTGTGTGCATGGCTTTGACATGTGAAATGTGCGGTTTATTCGCAGTTCCGAAAGCATTTTCGGGTCAAGAGGAGCGTCTGCTACAGAATGATCAGTGAGTAGAAAAGTCGTGCTTCTATCCTAAGCAGCACGGATGCCCTTACCCAGTGAACAAAGGGAGCAAAGTGAACATTTCTTTGGGCTGCAGAACTGTATCGGTGTTGTGTGAATGAGATATTGATGACCTGGTATCATAGAAAATAGATCTATCGAGCTCTGTTAGGTGCTTCCTTATGTAGCTAGGACAGCATAACCGGGAGATGGAAACGAGAAAGAGGGCATGCCCTATGTAGAGTGGAAAAGATGCAGCTCACATTGCAGCATGTCGTAGCACAGAACATGTCAGAATGAGTCAGCACTTTTATTGTGTACTTGACGTATTCACAGTAGGTGCCGTAAGGAAGTCAGAAATTTATTACAGGAAAACTCCTCCTCTTTAACTGCAATTTCGCACTTCTCAGCCCTGAATTTTGCATTTATCAGGCTAGCTTGAGAGATTCCAATGCACATTAAGGCATTGATTGCGTTGCTCTATTAACGCTTCCTGCACCAAATGTGGCATCCAAATACACATGAATGCCAGAAAGGCTGGGCCAGACTTCTGTTCCCAGTAGATATGGTAGAGGGTAGGGTAGGCATCGCAAAAGAGACATTTATTTGAATATTGGGTAATGCAGTACCGCCTGTGCATTCGGGTAAGGACGTGTTCATATGTGCTGGTTGGTAGCTGCCACCAACAGTTTTGTGGCAGTGAGGGCCGCGAGTTCTTGGCTAATGCGGGCTTGACTAGCCAGTAATTCACCCAACATTCTTTTCTGATCCCAACTCAATACCATGTTTGGGAGTGGTCCAGGGTTAGCCTCAACATCCCCAGAAAGAAGGAGCAAACATTTTGCAATTCCTAATAACAAACAACTACTAGTTTCAGCAAGCACAACAAACACAGTGGGGTCTGCCAACAGCACTAGAAATCTATAATTGCTTCTATAGGACTTAGTTATGAAATTCACCCACCTGTAAAGCGAAGCAAAAATACCTCAGGCAGCTGTCCGTGCTACCGCGAGACCCTGAAGCAGTTCATGGAGGGTGGTGGCCTTTGACAGGTGTGTCAGCATCAAACCGCACGTGAAAGCTAACAAATTGTCCATACAAAGGCTGCATGCGGGTCTTTGCTTGAGGCAGGATAAATTTTCCGCATATTTTATGCACAGCTCGGCAAAGCAGGTAAAGCGCGGCGGTTAGAGTTCTGTGCACAAAATTGGCATGGAAGCATTGGGCATTGTTAAAAACCATTACACTTAGCGTCAAATGACCAATGCGGTTCATTCGATGTTCGTTATATGCCACTGCACAAAAATTTTACTTTGTAAAAACGAGATGTCAGTTATATGGGCTTATATGAGAGCTTCCAAGGGGAATAGCCAACCCCTTCATTATAACCATTATTTCATCGCAAACCATTTCGTTATAGTGAGGATTGACTGTACCTGTCTTTTTGCGGTCAAGGTATCTAAATCTCCAGCGTGGCGCTGTGCATTTGGAAGGGCCCTTATTTTCGACATGGATTTTGTACTTCATGTTGCAGGTCTCTGCTCCAGTCAGTGTCCAATCCATCACTACAGGGGGAATGTGCGTTTCCAACAAGAAATTTGTACTTTATGTTGCATATGTCTTTTCCACTCAGAGCATGTCCAGTCCATCTCCATTGGTGGATTTGCATCTGCAATGATCCTCTTAATGAGGACTCATACACTCAGTTTTGCTGACAAGCGCTGGTACTTCATACTCTCCTTGTGGTCACAATGCTCAGCCTGGTACTCCATAGTTATCTTTGCTCACTTTCTTGCGTGACGACCATAGTTGCAAAACAATGCTTGGTCCTTAAACGCGTGTTCTCAAACTACATTTATATTGGAACCAGTCTTTATTTTGGAATACCATTTCCTTTCCTTTTTTAGTTTTTCTTTGGCTGCAACCTGTCAGGTTGGCATTGACAGTGCACACATTCAAGCTGTCCCTGCCCGCTGCGGTGGCTCAGTGGTTACGACGCTCGGCTGCTGACCCGAAAGACGCGGATTCAATCCTGGTCGCGGCGGACGAATTTCGGTGGAGGCGAAATTATAGTGGCCCGTGTACTGTGGGATGTCAGTGCACGTTAAAGAACCTTAGCTGCTCGAAATTTCTGGAGCCCTTCACTGCGGTGTCCCTCATAGCCTGAGTCGCTTTGGGACAGGAGACCGCCATAAACCGGACTCAAGCTGTTAAAGTACACTTCGCCCTGAGAAATATTGTTACATGCAAAATGTTTTCATACGCATAAAATGTATTCCATTGGGTTATGTATCTACTGTATCGTAGTGTTCAGTTACGCTTCGTTATACTGAGATGACTTTGGAGTCAATGTACTACTCATAGGCGGCAAGTTTTCAATATGCCGAAAGGAGGGGGGTGGGGTCCATTTAGCACTCTCTCTCTCTCTTTTTAATTGTTTCCGCTCTCTCTCTCTCTCTGTGTCTCCCCCCCCCATGCATGCTCCTTGGCAAGCGCTATATATGCGGCTAAACATATAAACATCAGCCTCGTCTCTAGTTGAGTGAATATGCTAGAAAGAATGGCCCCATGGTTCTTAAAATACTAAATAAATATATTATTAACAAAAAGTTCTCAAAAGATGCTTAGAAATCTTAGTGATGCTGCCAAACTCAGCTCCTAGAAACAGTAAATGGTTAATAGGAGACAGGCAAAAATAATAACCTCTAGGTAGACATCCATAATGTCCTTAGTGGAAGTGAAAGAAAACACTGGGCAACACAAACGTTTCCACAACAAGTTAACAATTCATATATCACAGATTCATTACAAATTATTGATTTGCAAGAACCACTGGGCAATGCAAACATTTCCACAATAAGCTAACAATACAAAAACTAAAAAAAAATTTAAACTCTTCGTGTCTAAGGAACACGGGGCTCTACAAACATTTGCATAGTATGGCAATGATCCAAAATTTAAATATGGATTAAAAAACTGCTTGTCTATCAAAACTGTAAACCAACTGCCAAACTCTAAACGAAACAAAAGACAGAAATTGGAATCAAAGAGCAAAGGTTGTAATGAGGAAGCGGAAACACAAGGAATTGAATGCTGATTTTATGGGAAGGGATATTTTGAACTGTCACAGTTTAAGAAAGCTGGCATACTTTACTTTGATGATGATGACTGTCATTCGTTTCATACAAAGGCTACCGTGAAATCAAGATTGTTTCTTTGCACAGTTGATGTCCGAATAAAATTGTCCGCGATCCCACTTAAATTTATTTTTCAAATCAGCAAATCAGCTCTGTGTGCCCATGAAAAAGGGCTATGTGAATGTGATTTCATGAAATCCACAACACACTCTCTCAGGTTTCCGTTGCCTCCGAATTCCATCACTTCTTGGAAGCACCCGTTTGTTATCTCGTTGCGTAGAAAGGTTATCCATGCCCATATAGCAAAACTAATGTGGTGGTGCGCTCTCTAAGTGATAAGGAAAAAGCAGAGTTAAAGAGGAGTTATTTTGAAAGGTGCGCTCATTGCTGATATTTCGGACCAAAACATGATCCTAATGTTTGAGGACAGTTCGAAGTCTTCAAAAAGACTATGTTCAAGCACAAAAAACTGCACGTATCAAGTGGCAAGTCATTTGATTCCGCATAGAGACTTGGAACAGGAGACGTTCGGTGAGTTCCTGTTGCTAGTCAGATTCTTGATGGTGAACTGCATCTATAACTTACTATTGTCGCCCTTTGTAAGTGGGAAACAAAATCTATATGTTCCCGTGGCAGTTTAAGGCCGTGCTGTTCTTGCAGTGTGGTTAGGCAACTGTAATTCTTTAGAGAATTTGTTGCTGGGCTAATTGGTTTTGGTCCATTCATAATTATTTCGGGCGCAAGGACGTCCTGTCTTTTTCTACCTTCGTCCTGTCCTTGCGCCCTAAATAATTCAGAATGTAATTCTATAATTAATTTGTTTAGAACCGTAGGAAACAAGATATGCTCCCCCCTAACCACATCATGCAACCTCCGAGGGGGACACAGGAAAAAAAAGAAGGGGGGCTCCAGCCCACAAGCCCCCTCGCAGTCAGCGCTTATGGTACTAGTTGCAGAAGCAAAGCTGCACAGCAGCACCCGCTGGGCTAAGACCTGTGGAACTTGTGTATACTGCGTAGACCTTTTGCACGACTTTCAACAAAACCTTTTTCGTGACAGCGTATGCAGCTTGTTCGGTCGGAAAGCTGTCCGCACTGTGCGCCGTAAATAATCGGCGGCTGAGTAAAAAAAATGTAACATTGCCGCACAGTGCTTTAGATGGTGTCATGCAATTCAGCGTTTCGTGCAGCATAAACTTTCTAGGTATATAAGTTAGACCCTAGCTTGCGGCAGGGGCTTGAACAGACGACCTATTACCGGGGGACTGCGTAAAAAAGTTTATCATTTTTTTTTGGGGGGGGGGGGGTGGGGGTGGGGGGGGGGGTCAGTTGTGGAGTGGGCATGGGGGAAGTTTAATCCTCATCTCTTTCTTGCGCTACAACCACAGCCCAGTGTTCACTATGGCAGCACCCGAGAACTTATTTTGAAAGGGGCTATGCAGAAGAAATTTAGGCCTCGCTGTGCGAGAAAGAATGCGCAATTTGTCTTAATTTGTGTTGTTAATTAATATATGGCTGCTTCTGTATCACATTTTAAGCATAAATACTTTCGCATCAGGTCCTACTTAACGAGTTCGTATCCATTCCAGGTCAAAACGAGCCTGTAGCCTAGCACAAATCCGAGAAACGTAAACAATAATGGCGGAGTGCGTGCATGCGAAGCGGAGTGTACTTGTACCTGCATTTCGACCTGCTTAATAGGTAAAGCCACCGCGAACGTGTAGAATATTAAGCGAGAGCGATAAATGACATTTACATACCGATTCGCGAGAATTAGGGTGCCAAGAGGTACTCAGTGTGCGGTGTTTGTTTTCATTGCTTCCCCGAGGCCGGCTATTCTTTCGTACAGATGCGGTCATAATATGGAGCACGCGTTATACTCAGACCAGCCATTGCTTGTGGTGCGATCGCCTAAATACAAGCACAAGAATATAAAAGCTATTATCTTCTATACAGTCGCCGCGAGAAAAGTTACACGTTGAAGCGTGGACTTTACTATTTCGGCCGCTCCTGTGCATGAGCCTTAAAAGTTTTCGGAACACAAAAACACGAAAAACGTGCAATTCCACATCGCCCAGAAGCCCAGCCAGGTAGTGATAGTACAGCCTGCAAGCAAGATGGGCACACGCACCTTTTCCGGAAACCTTGGGCTGCTTTCCAACTTGTTTTTATTGCACAGTACACATTGCTCGAGCGCTCTACACAGGGGTGACGCAGACTGTGCATTTTGCAGGTGGCACAGGGAAGTACAAAGCATATCCTTGAGTTCGTGACCGCTAACTTGTACTGCATAGCGGTCGGGCTTTACCGTATTTCCGTGTTCCGAAAACCTCTGCGCTATGCTGTTCACCAGTGAGGAGTCTGCCTTCTAAAATGGAGCAAGATGACGCATCTTTTGTCCTTGGCGTTGGTCTTCCGTGCGTCTGTTCCTTGCGTGCTGCGGTCGATTTTCGCTGTGCGCGCTATCGTTGCTTGTGTGTAAAAATTGTGTGTATTTGTGTGCGTGACTTGTTGGACTGCTTGGGAAAAAAACTATAGCTGTGCTTTTGTCTGTAGAGTGTCATTTGCACGAGGTGGTGGTAGTAACTATAATTCGTCGACAGAACGGATTTGGTTTCTTCTTGTGGGCTTCCAGATTACAAGAGGCGGCTGTTCGATCAGGCCCTCCGGTTCTGCATGCTCTGGCCGTGGGGTCCGGTCTTTCCGTTCCCAGTTCCAAAGCCCAGTTGACGGCCTGCAGTTGAGACGGTGGGTCCAAGCTGGACGCGGCATCCTCCCACTCTTGCTCGTTTAAGAGTTGCCAACCTTTCTTCGGTTTCAGATTGTTGCATTCGAATGAAATGGGCTTTAACTCTGCTTTTGTGGCCCCACAGAGCTTACAATGGGGGGAGTAGTCCCCTGTGGAAGCCCTGGAACATGGGGGTTTGGAAATGCGTTTATTTGCGGTTTCCGCCATGCCACCTGTTTATGTATGCTAAGGCTTTTTTCAGTCGGTGGGAGCATCCTTCTGTTGTTTCTATATAGTGTAATTCCGTGTTAGGTGGTCAGGGTCTCTCAGGCCGACCACAGGACCGGCTCGTGCATTGCCAGGTTAGCGAAACTTCGGGCTAAGTTGCAGGCCACCTCATTCCCGGGATACAACATGTAGGCCCGAACCCATGTGATTCTAATGGGTTTTGTGTTAAGATATTGCTCTTTTAGGATAAGCCCAGTTGACGGCCTGCAGTTGAGACGGTGGGTCCAAGCTGGACGCGGCATCCTCCCACTCTTGCTCGTTTGAGAGTTGCCAACCTTTCTTCGGTTTCAGATTGTTGCATTCGAATGAAATGGGCTTTAACTCTGCTTTTGTGGCCCCACAGAGCTTAAAATGGGGGGAGTAGTCCCCTGGGGAAGCCCTGGAACGTGGGGGTTTGGAAATGTGTTTATTTGCGGTTTCCGCCATGCCACCTGTTGATGTATGCTAAGGCTTTTTTCAGTCGGTGGGAGCATCCTTCTGTTGTTTCTATATAGTGTAATTCCGTGGTAGGTGGTCAGGGTCTCTCAGGCCGACCACAGGACCGGCTCGTGCATTGCCAGGTTAGCGAAACTTCGGGCTAAGTTGCAGGCCACCTCATTCCCGGGATACAACATGTAGGCCCGAACCCATGTGATTCTAATGGGTTTTGTGTTAAGATATTGCTCTTTTAAGATTTGTCTGGCAGGTTTGTGGAACCTGCCTTTTGCAATGTTTCGAACGGTTGTCTTGGAGTAGCTGTAATGTACTGGAATAGTATTCTAATAGTACACTATACTCTTGCTGAAAATCGTCTTGGCTTCCGTTTTTATAATGGGTAAGGCGGTGGCCGCTTCTTCTGCTTCGTGTGCCTTTGTGCTCCATACGGAGGCAGCTGATACTGGTTTTACGTCCGTGTCCATGATGCCTCTGCAAAAGGCATCATGATCGCAGAGATCTGCAGTGCCTATGCATGCTGCCTCCTTATTGTTCGCGTGTCGCCTGTTTAGGGCTTTGGCTCTCTCCTCCATTCTTTCTGCGTCACATCCAGGATGCGTGTTTTTTGGGATTGGATCTATTATTTGATGCCTGTGTATGTCCCTTGGGATTTCCATAGTATCTGTCCCTGTGCATTCTTGCCTGATATCTAATGTTCCCAGAATGGGACTTCCCATTGATGTTTTTGTTGGTCTGTTGTACTGCATGGTTCTATGTGCCTCAATTTGCTTGGGAAGCGTGTTGTGGATGCCTAGCTGCAGCAGCCTGTCTGTTCATGTGTTCTTTGGGAGATGAAAGGCTGCCTTGCATGATTGTGTTGCGAGCCATTCAACATTCTCCTTATATGCTGCCTGAAGTTTGATAAAAGGGGAAGGAGTATACTATACGGCTGAGCATTAAGGCCTGCACTAGCCTCCTGAAATCTTTTTCCATCTTTCTCTGGCGTTTGTCATTTGTCTTATGAACCTGTTGGTTTCTCCAATGTATGCAATAAGTTTGGAGAGCATTGCTGTGTTTTTCTGATTGTTTTAAATGTGAATTTCCAGGATCCTAAGGGTTTGTACCTCTCTAACTTTCTTTCAACCCCGATATTGAATTGTGCCCATTAGGCAATCGTTTTTCTTTGTTCTGTGTCTGATTATTAGCAGTTCAGATTTTGCCAGGCAGCTTACTGGTCGACTCTCCTGGTGTATGCAGTCGCTATGTCTGCTCCATTGTGTAGCGTTGTCCCCATATCACCCTCGTTTCCCCGGGCTGTCCAGAGGGCGATGGTGCCGCGTAGAGTGGCAACGATGGGTTTGGTATGGCGACAAGATGCTTAGCCATGGGTATGAGGGTTGTGCTGAAAAGAAACCAACCCTTCCAGTGTGCTTTTGATTCTTGGCTCTAGTGTATCTGACTTGATGCTTACAGAAGTGATTTCTGCCTTTAGGGCATTTGTGATGGCAGTGTCGGTGACATTATCAGTCTTTCGTGAGGTCGAGTGCCAGTATTGCTTTAGTGTTGGCCTTAGTCAGTGTGCAGATTACATCTTCAGAAAGCTGGAGCATTATAGCTTGCATACATAGGTTGGGTTGGAAGCCTGTCATCATGTGAGGGAAGAGATTCTGCTTGTCCATGTGGTCCTGTAAAGTATATAGCGCCACATGCTCCAGAACCTTCCGTAATCATGAGGTTAGGAATATGGGCGTGAGGTTGGTTAGCGAGTTTCTTGCCAGGCTTGCGTATGACTATGAGAAGTACCTTGGTGTGTTTCCAGGTGTCTGGTAGCCGTCCATCTTTCCAGCAGTTGTTGTACTCTGTGCTCTCATGAATAGAGTCCTTGTCTAGGTTTCGGAGTATTTTAGTGGTAAGCTCCTCTGCTCCTGGTGAAGAGTGTGTTGTAGTTTTCTGCATGGATGCTATTACCTGTGGTATTGTTTTGTCTTTATCATTTTAAGGTTGGTGTTGCTGCTTTGGTTGCGAAGAGTTTTTCCATTCTGTGTAGGTGTTGTTTCTGCATTTCCATGATCCTCTTCGTCATTTGGTGGGCTTCCATGCACTGTTTGTGTTACTGTTATCTGGGTCTAACATGTATCTTAGATTTGTTCTCATTGTTTCTCGAGCATGGCTTTCGATTTGTCTGCCTAGTTTGGCTGTTCTAACCGTTAGTTTTTGTTGTGTTTGTTTCAGCCGTCTCTTTTGTAAGCTATTACGTGTCTGACACGTGTAATAACGTACTATCAGTGGCTTTGTTTTCTGCTTCTATCCCTCTAGTCTTTGTGGTGTGCTCTGCATCCTTCAAGGGTCAGTGCACTCGTTTTGTTTTTCAATCTTCTTGCCATCGGCATTGCCTTGCCTTCTTTGCCTTCTTTCTTATCCCGGTTTACCACTCGTGTCTCCTTTCTTGAGTGTGCTGCTAAGTAATGGTCGCTTCCTAGGTTCTCATTTGTTTCTACATTGGGCATGTATAATGTTTTAACATAGGGTCATGTCCGGGCATGTGTTGGCTTGCACACTATTTTCTATCCTAGTTGGCACTAGCAGATCCATCACGGGTGTAGCCATCGCCTCGAATATGTTGCCAGAGGCTGATTCCTTTATTTAAAATTGTTCTGTAACCCCCTGCCATGCGTTTTGCGTTGATACTATTAGGGGATTCGTTTTTCTTATATTTTTGGATTCGTTGATGGCTTTCATTATTATAGGACTCCGCTTTCGGGGTTGCTATATATATATATATATATATATATATATATATATATATATATATATATATATATATATATATATATATATATATATATATATATATATATATATATATATATATATATATATAATGAAGAATGGGGCCTCGCTTCTTTTTTTGTGCTATGAGCTCAATCGGGAAGTAGTGTGCACAGTTCCATTGTGTGTTGTGCTGTATTGTGATCATATTTCTGTGGACCAGGACGGCCGTGAGTGGTCTTCGTTCCTTAGCATTTTCACGTTTTATGGTCGTGAACTTTTACTTTTTAGCGTGAAAGCACTAATTCACGAGCAATCCCAAAAAACCCGAGGGGTCTATGAAGCCACAACTCTTATTTCCTTCGAGGGATACTGGTAACTGCCATTTATTATCAGACTTGCCGTAAGGTGAAAATTTGCTTGGCCCATTCCCAAAATTGGATTAGGGCATTATGTACATTGACTTGTAGTTAAGTATTAGACAAATTCTATTTCCAAATTTTTAGAGACGTAGGTAGCCCTTACAGTTAGTAGCCCTTACAGGCTGCCACGTGCTGTGGTTGACCCTTGGTCTAAGATGCCGCACCTGGTAGCTTCCGTATTGGGTTGACGTACGAGAAACCTCTGTACATCTCCTTACTCGCTGGGCAGCGGGTGTTCCCACTGTGTCACGCTTGGGTTGTCTTTTTTCAGATCCAACTCTGCCTGCGTGCATGTCCATGCTGCATGTATGACTGTCGGTTAGCTTGCACCACGGGCATTTGTCAGTGTATTGTGCAGGGCACATCTTTTGGAGTTCATCCAGGTGTGAGCAGGTGCCTGTCTGGAGCCTTCTCTAATCTACCACCTCTCTTTTGGTTAGTTTTTTTGTGCGGGGCTGAGTAGCACTTCCATCAGCCCCTGTAATAATCTAGGATGTCTCAGTATGTCAGAATGACAGGGTATATGTCTGGCCCACCCCTCAAAATTAACTTCGCCCAAATCGAGAATTGAGTTGATCGGTTTCACTGTTTTATATTGTCACGTAGTGATGACGGCAATCGAAGCAGCGATGAAGATGGACGAAAGGGGCTTCTAAAAGAAAACTGTTTATTGGGCTGACTTGCACCCAAAATGGACTGAATCACTCGGCGGCGGCGAAGCGACAAGCGTGCTCGGCTATCGTCGAACAGAATACCCGCCGCTGTCGGCCGTGCTATATTTAAAGCTGATAGCGAACTTTCGAGATAAAGCGTGCAAAGTTACTAGAACATTCTGGAACAACGTAGAATCAGCTCTGCCTGGCTGCGATCAATCGAGATAAATCTAGTCGCGTCTTGCGTCGCAAAGAAAGCGATAAGGTGGTGGGGCGCAGATTTGAAAAACGAACAAACATTGCAAATATTCGCGGCATTACTCCCCTCTCAAAGAAGCATCGACCCGATGCATTAAAACAAGTAATGCAACTAGGAAAAAACGAATCTTGCGAAAATAGAGCATGGAAATGCAGCGGCCTTTAGCGCGCATAATACGGCTTCAGACGGACTACATGGACAGCATCTGGTCGTACGCGGCGTCGCTGGGATGCAGTCATTGCGTCAGGGATGACTTCGTAATCCAGTTCCCCTAGCCGACGAAGAAGCTTGTACGGGCCGAAATAGTGGCGCAAAAGCTTTGCACTCAATCCACGGCGGTGAATGGGCGTCCACACCCAGACTTGGTGTCCTGGCTTGTATTCCGCGTTGCGTCTTCGTAGGTGATAGCGTCCGGCGTCGGACCGCTGCTGATCTTTGATCCGTAATCGGGCAAGCCTTCGAGCTTCTGCGCGTTGAAGGTAGGCGGCAACGTCGACGTTGTCGTCTTCTGTAATGTTGGGCAGCATGGTGTCTAGCGTGGTCGTGGCCTCCCTGCCATGGACGAGCCTAAAAGGCGTCATCTGGGTGGTCTCCTGCACTGCGGTGTTGTAGACGAAGACGACGTAAGGCAGGATGACATCCCAGGTTTTGTGTTCGGCATCAACATACATGTCGAGCATATCGGCGATGGTTTTGTTCAGGCGCTCGGTCAGTCCGTTGGTCTGCGGATGGTATGCAGTTGTCCTCCGGTGGCTGGTTTGGCTGTAACGCAGGATGGCTTGCGTTAGTTCCGCCGTGAATGCTGTTCCTCTGTCCGTGATGAGCACATCGGGGGCGTCGTGTCGAAAAAGAATGCATTCCACGAAAAATTTGGCGACTTCTGCTGCTGTTCCGTTCGGTAGGGCTTTCGCCTCGGCGTAGCGGGTCAGGTAGTCGGTCGCTATGATGATCCACTTATTTCCAGATGTTGACGTTGGAAAAGGGCCAAGCAAGTCCATGCCAATCTGCTGAAAGGGTCTTGAGGGAGGTTCAATGGGGTTCAGAAATCCTGCTGGTCGTGTGGGTGGAGTCTTTCGTCGCTGACAATATCGGCAGGATTTCATATAGTGTGGGACATCGGCAGACAGTCGGGGCCAGTAATACTTGTCTTGAATGCGGCGGAGGGTGCGAGTAAAGCCGAGATGTCCAGCTGTCGGCTCGTTGTGTGAAGCCTGTAGAACTTCTTCGCGGAGACAAGCAGGTACAACAAGGAAGTAGGCTGTTTTGCTCGCTGCAAAGTTCTTCACGAGGACCTCATTCTGCACACAGAAGGAAGACAGTCGTCGCTTGAATGAAGCGGGGGGTGAAGAAACCTTGCCTTCCAGGTACTCGTTGAGGTGTTTTAGGTCGGGGTCCGAGCGTTGCTGCTGGGCAAAAGAGCTGGGGCTGATGGGTCCCAGGAAGGCGTCCTCATCGTCGTCCGGCTGCGGTGTATCTACAGGGGCTCGTGAGAGGCAATCGGCGTCAGGAGTGCTTGCGTCCGGACTTGTAAACGACGGTGACGTCAAACTCCTGGAGACGCAGACTCCATCGAGCGAGTCGGCCAGAGGGGTCCTTGAAATTGGCGAGCCAGCACAGCGCGCGGTGATCGCTGACCACCTTGAATGGTCGTCCGTACAGGTAGGGGCGGAATTTTGACGTGGCCCAGGTGATGGCAAGGCACTCATTCTCAGTTGTCGAATAGTTAGCCTCGGCCTTGGAAAGGGAATGGCTAGCATATGCGAGGACTTTCTCCAGCCTGTCACTTTTTTTGAATGAGGACGGCGCCTAGTCCCACGCTGCTTGCGTCGGTATGAACTTCAGTATCGGCGTTTTCATCAAAATGCGCAAGGATCGGTGGGGACTGTAAACGACGCTGAAGTTCCTTGATGGCTTCTGCTTGCGGTGCTTCCCATTTAAACGGCACGTCTGCCTTCGTCAGTTGGGTCAGGGGCTCGGTGATGCGCGAAAAGTTTTTCACAAATCGTCGGTAATATGCGCACAGTCCGAGAAATCTGCGCACTGCTTTCTTATCGGCCGGCGGTGGAAACTGTTCAATAGCAGCTGTTTTCTGCGGGTCTGGGCGTACTCCTTCCTTCCTAACGATGTGGCCTAGAAACAGCAGCTCTTCGTAGGTAAAGTGGCATTTCTCTGCTTTCAAGGTTAGGCCAGACGACTTGGTTGCGTCTAGTACTGTTCGAAGTCTTTTGAGGTGCTCTTCAAAGTTCGAGGCGAAGACAACGACGTCATCTAAATATACCAGACAAATTTGCCACTTCAGGCCTGCCAGCACTGTATCCATTACTCGTTGAAACGTCGCTGGTGCGGAACAGAGACCAAATGGCATCACCTTGAACTCAAACAACCCATCCGGAGTAATGAATGCTGTCTTCTCGCGATCTCTTTCGTCGACCTCAATTTGCCAGTAGCCGCTCTTGAAGTCCATCGATGAGAAATATTTGGCGTTGCAGAGGCGGTCCAGTGTGTCGTCGATGCGGGGGAGGGTGTAGACGTCCTTCTTTGTTATGTTGTTCAAGCGGCGGTAATCCACGCAGAATCGAAGTGCGCCGTCTTTTTTCTCACTAGAACAACTGGTGCCGCCCATGGGCTGCTTGAAGGCTGGATGACGTCGTCGCGAAGCATTTCTTCGACTTGGTCCGGGATGGCTTGTCGTTCTCGCGGTGACACACGGTAGGGGCTTTGACGGAGAGGTCGGACGTGTTGATCCGTTATAATGCGATGCTTGGCAATTGGCGTCTGTCGCACCTTCGGCGATGTCGAAAAACACTCACTGTAGCTTTGAAGCAGATTGCGGATCTGGTCTTGTCTGTTCCGGTGCAGGGCTGGGTTGATGTCGAAAGTGGGCGAGTTCTCTTGGTCAGGCGAATCTTCTGCGGAGGGGTCGGAGAGGGCGAAGGAGTCTCGTTCGTCAGATATTTCGTCGAAGAAAGCAATCGTCGTTCCTCTGTTAATGTGCCGGTATTCTTCGCTGATGTTAGTCAGCAGTACTTCGGCCTGGCCTTTGCGGAAATGTGCGATGCGTCTTACGATGCTGATTCCTCGGTCTAGAAGCAACTGCATGTTCCCCTCGATGATGGCTTCAGCGTTAATGGCTTTCGTGGCGCCTACAGTCACGATAACGCTTGATCGGGGTGGGACGCTCACTTCTTCCTCCAGGACACTCAGGGCAACGTGATTTTCCCCAGTTTTCATCGAAGCGATGGCTTCGTATGTCGAAAGCGTGATCAGCTTGGATCGCAGGTCGATGATCGCCTGATGCTCATTAAGGAAATCTATACCCAAGATCACTTCGCGGGAGCATTGCGGTAGCACAACGAAGATCGCAGGATAGGTATGCCCTTTGACAGTCACTCGCACTGTGCATCGTCCTGATGGCGTAATGAGGTAGCCCCCTGCGGTGCGAATTTGTGGGCCGTCCCAAGCCGTTGTGACTTTTCTCAGCTGCGCAGCGAATGTTCCATTCATCACCAAGTAATCGGCTCCTGTGTCGACTAGAGCGGTAACTTTCCGGCCGTCGATAGTCACTTCTAAGTCGGAGGTCCTGGCTCTTGCATTGCATGTCGCTCTCGGCGTCGGGTCACGGCTTCGTCGTGTATGCGAGTCGCGTGTATGGCGTGCGGTCGAAGCTTTTCTGGGTGGCGTCGTCGTTCTGAAGGCAGTTTGCGTCGTGGTCGGGGTTGTCATTTTGTGCGGCGTCGGTGCAGCGAGAGTAGGTTCTTCATGCGGCGTCGCGGGTGCAGCGGCTTCATGGGGCGTGGTCGGTGGAGGATCTTCGGCGTTTCGCTCTTGAGCAACCTCACCTCCAGAGGTTGCTGCCTTCAGTTTCCCCTTCGGGGGCTGGGAGACCTTCCTCGTACCGCGGCTGCGTAGCTGCGGCGTGGCGACGCAAAACGCGATGTTGACGGCGATGGTGAGCGCGAAAAACGTTTCGGCGTGTACTCTTCTCGACGCAGGTACTCGTCGATTTCCTGCGGACGTTGTCCGAAGCGTGGTCGTGGGGCGTTAACGGCAAATCCTCGAAGACCGATACGTCGGTACGGGCAGTGACGAAAAATATGGCCGGCCTCACTGCAATGGAAGCACAACGGCCGGTTGTCGGAAGTCCTCAAGGCGTCGCATTTCCTGGGGCTTGAGCGTCGGTCATAGGCTGGGCGTGCGGGGGCTGGGAGGCGGCGTTGTAGAACAAGTGGCTCATCTCGGGGAGGACGTGGGGGTTGTCGTTGGGGCTGAGCCCTCCTTACTGCAGCGGCGTAGGTTATGGCCTGGGGTTCTGTGGCCGTCGGGGTGTCAAGTGCCTGTTGCACTTCTTCTCGTACCACGTCCATCAGAGTCGCTGCTTGTGGCTCTGGGGAGGATGGCAGTAATCGGCGTAGCTCCTCTCGGACGATTTCGCGGATAACTTCCCGCAAGCTGTCGCTGGTGGTGGCCGGCGTATCCGAACGGATTGCACAGGCAGAGGAAGGGCGGTTGTACTGCCGAGCTCGGATGTCGAGGGCCTTCTCAATCGTGCAGGCTTCTTGCATGAATTCCTCGACTGCGTTTGGCGGCTGGCGGACGAGGCTGCCAAAGAGTTGTTCTTATACGCCGCGCATTAAAAACTGAACTTTCTTTTCATCGGTCGTCCCGGGGTCGGCGCGGCGAAATACGCGCTTCATCTCCTCGACGTAACCGCGGACGGGCTCATTCGGAAGCTGGATCCTGGACTCGAGGAGTCGTTCGGCTCTTTCTTTCCTCACGACACTGATGAATACCTTCAATAGTTCTCTCTTGAATAGCTCCCATGTCGTAAGGGACGACTCGTAGTTTTCGTACCACGTGCGTGCGGTGCCATCCAATGAGAACACGTTTCCAATTTTTGCCGCATCATCCCACTTGTTGAATGACGCCACGCGCTCAAATTGATCCAACCATTCTTCAGGGTCTTCGCCTAGGGATCCATTGAAAGTTGGCGGCACCCGAGGCTGCTGTAGTATGATCGGTGTCGACGTCTTCGGCGAGATTGCGGTGCTCGTAACAGCGTCTTTTCGCTGTCTGGTGCGGTCTGGCAGTTTCCCGAACTCAGGCTCTTCTCCCTGGAGACGTCGGCTGGCTCGCTGAGCTGCTGGCTCGTCCTCGGGTGCGAAGCGCTGAGGGCTGGCTTCACGACTTAAAGGGGGCGTCCGGAACATGGAAGGCTACCCAGCACCTCCACCAGATGTCACGTAGTGGTGACGGCAGTCGAAGCAGCGATGAAGATGGACGAAAGGGGCTTCTAAAAGAAAACTGTTTATTGGGCTGACTTGCACCCAAAATGGACTGAATCACTCGGCGGCGGCGAAGCGACAAGCGTGCTCGGCTGTCGTCGAACAGAATGCCCGCCACTGTCGGCCGTGCTCAATTTAAAGCTGATAGCGAACTTTCGAGATAAAGCGTGAAAAGTTACTAGAACATTCCGGAACAACGTAGAATCAGCTCTGCCTGGCTGCGATCAATCGAGATAAATCTAGTAGCGTCTTGCGTCGCAGATAAAGCGATAAGATGGTGTGGCGGCAGATTTGAAAAACGAACAAACATCGCAAATATTCGTGACAATACCCTAATCATTTTTACCTTTGTTTCTTGTAGGCTTTTTTTTCTTTTGAGAGGGTTTCAATGTGGATCTGTAGGTTCTCCCGTTTTCTGCAAAGTTCCATTGCCATATCTCCACCAAGCCCTGCCCCATAATTTGTTTTAAGGAGGAATATGGGCTGTGCTCTGGGATGACATAAGGCTAATTGAGTACACCTTGCTGATGGGCAACTTCAATACCAGGGCAGGCAAGAAGTAGGCAGGAGACCAAGCAGGGCGAGCGGTTTGTTTATATGCACCGTACACAGGCCTCTACCATTTCACCTCCGTTGAAATGTGACCGCTGCAGCCAGGGTCGAATTGGCGTAAAGCTGAGCTACTGCAGCTCTATATTGCTGTAGTAGCTTGTTGGTTGCATTTGCTGCGTTTGCAAGGACTTTTACTTTTCTGCTAATGCGTTACTCTAGTATCGTTTTTTATGTTTGCTTCTATTTCCTCAATTCTGTCAAATCTGCTTCTTGCAAGCACGGTGCTGCCTTTATTATTAATGTAGTATGGTGCAGGTGTACATGTGTAAATCTAGTCCATGGAAAAAAATGGAAAGTCATCCCCAGAGTCGTGGATTTATGCCTAATGCTTTTTTTTCTTTTGGCAGACTGCAATTTTGCAAGGTTGCGTGCTACAGGAAGGCCCCACTCAATAAGCTGGCGAGACCACAATTGCAGGTTTATTAAGCACACTCAAGCGCTATGGTAAGTTTCCACACTCCAGGTACACAGGTCTACTTTGTCAATATTCAGGCTTTTGTAATGCAGTCATTTAAGCACACGAAGGCACTCTCTCCCCAACAGTATAGGTCAACACATAAAACTGCAATAAAAGTGACAAAAGAAAAGTACTAGGGAAAAGCAATTTATTCTGTGGGCCAGTGCCCTCCAGTACCATGAACTCTCATAATGAAGCACTTCACCTGCAGGAATTTCTAGGCTGTTTTCATCATCCCCAGTTGGAAAGCAGCTTTCACGTATTGCACTTGCAACATGTTGAATGCTGAATATTAAAGAAGTTGCTTCCTTGCAGCAGACGAACCACTAGTGATACCATGCTGCAGGTCTTTGGCGCGCACATGTAAGAGAGAGCCAAACAAACACGCAGAATTAGTTTAGCTGTAAGAGAGGTTCCTTTCCAGGCAAAACCACAGTGCAAACAGGAATGCACTGGTTATGTTTGTGTCATTTCTATCTCCATCCTTCAAAGCTGGCCTGTATTGCTAACTGAATTTTAATGACAGGGTCACTATTTTCACCTGACTCAGCTTAAAGGGACACCGAGAACAACTTTATTGTTAGAAAATTCAATATGTGGGCATTTCAAAGAGTTGTTGTTTGTCCAGCAGCAAAAGACTAATTTATTGCAAAGAGATTTGGATTCTGAGTTCAGAATGATTTTCCCACCACTCTCATTCAAACTCTGGACTCTCTGATGATGTCACCTCTAAAAAGTGACATGAACCATGACGTAAACGCGGACTCTGTGATTGTTGACTGCAAGCGGGGCTAGAAGCAGCCGAAGTAAAAGCAACCGCCGGCCAGACGTTGAAGGCATCTTTTGTATCTTCGTTGACACCAGCAGCTGGTATGGATCCCGTTCCCGATAACAAAGTTTTCGCAATGAAGTATGTTAGCTCCGTCCTGCATTTGCCCAAACTTAGCCCCACAGAGTGCACAATGCTTTTGAGGACTTAGGAAACTGGACTAGCTGGATACCAAGAGTATTGGGCACTGACGAGTTGGCAGCAAACGAGCTACTGTCTCGGCCTGCAGAGTGCGGTCATTTGTTACTGCCGAGTCTTTCTCTCGATAGCGTCGCTCGAACCTTGGAACCCTCGTGTTCAGTAGATACATGGATGTAGTTGCATGTGCCATCCCTAACGCTGCTAACCATGCGCTCCGTGGAAAGAATCTGAAGGGAGGATTCTTGTGAGCACTGCGCAGGTGCGTTAAGTGGCGGCTGTGATGTGTCTGCACCGTTGATTGACAGGAATACAGTAAAAACTCGTTGTACGTTTTTTTTTTTCCTTGCGGGAAGAAACAACCACCTCATTTTGAGAAATGTAACTGCTGAATTGAGGGGAAAAAGGCATTTATTGACAATTTCACTTTATAAAAATGCCGATTGGCATTTCTTGGCACAAGAGCTGAACAGATCCTATTCCAGAGCTCGCTGAATTCGGTCCGTGTTCACGCTTTCTTTAGCGCGGGAGGAAATTTGTAACGTGTACGGTTCGTCGATGGCAGTGACGAAAGTAACCAAAATCTCTGCCTTGCAACTTTCGGATGCTTCTCCCTTTTGCTTTACAGTACTGTGAGAAAGCCACTGCGGCAGCTAATGGTCGCAGTGCTGCTTTTTCAGCTGCGTGTGCCAGACTCGGCCAATTCATATATAAGTTCAGCGCTGTAGTTGATAGAAGCTTCGCCTCGTTTCCCTTATGCACCGCGAAGAAACCTCAGCGTTTCTCCTCTTCATATTGCGACCCCGCAGAAATGGCCAGTGGGACCGTAGCACGTTTTTATTTTTTGTTCTTGATGTCGGCATTGGTGCTTCGCCTTGTCGCACTGAGGCACCACAAAGAAGCCACCACAGTCGGTGACTGCCGCAAAAAACATGTCATGTGCCCTCTCGTTCGGCCCACTTCTATGTTTGCACATGCGCGGTTGGTCAACAAACGTATTATACGACCACAATTTGTCAAATTTTAAGCGTAGTAGCGAGGAAATCGCGTTTCCGGGAACGTATTAACCGGAAAAAATATAGTTTAACTCTAAAGACAATTATAATGTACATGACTTTGAGTGTACGAACTGGGAATGTATCAACGAGGTTTTACTGTACTGACAAACTTAGTCCGAGGAGCACTTAGAGAGCGTTTGGTTAACTGCTGCTCCACACTTGTAAATCATGGTACATCAAAAATGAAACCACACGGACACCGCCAGACCAAGGATACCGAAACGATCTGCCTGCCTCTGGCGCTACCAAGCAAATGTTGTCTTTAACTTGCAAAATTCAGGCTGCCTTTTTCAGTATTTGTTGTGTAATGAAAGTGCGCTAGCATTTGGAAATGACACTTGCTTCAATACTCAGATGTGTAATATTTATGGGCATTTGTCAACTTCACAGATAGTGTTATTTTGGTGATGTCATCTCACCTGCACGTGTGAAGTTGGCCTGTAGCAACGATACCTTTATTTCAGTTCTTGCTTTTTTCTGCGTTCGAAGAGGTGTGTTGTGATTAGGAGGTGGCATTCTATCAATACAAGCCAACTTCAAATTCTCTGCGTCCCACGAGACTACTTTTCCATAAGAAAACCGCAGATAAGAATAGAATATTACAGCACGATAAAACTTTATAAAATTGCACTTAGTAACAATGGGCCATGGTTTTCAGCATCTTGCATTGCTCCGCTAACGAATCAACAGTCAAAGAAATCAGCTTTTTAAAGTTTCATTATCTCAAACAAACCACCGGCAGCAAAATACGTGACCTTGTAATTTTGGCTTGCGATTTAACTCCTTTTTATTACTCGAATAACGGACTACTTTTTCATCGAGTCCGAATTCCATGTGACGGCCAGCAGTGCAACTTTAAAATAGTTCAGTAAGAGGGAAATTATTGTTCATGTACATAAAGGTGAGGTGTGTAATTACCAATTGTCAAGTAAGTTGGAATAACTGAATAAAAAATTGTCTTTATGCAAGCATCTTTTTGGAACTGCAGCATGACAAATTTACTTATTCTTGTTCATTGCACAGCCAAATGTATAGGAAAAATAAGTAGCAAACAAGTTTTGAAAGAAAAAGAACTAAAAAGTCTTGAAACATCTATGAATGCATAAAGCAGTCGAGAGGGTTACTATCTGCCAAATAAGTAGTTCAGCTTATCCTCAGTGTCACTAAATTGTTTGTTTGTGAGGCAGCCTACTCTTTTCTTTCCAGTTTCTTACGGCATCCATACGCTGACAGGAAGATTTCCAGATATAGTCACATGAGAGGCAAGCCTTAAATGTGTAGATATATAACTTGATCCCATTGTGGTTTAAGAATTCTAGCGTCCTTTCCTGAATGGCAGCAGTGACATACGCATGTACACGACGCGTCCAGGTCGTAGAAGGCATGCAAAAAGTGCAATATAATCACTGGTTCAACTATTGGCTAGGCTTGCTAACAGTTGATGTGAATTAAATCGAAGAAAGCAGTGACCATACTGCAGTTTTTTTTTTCATGTCTTGCACAACCTGAGCGCGTTATGTACATCACGGCAGTCGTTTAGCAGTTGAAACCAAAACAACGAAAAAAAGGCAGATATAAATTATTCACCGCTTGTTGGCTAAGTCTGCATGGCCATTTTTCAATGTGTTGCACATCATTCTAAAGTGGGAAAACAGAACTCAAATTTAGCTCTGTACTCTTTCAACATGATTTGTTTTCAGTTGGAACTCTGTTCTAGCAGATTCCTCAAAAATCGAGTTAAGCCTTCTTTCTACCCAAAACTGCAGCTTCTGGAAAATATAATTTGCCACAACACAATAAGCACTGCACGGGTACTAGTTGATCCCTTTTACTTGTTATAGAACTGCATTTCTAGCGCTTCTTATGCATGGTGTGACCTGAAGGTAAGTTCAAACAGTACACTTTCGAAGAGAGAGGCTTAGACAAGGTAGTGTCCAGCGCTCTTACTAGCAACATTGTATGACCGCTACCAATGACATGTTGACCCAAAAGCGGCAACAAAGAAGGAGCCAAAGGAAGACTAAAGGCCAGCAGGTTCTCCATGGATGCTGCATTTCCTGGGACATTGAATAAAGGTTTAATGAAAAAAAGCAAGCAGAGTTCTATGTATCCTGTCGTTTCTGTTGCAAGAAAAGAAAAGAAAAACATGCACTAGAGGTCATTTATCATTGTTGGTAACACTAAATTCCTAGCTATGAAACTTGAATAGCCTGGTTTGTACCAAAGTCTAAACATTTCATGTTCAAACTTATGTAATACCTCAACAGAGGCCTTTAAGAGTAAAATAAATGATGATGACCTTATTTTTATCCTCCGAATTCTGCGCGGGGGGGGAGGACGAAAATAAAGGGCCACCCTTTGCCAGATGTCCAAGGGACAGGGTAGACGAACTGCGACTCGTCGCTGGCGTCGCGCCAAAGGAATCGGTGGAAGGAAGGCCTTGTCTCCAGACTGCGCAGCTACTCCGGTACAGTGGCATTCTAGGTGCCTCTTTGTCGCTCCCGAGAACAAACGCGTCACCCCTCTCTTTAAGATGAAATGCGCTTGCTCCTTCCTTTCAGTCTTTTCCTTCCAGGATTGAAATTCTGTAAAAAGAAAAAAATTGTACATATTTATGCAGAGAGCACACTATGAGTGCATTTGATTTGCTATGTTCCCAACCATTTACATGACATTCTTCAAGACTTAAGGCAGCCAGCTGTAGGTTTTGACCAAAAAGCGGAAGTTAATGACTCTCTACACGACACACAGCTACTAAATGACTGCTCAGAACTGCTTTTAAGACAGCACGCCGCCACGGTGGCTCAGTGGTTATGGTGCTTTGGTGCTGACCCGAAAGGACGCAGGTTCAATCCCAGCCGCGGCGGTTGCATTTCGTTGGAGCTGAAATTCTAGAAGCCAGTCTACTGTGTGCGACGTCAGTGCACATTAAAGGACCCCAGGTACAGCGTCCCTCGTAGTCGTGAGTCAATTTGAGACGTTAAACCTCCATGAACGAAAAACCCAAAACACTGCCAACACTTGACACTTCACTACTGTCGTCAGCCTAAGCTTTAAAAATTGTTCAGTGCACTTTGTAAAGCAGGTGTCATGCGTTTTACAAATCTAGCAACCTGTAAATAACCTATGAAAGATCAACACTAATGCCTAATTAAAGAAAAGGGCACATTATTACGGGACACCACCTATTACTGTGTAAATTTTTTTAACATTACCATGCCCAGTCTCCAATGTGCATGCTTACACTGCATGCATTTATTTCAACTTCACTTGTCTTTCATTTCATTCACCAGAAAGACCACTTCCGTCATAAGGTGAACAGTGGGGCTGGTTGACGCATAACATACAGGTGACAACAGCATGTGGAGAGGATGGAGGATAAAGGACACAACACAGCACAGTGCTACTCGAGTGAACGAAGCCAACAGTCGTTGAAAACAAGGCAGTCGGAGATCCCTGTCTTATTGTGGAGCTGGTGAAAATGGGGAATTGGTTTTTATTCAGTTATTTATTTCGATAGCTACACATTGCCTTGACAGGTATACAAGTGAACAAGCACCTATCTGCATCAAGGTTACAATAGCAGAAAACATGGATTTAAAGCAACACGCATTGAAGACAATACCCCGAAAATAACTAAAGGAATATTAGCACAAACAAGCGATGTAGACCGAAATGCCGGGTAAGTAAATCACAAAACCGTGCATCAGCTGCTGCTTTCACAGTCGGGAGTGAAAATATTCCACTAGCCGATAGTGCATGGAAAAAAGGATACATTGCACAAACATGCAGGCAAAAAGTACCTTAAAGGGATACTGCATTAAATTTAGACTTTCTGTAAAATCGCCGAAATTGGGTTCAGAAGGTGTGATTATCTAAAGTTTCAGTCTTTATTTTTACGTGGATGGCGTTATTTTGTAGGTTCTGTGCGCGCGTGCCATTTGCCACCCATCCCGTCGGGGGCGGCGTGACATCGGTTAAGCTCTCGAGCCTGGAAGTTCAGGGTTGGCAGCATGGAAACATGAAACTCATTGACAGTTACAGCCTGTGGTAGTAACTGTAGCACCCTCTCTTGGGTGGCGCCGGGAACCGGATAGCGCGTGCCACCCAGCGAAGAAAATAAAGACTGCACCCGGCAGTTGAGTTTCCCCTTCCGGTGGCGATGAGAGGAAACTACTTGATGTTGAAATCGGGGTTTCTTGATGACCCGGTGGTTCTACTCGCAAACATTCACATTACTCAAGGAAAGGAGAAGGTTAACTATTTATTTACAACATGGGTAAAAAAAACGAGAAGAAACAAAGCAAGGAGAAAACTATTTACTTGACTAAATCGTGGATCAGACGAATTCAGCCCCCGCTCAAACCAGAGCGCTTGGTTTTAAACCCTCTGTCTCCGCCCTTAGCGGGACAGCAACCAATGAGATAACAAACGACCCATCTCGCCAATCAGTGGTTAGGGAAAGGAAAACAAGGTCCGCCCACTGATCAGAGATTGGGGAAAAAGTACTGATTAAACATTTGGGAAAGGAGAGGTTGCAATCAAATAGACAAACAACACAAATGCGACTTCCGTTCCCCACGCCACCCACGGCACCACAGACGCTAGAAACATGTGCCGACGAGGCGATGACTCAGGTTGTTGACAGCAACAAAGAGAACACAGTCGGTAAGGGAAGTAGACAGTCTTTACAGGAATAGTGGGTTTCCGGTCACTCGGCTAATACTCAGCCGTATCTCGTGCGCCCCCGAAACCTCGTCAACCCCTTAACAACAACATGTCGTCAGCTGTACTTGGTTTGCGTTTTTCCCGGCGGGTCATCCCCGTGACGGCGCTGCGTAAACGAGGACGTCCGCTGCACAAAGGGGAGGCAGGGACGGGACGGGCCCCTTTGTTGGGGACTTCCGACCCCGCTGGAGCGGCCTTCCTTGCGAACACAAGACCAACGAGTTCGCGGAATGGTCAGCGAACTCCACACCTCCCAACCAAGAATGTCACGCGGACACTTGCTGTCAGTGTGACATTAAAGTCCGGCCACAAGGTTCCAAGCAGCACTGGGCACACACACATACACAGCCTCAATTCGTTCCGTGCACACAAGGTTCGGACACCAATTTGCACGTTCCAGAACTTGCCATGTCCGTTCTCTGAAGGCTAACTGCCAAACTAGCCTTCACTTCCCCCCATGACTACCGCAGTAAGCTAACTAGTTACCCTAAAAAAAATTACACCTACTATTTAATCCCTCGTTTGCGGCTATAGCAGAGGAAACTGACGCAAACACACATCAAAGAATTATCCTAATGTCATTGTTCCTGGCATTCTAGACGAGAGAGCGCATCAGCGCACTTGTTTAGTGACCCTTTAATATGCACGACCTCTAGGTCATACTTTTGTAATGCAAGCGACCAACGCATCAACCGCGCACTAGTGGGCGCTGAACGGGTCAGGTACGTGAGCGGGTTGTGGTCTGTTGGGACCTTCACTTTAACCCCAAATAACCAAGTATCCAGTTTCCCCAGTGCCCACACGACTGCAAAAGCTTCTCTTTCGATTGCTGACCATTTGGTCTGAGCAGGGGTCAATTTCTTGCTCAGAAATGCAATCGGCTTCTGTTCCCCCTCAACAGACTGCGACGGACATGCTCCTATTTCCACCTCCGAGGCATCCGTTGTGAGAAGGAACTCCTGGTTTTGATCAGGTGCGACCAGCTCCGGCAACAACGCCAGTACCCTTTTCACCTCACCAAACCCTTCCTCGGCCTTCTCATTCCAGGGAATGACATTCGGGACCCGCCTGTTGGTGAGTTCCGTCAATGGGCGAACTACCTTTGAATACTCCGGTACATATTCTCGGTAGTAGTTAAAGAGGCCCAATACGCTACGCAGCTCCTTCTTTGTTTTGGGTGCTTTCAGTTTTGTGATCGCGCTTACTCTCTCTGGGTCGGGAGCATGCTTGCCCGATCCTACTACATGGCCTAGGTATTTTACCGTTCTCTGCGCAAACTTGCATTTCGCAGCGTTTGCCGTTAAGCCTACTTCTCTCAGAGTCTCAAGTACTGCCTGTACGTGTTTGATGTGCTCCTCCCAGGTTGCCGAAAAGATGGCGATGTCGTCAATGTATGCCATTGCATAGGAGGAATGTTCTTGTAGGATTTCGTTCATAATCCTCTGAAAAGTTGCTGCCGAGTTTCGCAACCCGTACGGCATTACCTTCCATGCATAGAGTCCTTGAGGTGTTGCAAACGCGGTAAGACGCTGCGACTGTTTGTCTAAGGCGATCTGCCAGTATCCGCGAGTCATGTCCAATACCGATATGTAGCTGGCACTTGCCACTTCGTAGAGCATCTCAGTCATATTAGCCATAGGGAAGCTGTCTGATTCAGTAACTGCATTCAATTTTCGGAAATCAATACACATCCTTACTGACCAGTCCTTTTTGTCTACGCATACAACTGGATGTGCGTACGAGCTGTCAACTGGATAGACGAAGTCCCATTCTAGTAGTTGTTCTACCTGACGCTCTATCTCCTTTCTGAATGCGAAAGGTACCTTATACAGGTGTGACCTTTCTTGCTTGGTGTTGGGAAGCAGCGTTATTTTGTGGCAGCCCACTTTGCATCGACCTGGCCGCTCGGAGAAAACTTCAGATGCCCCCGTTATGACTTCACCAAGCTCAAGTCTTTGTTGCTGCGTCAACGCTTTATCTGAAATCTCGAACTTTAGGGATTGGTTCCGCATTCCGCGATGTGGAGTCTCATACACCTCACCAAACTCGCTGTCCGAGTCGAAGACAACTCCCACATTCTGGGTTCGTGCTACGTAGGGTCGCAACCTATTTGCATGCACCCATCTGTTTCCCTCGTCAGTGTCAAGAATATAGCTGTTATCTCTCTTCCTTTCCTTTATAACAGCTGGTCCGCGCCACTTCGGCTGTAGTTTACCCACCTGGCCGCTTTCTAGTATGATGACTTTATCCCCTTCTCTGAACTCTTTTGGTCTGGCCCTAAGGTTGTATTTGGCTGCATACGACCTCTGTATGGCCTCTGCTCTTTCGTCAACCCTTTTCGCGGCGTCATTCATCCGTTCCCTCAGCTCTAGCAGATATTGAGCGGCTGGTTTATTCAGTCCCGTCGGCGGAGTCCACTCACCAGTCCACGTTTTGTGAAGGATATTGAGTGGTCCATGTGGCGCCCGCCCGAACATTAGTTCAAATGGTGATTTGCCCGTTACGTCATGCGGTACCTCCCTGTACGCCCAAAGCATGCATGGAATGTGCCGGTCCCATTCTCTCTGATGATCATGTACGACATGTTGAAGCATAGCCTTAAACGTTCCGTTCCTCCTTTCCACAATCCCGTTACTCTGAGGGTGTTCCGGAGTGGAAAACCGCATCTGCACTCCCAGCCTCTGCATGAATTCTTGAGTTAGTTTGGACACAAAGTTGGTTCCTTGGTCACAGCAAATAAGTTCAGGAGTCCCATACCTAGTGAAAACCTCTATTAGTGCCTGGCATGTAGCCTTGGCTGTCAGATTTTTGAGTGGTATCACTTCTGCCCATCCCGTACACAAATCAACGACGCTCAGCGCATAGCGGTGTCCCCGTGCTGACCCGGGCTCAAGTGGTCCTATACAATCGAGGAACACTACCTGAAAAGGTGTCTCTGGTCTAGTTAGCGCTGTTATCGGCACTCGATCTCGAACAGTCGTACGTGAAAACACTTGGCACGTATGACAGCTGCGGCAGTGCTCCTTCACGTCAATTACCATCGTTGGCCAAAAGAACGCACTTCTAAGCCTCTGCTTGGTTTTCTGTTCTGAAAAATGCCCTCCACTTGGTCTGTCGTGCGCCAGTTCGAGCACTTCACGTCTTCGCGGTTCTGGCAGCACTAGCTGTTTGTATAACCTTCCATCAATCTTTTCTTCATGGAAAAGCATCTCCTCCTGCACTACCATCCCATGACTACCTTCTCTTGCCTGTCTCCACGCTTCTCTCAACGATAGATCGTCTCGCTGCTCCAGTTTGAAGTCTCGAACCCTCGTCGTCGTTTCTGCCACTACTTCTTCCTGACCTACTGCAAAAGCTGGCACAACTATTGGCTCCGCATTCTCGTTTTCCTCAAACTCAAGTGTAATCTCTGTTTTGTCCTCTTCCAATCCATGTGCCGTGTGTACCTCTCGTTCAAGAACAGCTCTCTCTTCAGCCACTGCCACCTGCTGCTTTTCCATCCCTTCTAGCATTGCATGCGTTTCGGGTGTGAGCAACGCACCTACATCTTCGGCTAGTTCTGCGGTGACTGCACATAGTATTGGCAACAGCTGATTGACTGTCTCTCCTTTCGGTACTAAAGACATAGGCACATATATTAAGTCTGCCTCCACGATCTGTCCAAAAGCACCCCTCAGTTTTATTTTACCGGAACAGTCATTTCGACACGATAGAGGCACCGTCTCTGCCCTTAACACTGTAATCTCCGCCCCTGAATCTACACAAGCTTCTGCCTGGTTATCTCCGATTTGTAACCTTACCCTGGTAAGAGAGTGAGATTTACTCAATTGCTCAAGTTTAGCCGTCCTCTCCCGTTCGGATTCTAGCTTATCAGGAACCAACATTTGAGCTCGTGCTACTAGCTTGCTCGCGTCCTTCTTAGACTCTGTTGCGTCCTGTCTTTGCTGTGCACTTGGGCAGTGAATAGAGATGTGCCCATATTTCTTGCAGCGAAAGCACTTCGCCCCTGCGTGTCGATTTTTACCTCCGGAGTTAGGGCTTAGGATTGGCGTCTGTCTTTCCCGTTTCTCCCTACCTTGATGTGGTGGTTTAACACCTTCGAACCGCTCCCTCGGTTTGCCTACCCGTCGACTTTCCTCGAACGTCTCCGCTAATCCGGCAATCTCATCGGCCGTAAGCCAGTTCCGGTTCTCATTTTGCATGACATAAGTCCTCACTTCGTCTGGCAGCACTTGTTTGAAACGATCTGCTATCATTAAGTCTCAAATCCTCCAGACTTTCAACCTCTCGACTATTCACATAGTACATGAACATTGTCTCGAGCTTGGTCGCTACCTGATGCCACGAGTCACCTTGCTCCTTACGTACTGCCATGAACAATCGTTTGTACTCATTCGGAGTCATTTTGAGCTCTTTTAGAACCCTTTCCTTAAGCTCCTCGTATGGCATTACCATTCCGTTGGACTCGCTAGCCACAAATGCCCTCATGTTCTCAGTCAGAAATGGCAATAGGATAGCCCCGCAACTTTCTTTAGGAATCTTAAGGGTCTCTATCATTGTGTCTACACTTCTGAACCATGCGGGCACTAATGGGTCCTTTTCTGGCATAGGAGCCAGCACCGCTCTCAGTTCTTTTGCGTACTCGCCCAACTTTGGACCTGACCGCTGTCCATGCTGCGCATCCAGTTGCGGTGGAAGTTGCCTTTGCGTCAATTTTATTTTTTCCAGTTCAATTTGGAGCTTCAATTTTTCAATTTCGAACATTTGAACCTTCTGCTCTTTTTCCATTAGCAAAGCTTGCGTCATATTTCCCAGTGCCCGTTCTGTCGTTAGCACCGACTCTGATGACACGAGTTGCTCAACAGGCTCTAGACCATTCCCCCCTGCAGCATCCATCTCTGCATCAGTCATTATAGCGCTACCCTATAGCGAACGACTACTACACAGACATGGCAGTTTCGGAGAAAGCAAACAGGTGTCGTACCTCTTTCGATGCTCCGACGACCGCAGCGCTGTCAATCTCAGCGTGATGACAGCGGGCTCCCGGGAAGGTATAGACGCCCACGAGTTGATCCTGGTCCCTCAGCAGCTCACTGCCCCGGACCTCGCTTGACTTGGTCGCTTGGTTCTCAACCTTTTCGATGTGGACTCTGGGTTCTTTTCAGCTGCTCGCTGACTCGACCCCCGATGGCTTGTCGTTGCCCGGCTCCTTCAGCTCCTCGCTGACTTGAGCCTCCGACGTCCTCTCGAACTCGACCCGTGACCTGAAGCTCTCGACGTCGTCTTTCGACGCAGCTTCACGTTTTCTCCTTTAGGACAAAGAGCTTGTCCACCGACTTGTTCTTCTCACCTTCCGTCCAATGCCTTGAGTAGAAAGAAGTTACGATCCTGTGTCGACTGCGCCAGTTGAGTTTCCCCTTCCGGTGGCGATGAGAGGAAACTACTTGATGTTGAAATCGGGGTTTCTTGATGACCCGGTGGTTCTACTCGCAAACATTCACATTACTCAAGGAAAGGAGAAGGTTAACTATTTATTTACAACATGGGTAAAAAAACGAGAAGAAACAAAGCAAGGAGAAAACTATTTACATGACAAAATCGTGGATCAGACGAATTCAGCCCCCGCTCAACCCAGAGCGCTTGGTTTTAAACCCTCTGTCTCCGCCCTATGCGGGGACAGCAACCAATAAGATAACAAACGACCCATCTCGCCAATCAGTGGTTAGGGAAAGGAAAACAAGGTCCGCCCACTGATCAGAGATTGGGGAAAAAGTACTGATTAAACATTTGGGAAAGGATAGGTTGCAATCACATAGACAAACAACACAAATGCGACTTCCGTTCCCCACACCACCCACGGCACCACAGACGCTAGAAACATGTGCCGACGAGGCGATGACTCAGGTTGTTGACAGCAACAAAGAGAACACAGTCGGTAAGGGAAGTAGACAGTCTTTACAGGAATAGTGGGTTTCCGGTCACTCGGCTAATACTCAGCCGTATCTCGTGCGCTCCCGAAACCTCGTCAACCCCTTAACAACCACATGTCGTCAGCTGTACTTGGTTCGCGTTTTTCCCGGCGGGTCATCCCCGTGACGGCGCGGCGTAAACGAGGACGTCCGCTGCACAAAGGGGAGGCAGGGACGGGACGGGCCCCTTTGTTGGGGACTTCCGACCCCGCTGGAGCGGCCTTCCTTGCGAACACAAGACCAACGAGTTCGCGGAATGGTCAGCGAACTCCACACCGGCCTTGGCTCATGCAGCCACGGCTGGCAGTTGTGTTCTGGTGTCTGTTCGCAGCAGTGGTCTTGTTCCTTTGCTCCTGAGGCGTTAAGCCTACCTATCGATTATGTCATTCAGGTATCGAAATGACCATGGACCCAGCAACCCTGCAGCCTCATTGAGCGACGACAAGTAAAACGAGCCTGGGGGATGACATTTTGCACAGGTGCACTCCCTGTTGTGTAGCTATGCATACCATCCAATTTGATATCACCCAGACAAATTTTCCTGAATTAAGTATTAAAACACATTCTCTGCTGAAGGTAATTCGAGGCATCAACTTCATTCATTGCTCCAGCCACACAAAAAGACCAGGTGCCGTGACGAGGCGCAGCGGATTTGAAATAGGACTTATACATCACGTAGGCAGCGCCGAACAATGGAGTGAGTCCTTGACATATAAAAGCAGCCAACTTAATTGCATCGACGTAACGAAAACGTATGCAGCACGCAGTTTTTTTTTTTACTGGAGCACTGTTGCTATGCTGCCAGACTTGCCTGCATAACTTTCATAAACGGGATCTGGTGCGCGATACTTGTGGCATTGGCCTGTTAGTAAATTGGAAACGTTTTTGCTTTCTGATGGTCTTGAGCATAAGCGAAGTTCTCCCTCAATTTTTCCTATATTTGCGCATGCTCACTTGAAAACACTACTACACGATATATTTATTTCCTACCCGATCAAGCATACACATATATCTCCGGCGGGCAGTTTGTTTGGTGAATGCACTGCAAATTCAGAATAAGGGAGACGGGAAGGTTTATAATGTGTATTTCAGTTCCGCACCGCATCCGAGATGATTTTCCAAGGGAGGTTGTTTGAATCAGCGAAAAAACTGGGACAAGTGAAAATACTTCCAAACTGTCAACTGATAAGGAAAATACACATCTAACAAATACTGCTGCATTTTTGGCTACCCTCTGTAAGTACGTGCACTAACATGTGATAGAGTAATTTTTTGCAGTAAACTCCGCGCTCTTCATAAGTTTTTCATGTAGTTTAGGTCCCCTTTTCGCTAAAGCGCAGCTGTCGCTCTTTCTAGGGAATATTGCCACCTTGTATTGCGAGGTGGCACGCTGACTAGGAAGACAACAATGTAGTGCATGTGCTATCGCTTATCGACTGCCATTGCCCCTATATCGAGGACAACAACAACCGCTTCTTCCTGCCTCGCTCAAGGACTTCAATAACGTCTCCCTCACAAATATACGCGACATTATGTACAGAAATGAGTCAGGTTTGAGGCACTGTCGTTTCAGTCATGTGGATTCGGAACAGAGAAAGGCTTATATATTAGTCGCTGTCGATTAAATTCCCACGATAAAAATTCGGACCTAGAAGGCTTGTTGCGAAGGCTATCTGCGCCACACGGATCCATTCTTCAGAGTTTAGCGTTTTTTGGGAAGGCATGACATGGCATGTCCCTTCCCCCGCCTCACTACTGTTACAACCTTTAGCGGAATAATATTGTGGCACCCCCACCCTTTGCTTGTCTGGCAGCTGCGTGGATAAAATTCGAGCTCAAAGGACTCCAGACACAATCGGCGGCACTCTCAGCGCATCCCCTACGCGGCGCGTAGCGTCCACATAGCTGCAGCAGGTGCATGGCGTGCCATCGAAGCGGCCGGGCACGGAGGCAGGCAGACGCATGACGTCGCAGCTTCCAAGGAGCAGTAGTTCGGGGCGCCGCCGCCAGGTGCACCAGCTCAAGAAAAAAAATGAGGGGAAAAAGGCGGTTTCCGCTGGCTTCATGCAAAAAAATGATGTGGTTTCAGTCATCTTAAAAACTCCTGCTTTCATTCCAGTAGAAAATTAGACCGCCTATAATTTAATGCAATATCCCTTTAATCTTTAGAAGTGGTCGTGCCATTTAGAAACATAAGTTGAGTGGGGCAAATACCTTTTATCGAAGGGTATTTCCTTAAAAAGTATGTAGAGCAATAATGTGAATGCAGCGCGAAGAAAGACTGGCCAAGTTTAGTCGCCATTATTTGAAATGCTCTTCGAAAAATTTAAAACTTTTGATGAAGCGAGCAGCTTAATTTTGTAACGCTTCCAGGCTACTGATATTGTC
Source organism: Amblyomma americanum (assembly GCF_052857255.1). Classification (NCBI taxonomy): domain Eukaryota; kingdom Metazoa; phylum Arthropoda; class Arachnida; order Ixodida; family Ixodidae; genus Amblyomma; species Amblyomma americanum. The sequence continues at coordinate 438,090,804 of NC_135497.1, forward strand.
ACGCGTGAATGCGGTGATCACTGAACACAGAAACGCAGGATCCGACGAACGTCTGCACCACAGCTCAAGATCGCTGACACCTCCGCTTCCTCTTCTTCGAGATGGCGCGTGCTTCAGGTCAGCGCTAAGCGAAAATGCGGAATGCACTGTGTCACTGGCCCCCGGAAAAAAAAAGAGCATCGTCCCGATGCGTAGCCGGTGTGTTGAAAAAAAAAAAAGTTCACCAAGGGAAGTTCACGTGTTGTGCGGCCGTAAGTCCAGCTCTAGCGCTACCGCTCGTAATAAGGCTTGAGGCGGACAACGTCTACCACCTGAGGGTGCTGGTAGTGCCGAGTCTTCTGAAAGCCGTCAGGAACGACCTCATAGTTCAGGTCTCCAAGTGGCCTGACGACTTTGTAAGGTCCAAAATACCGGCAGAGGAGCTTTTCGCTAAGTCCGCGTCGGCGAATGGGAAATCAGACCCACACACGGTCTCCTGATGAGTACCGAGCATCACGGCGTCGGAGGTTATAGTGTTGGGCATCTCGGCATTGTTGGTCGAGAATCCTCACCCTGGCCAGCTGACGAGCCTCTTCAGCGAGGTGCAGGAAGGTGTAAAGATTCGCATTCGGGTCGATGTCGTCCACATGTGGTAACATGGCGTCTAGCATCGTGGTCACGTCGCGGCCGTAAACGAGATGGAACGGTGGCACGTTTGTCGTTTCCTGAACGGCCGTATTGTATTGTGATGACCCCCATAATGCGCAGGTCCACACGGGACGGAGAGGCAAAGAGACACCGTATGGCTCAGTTTAACAAACAGGTATATTCAATAATTACACATGATTAAGATTATACATCAGAGGCTGGGGCGTCCGAGCTTACGTGCCGACGACTTCATGGGGGCGATGGAGTGGCTCCGGAGTTGGGCTCGAGCGGTTGCTGGCAGAAGCTGCACGCCGTCGGGCTTCGGCGCTGAAGGCCCTCTTGGCGAACGATGTCGTCCTGAGCGTGTATGCAGTTGAATTTCAATAGTCGTCCGTTTCTTCGAGGATGGTTCACAAACCCCTCCTCTAGTGTCGTTCGGCTTGGAAGATGAACAGGAGGCGAGCTTGTAGATGATGACAGCAGAGCATAATTTTACAACATACATATACAGAGAGTTAAACTGGAAAAAGCAGAACTGAATTTACTAAAGAACAAACTTTGCACTACTTTACTCATCGACCGGGCAGGTTAGTGCCTAAGTAGCATCACATTACATGCTAAGCATGGAGCCCCAGCTCAGACTGGACTGCATCCGTTTACATGCGCTTTTAAGCACTTGATTAACAAAGGACTAAGGGCGGTCATTTCCAGTGGCCCGCCCAAAGCATCAATTCTCCAATCCAAAATAACATGCGAGATGGGGACCACCCCTTGGGTTGGGCTTAGCCTCGAACCCAGAGTCTGTTAACAATACAAACTAAATAAACAACAAAAACGCCACCACTCTCTCTCAAGTGAGAGTATACACAGGCTCTCTCTTCGGAGCTAATTCACTAGCGCCTGTCTTTCCACATTCTTGGCGAGTACTGCCTGTCCGCCATGACAGGTGTCGGTCACGGCCCTTCTGGGAATGCGCTTTTGTTCACGAGGCACGGCGGGAAGCTGTGGGTGCCTTCCCGGCGATAGCCCACGTCGAAAGGGGAAGGAGGGAAAGAATGTTGTCTTCGCGGTAGCGCATAGCGTCGGCTGTGGTACGGCGCGCTCTGGCCCGCTGACAGCTCCCTTGTCCTGGAATGTGCCCGGAAATTGGGGAGGATAAAGCCTGTTTCCCCGGGGCGGCGGCGGGTCCGGTTTTTCTGGTCGTCACTCAAAGAGCATGGCTGGGTAATTGATGATGCCGCTGTCACGGGTCTCCGTCTACGCCGCGCCGTCGAACGTGGATCCTCGTAGCACACACGGAATGTCACACTCGCTCACCCTCCAGAAGAATGCTCTCCGAACATTTGAGTCCACGCAGCTCCCCTTGTCTTTCTGAATCGCCTCGCACAGTGCGTCCGACAAAACACTTTTCGCTGCACTCAACACCACTGCACAACACCATATGCCTCCGCTGTCAATACTGGCGTCTCCAGGGGCAGCACTGATCTTCTTTTACAGATAAACATGAAACTCAGCACCCAAGCCTCTCCTTTCTAGTCCAAACTGGACGAAATAAATTTACCACAGTTACAAAGGAGCTCCCACTTCTAGCACGATCACGGCACAGACAAAAATATAGATAACGAAAGGAAGTAGGGCAGGTTCTGCATGCGCTCCGCATGCTCTCCTGTGAAGGTGTTACTTAATGACAGAAAGGTTTAACTACCAACTCCGATAACTTAACACATAAGCACATAGCAATGTTATGAGCTGCGGCATTACACAATTCTAACCAGTTCACAACTCCGCTCTGTTTACGCCATTAGTCCGACTTAGCTTTCCGATTTCGCAGCGGATATCGGCCTTCATGAGTCATACTAAGTAAGTCTGTGCCCCTTTTGTCTGCTTTGGGACTCGCGAGGGCTCGTGGCAGGAGCCTCTCCTGGCGTTATCTGCGCGGCAACCTCGCGCGCTTCTTCTTCTAGCAATGCATGAAGTAAATCCGGTGGCATTCCGGCCGTCACCTCGGGCGCCTGCCGAACAAATGCAGGAGAGGGCGTTTCTTGCGAACTATCTGCGCGCTCCGCTTCACTTCTGTCCCCATCAAAATCCGCGCTTTCCCTTTCCTCATTTCGTGAATACTGAACCGGTGCCGACTTGAGGCGATTTGCGTGTATCCTTATCAAACGCCGGTTCACGTCTCGGACTCTGAAGTTTACCGGAGAAAGCTTCTCGACAACCTCGCACGGTCCTCTCCACTTCGTCTGGAACTTACGAGCTAGCCCAATCTGCCTTTGGCAGTTTTCAATGTACACGCTGTCCCCCACATCAAACGGCGCGTCTCTAGCACTGCGATCGTGCACCTCCTTCCTGCGCTTCGCCGCTTTCTTTAAGGACTCCTTTGCGATGTCCCTCGCCACTTGCAAGCGCGATTCTAGCTCAACCTTATAGTCGTCCAGTGAAGCGTATGGGACACGACGGGGGCCCTCTGGCACTTCACTAGGCTGGTCCAGGTCTCGGCCGTAGAGAAGAAAGAATGGCGATTCGCCCGTGCTCTCGTGTGCTGCGGAATTGTAGGCAAACATTGCATACGGGAGCCACAAGTCCCAGTCCCGCTGGTCGCGCGAAACAAAATGCGACAGGAACCCGGCCATGGTTTGGTTCAGTCGCTCCACCGCGCCGTTGCAAGCCGGATGGTACGGTGTTGTCTGCTTCTTAGCGATCTTAAGCAGCTCGCAAACTCTCCTCATTAGCTGCGACACGAAGTTCGTTCCCCGATCTGTCAAGAGTTGCCTCGGGGGTCCATGTCGGAGCACGATCTGTTCGACAAATGCTCTTGCAACCGTGTCTGCCTTCTGATCTGGGAGTGCTACCGCTTCCGCGTATTTTGAAAGGTGATCGACAAATACTAAAATGTACTTGTTTCCGGAAGTGGTCGTGGGCAATGGGCCCATTATGTCCATACCTGTCCGCTCGAAGGGAGCCGAAACCTCAGGGAACGGCTGAATTGGAGCTGGTCTTCGTCCCTTGGGTGTTTTTCTTTCGAGACAGGAATGACACTTCGCCCAGTAGTCTCTAACATCCTGTCGCATGCCACTCCAAAAGTACAAACGCTCCACACGCCTGCGTGTCTTCGCTACGCCAAAATGACCGGCGCATGGCGCATCGTGAAACGCGCGAAGAACCCTTTCTGTCCACGACCGAGGTATGACGACTCTCTCCCAAGCGGTTTTCTCTGGTCTCCCTTTCCTGGTTGGCCTCGTGCGCCGACACAGGGTGCCGTCTTTGTCAATGAAATAACCTAGCTGTTCGGGGTGAGACGGTGCGCCCTCTAAGCTTTCGATTATTCGCTTCAGGTCAGGATCTTTGCCCTGCTCTGTGCGTAATTCGGCGGGGTCGACTACGGGGACAAACTCATCTATAGCTGCCACAGCAGCTGTGCGGCTGAGTGCATCAGCATTCAGATGTGTCTTTCCTGACTTGTGCTCAACTTCAAAGCAGTATTCCTGCAGGTGTAGATTCCATCTAGCGAGTCGCGAGCTAGGGTCCCTGACACTCATCACCCATTTCAGAGGATGGCAGTCTGTGACTAGCTTGAATTTGCGGCCGTAAAGGTAGCATCTGAAGTGCTTTACTGCCCAGACAACGGCGAGGCACTCCCTTTCTGTAGCTCCGTACTTTTGCTCTGTGGGGCTCAGCTGTCGGCTAGCAAAAGCAACGGGATGTTCTTTGCCCTCGATAACCTGAGATAGCACGGCACCCACTGCGAACTTTGACGCATCTGTGGCCATAACGAAGGGCAAATTAAAATCCGGGTGGCGCAACAGCGGTGCACTCATTAGCTTCCTTTTCAGGGCCCCAAAAGCATTCTCCGCGTTTTCGTCCCAGCGAAAGGCGACATTTTTGGCTGTTAAGGCGGTGAGCGGCTTAGCGAGCTTGGCGAACTCCTCTATGTGCCTTCGGTAGTAACCGATCAGGCTGAGAAACTGCCGGACCTGGCGGACGCTAGTCGGGGATGGAAAATCCGAGACACACCTTAGTTTCTCAGGGTCCGGTCGCACGCCGTCAGCTGAAACAACGTGCCCGAGGTATTTCACCTCGTTTTTGAGGAATTGGCACTTAGAGGGCTTCAGCTTGAGACCCGCTCCTCTTAGTCGCACCAAAACCTGCTCAATATCGCGCAAATGGTTCTCAAAACTGTCACTGTATATGATAATGTCATCCATATACACGAAGCACAGCCTCCCCAGAAGACCTGCCAGGATAACATCAGTGGTTCTCTGCCAGACAGCAGGGCTGTTGGCCAGACCCATCGGCATTCTTTTCCATTCATAGTGCCCTGAGGGCGTGTTGAATGCCGTTTTCTCGGCATCTGCCGGATCCATTGCTATCTGCCAGAATCCCGCCGCCATGTCCACTACCGTGAAGTACCTGGCAGAGCCCAGCTGAGAAAGCGTCTCCTGTATATTGGGGATGGGGTATGGATCGATGCGAGTTACGGCATTTAGTTTGCGGTAGTCCACTACCAATCGATACGAGCCATCTGGCTTTTCCACCAATAGTGCTGGTGCTCCCCAGGGTGACTTTGAGTGTTCGACAATGCCGCGATCAATCAGGTCCTGCACCTGCCGCTCCATCTCCTCACGTTGGGAGTAAGGAATCCTGTACGCACGCTGGTAAACGGGCGATGAAGTGCCGGTTTCTATCCTGTGCTTTATAACGCCACAGCAGCCCAAATCCAGGTTGGACGCGGCGAATACCTCCGAGTAGTCGTTCAGCAAACCAGCCAGAGCCTCCCTCTCCCTGGATTTTACGTGAGAAAGATCGAACGACACCTTTGGAGCAGCCGAAGGACTAGCATGCTCTACAGTTGCGAGTACCGTATCGGTGGGCTCACGTTGCTCTATCGCAGAGGTGAAGAAAGCCAATGTTTTGTTCTTGGGAAGGCTCAGTGGCTGCTGGCTACAGTTAACCACCCGTAAGGGCACTCTGTGGGCGTCATTAACTGTCACGAGGCACGCGGCTGCCTTCAGGCCATTGCTGAGAGAGTCGACCGGCTCAAGCACTCCCACGGCGCCGCTCTCTACATCTGAAGGCACAAACGCGTACAAAATGTGCTCCGACCAAGGAAGGACGACCGCCTCCTCGACCAGCCGGACGGCAACCCGCGAATATACCTTCTCCAATGATCCCACTGTTTGACGGGTGTCAATATCGGTAATGCGAATCTCAGCCCCTCTCCTGTTCAAAAACGGAACTTTTGAGCCGCCCGCATTAACCACTTCCTCAGAGAATGAGACTACTACCTTCCCTTTTCTCAAAAAATCCTGCCCTAATATACCTGACACTCCGTTTGGCAGAGACACCGTGTCCGGGCATACGTAGCAGGGGTGCTCCAATGCAATTCCGCCGAGAGAGAAGTGTAACCGGTAGAGTCCACTTATGCCAAGAGGATCCCCCGTTATGCCTACAAATTTGGTTGCCATACCACCAGACGCTTCCAACACCTCGCGGTCCCCCTTCCTTCGAAGCGTGTTAAAACTGCTCTCCTTAAGCAATGTCACCTTTGACCCCGTATCTATCAACAATTCCATACAACAACCATTTAACTTGCAACGCACAACAGGGCATGCCTCGTCGGCCACACAAACTACCACCACCTCATCATCTACTGCTCCCTCCCCACGCTCCTCAGGCTGGGGAGGACTAACTAGTTTTTTGACTCGGTATCTGGAGCCCCGCTGTAGGCTTGCTTAGGGCGTGTCTCGCCTGCTTCTCTTTGTGGCTCCCCACGGCGCACGTTTTGGCAGAGCCTGGCGATGTGTCCGCGACCCTGGCAAGCGAAGCATACGATTTCTTCAAAATCTCGCATACCGCGCCTGTAGCTTTGTGGCGGTCTCCGGTTTCCAGCGAATGGGCGCTGTTGAGCGCGCGCTTCAACCTGGCATTCTACCTGCTGAGATAGCAGCTGTTCTAAGCGATCTAACCGCTCTGTCAAGAGAGCAACCTCAGGGTTGAGCACCGCTCTCTCTATGACGCGTACTCTCGCTGCGGCTGTCGTTAACGCCTCATTTTGTTCCTCATCCAATGCGGCCTCCACGGCTTGGTCGAAATTGCTCGGCTTGCGCGAGAGCACGAACCGGCGCACGGGGTCTTGCAGACCAGCCACGAACAAAGCGGTCATTTCCTCCTTAAGTATATCCTCCGCGTATTTCTTCTTAAGCTGGTCTCCTTCCTCCTCCCTGCTTAACGTATCGCGCGCTAAGCGCTGAAGCCGCGACGCAAACGTTCGCACGTCCTCCCCTACCATCTGTCCGGCGTCACGGAACCTCTGTACTCGCACGTGACGTGGTTCAGTGTCAAAATGCTCAAACGCGAGCTTCTTAAATTCCGCAAATGATTTTGTGGATTTTACTTTTTCGTCTCGCCATGCAAAATCATGAGCAGCTCCTGCCATCTTACACCTCGCCATTCCCAGCATTTGAGCATCGGACCATCCCCCCATTTTCCCAATCTCTTCTAGCATGGAAAAGAAATCGCAGATTGGAACCCCTGTCTTATCTCCCGTAAACGTCGGAATGACGCTTCCTAATGCCAGCATGCTTGCTCCGAGCGACGGCTGTGGAGTGGGAGCTCCCTCAGATACAGTCATTTTTTTTTCAAGCCCTCCAGTGCCTCAAGCCTCTCAAATGGGGGTAAAAGTCCCACAATCAGTCCCGTGATTCCCTTTTGATTACAATTTTGAAGTCATGAATGTCACAGCATTCAGAGGACATTTGCTTTTGAGACCCCACTTCTGACACCAGTGTGATGACCCCCATAATGCGCAGGTCCACACGGGACGGAGAGGCAAAGAGACACTGTATGGCTCAGTTTAACAAACAGGTATATTCAATAATTACACATGATTAAGATTATACATCAGAGGCTGGGGCGTCCGAGCTTACGTGCCGACGACTTCATGGGGGCGATGGAGTGGCTCCGGAGTTCGGCTCGAGCGGTTGCTGGCAGAAGCTGCACGCCGTCGGGCTTCGGCGCTGAAGGCCCTCTTGGCGAACGATGTCGTCCTGAGCGTGTATGCAGTTGAATTTCAATAGTCGTCCGTTTCTTCGAGGATGGTTCACAAACCCCTCCTCTAGTGTCGTTCGGCTTGGAAGATGAACAGGAGGCGAGCTTGTAGATGATGACAGCAGAGCATAATTTTACAACATACATATACAGAGAGTTAAACTGGAAAAAGCAGAACTGAATTTACTAAAGAACAAACTTTGCACTACTTTACTCATCGACCGGGCAGGTTAGTGCCTAAGTAGCATCACATTACATGCTAAGCATGGAGCCCCAGCTCAGACTGGACTGCATCCGTTTACATGCGCTTTTAAGCACTTGATTAACAAAGGACTAAGGGCGGTCATTTCCAGTGGCCCGCCCAAAGCATCAATTCTCCAATCCAAAATAACATGCGAGATGGGGACCACCCCTTGGGTTGGGCTTAGCCTCGAACCCAGAGTCTGTTAACAATACAAACTAAATAAACAACAAAAACGCCACCACTCTCTCTCAAGTGAGAGTATACACAGGCTCTCTCTTCGGAGCTAATTCACTAGCGCCTGTCTTTCCACATTCTTGGCGAGTACTGCCTGTCCGCCATGACAGGTGTCGGTCACGGCCCTTCTGGGAATGCGCTTTTGTTCACGAGGCACGGCGGGAAGCTGTGGGTGCCTTCCCGGCGATAGCCCACGTCGAAAGGGGAAGGAGGGAAAGAATGTTGTCTTCGCGGTAGCGCATAGCGTCGGCTGTGGTACGGCGCGCTCTGGCCCGCTGACAGCTCCCTTGTCCTGGAATGTGCCCGGAAATTGGGGAGGATAAAGCCTGTTTCCCCGGGGCGGCGGCGGGTCCGGTTTTTCTGGTCGTCACTCAAAGAGCATGGCTGGGTAATTGATGATGCCGCTGTCACGGGTCTCCGTCTACGCCGCGCCGTCGAACGTGGATCCTCGTAGCACACACGGAATGTCACGCTATGCAAAGGTGACGTATGGGAGCACTTCGTCCCAAGTTTTGTGCTGAACGTCTGACAAACATGGAGAGCATGTCACCTAGCGTTTTGTTTAAGCGTTCTGTTAAACCGTTTGTCTGAGGGTGGTAGGATGTTGTCCTTCGTTGGTCTGTATGACTGTGGAGTAAAATCTACTGTAGGAGGTCAGCCATGAAAGCTGTACCCCTGTCGGTGATTAGGGTCTCCGGGGCACCGTGACGCAAAACGATCTGATGGATTAAAAATTTTGCTACGTCAAGTGACTGTCTGAGAGGGTGCATGGCGTCATCTGTAATTATTCGATGCTTGGCCAAGTGTGTTCTGCCGACGCGGGAAGTAGTCGAGAAGGTATCGCCGTAGCGCTGGAGGAGATTTTCTACTTTCCGCTCTGCTGCGGCGAAAGTGCGGGGTTAATGTCGTACTGGGAGTCGGGAACACCGGTGTGAACTTATGTTGACGACACCATGGCAAGACTGGGCGCTCGTAGAATGTCGGCGATACCATGAACGTGGGCCACAGTAGTCCCAAGGCTAAGATGTTGGTGCTCACTGCCAAAATTCGTAAGCAGGACTTCGGTTTCTCCGTTTTCGAGGTAAACGACCCCTCTGGCGACAGCAAGGCAGCGGTCGAAAAGAATAATTGGTTTGTTTTGGACGACACCTTCAAACTTTCGCAGCGTCTTCGCGCCGACAGAGACCACAACGCTCGAACGGGGTGGAATGGTGACGTCATCAAGGATGGAAAGAGCCGCGGGACGTTCGAAAGCACTGTGGATTGCGTTCTCGGTGGAGAACGTCACTGACTTCGATTTAAGGTCAATGACCGCGCCATTTTCTGTCAAAAATCCATTCCGAGGATTACGTCCCGGGAACACTAGGCGAGTACGACGAAGGTGGCCAGGTACGTGTCCTCTTCGATGGTTAATCGTGATGTGCACGTGCCAGCTGGGGTGATCAAATGACCCCCGGCAGTACGAAGCTGTGGGCCCGTCCAAGGTGTGGTCACTTTTTTCAGAGTCGCGGCAAAAGGTCCGCTGATTACCGAGTAGTCGGCGCCGGTGTCCACAAGTGCGGTGACGTCGGTACCGTCGATTGAAATGTACTCTCGATTGAAATGTTCAGATCAGCAGTTTTAGTCGTAGGTGTACGGGAACGTCGCGGAGTCCGCTCACGGCTGCGGTGCGGCACCAGGCGGTTTCGTTGCGGCGAAGAATTGATGCGGCGAGGCGTGTTATCGGTCTGGTGATCGTCGGTGCGTCGTATAAGCGGTCGGTCATGTTTGTGCAGCAGTGTAGGATCTTGGAAATGTTGCAGGTGAGCAACCTTGCCCCCAAAGGTTGCCGCTTCTAGTTTTCCCGACGGGTACTAGCAGACCTTCCACGCGAAATGTCGGCGGAAAAACGTCGCGGAGACGAGAAACGACGTGGAGACGGCGACCGGGCATTGTAGTGTGGTGCTTCGGGTGTCGCGGTCAGGTAATCGCTTATTTCTGGAGGCCATTGACCACGCTGCGGTCGGGGCGCATCGATACGATATCCCTGCAGACCCATACGTCGGTAACGACAGTTGCGGTAGACGTGACCGGGCCCGCCGCAGTGATAGCACAGAGGGCGATAATCGGCGGTACGCCAGACATCGCTCTTCCGAAGGAGAACCTGAGAAGGGTGAGGTGGGTGTGGTTGGCGGTGAATGTGGCCAGGTGTATCCGGGCGACTTGGAGGCGGCGGTGGACGGCGAACGGCTGCGGCGTATGTCATCATCTGGGGTGTTGTGTTCGGGTGAAGAGGGGCTGGCGGCGTGAGCGCCTATTGAACCTCTTCACGAATAATGTCCGAAATGGAAGAAACTTGCGGCGACTCCGGGGATGGAAAGAGCTTTTGAAGCTCTTCGCGTCCGACGGTCCGGATGGTTTCCCGAAGGATATCATGGCTAGAAGCATCGACACCGCTGGTAGACATCAGCGACGGCGGACGCTCGTACTGTCTGGATCTCATGTCGAGCATCTTTTCCATCGTAGTGGCTTCGGAAACAAATTCGACGACCGTTTTGGGCGGGCTTCGAGCTAACCCAGCGAAGATCTGCTCCTTGATGCCCCTCATAAGAAAACGCAGCTTCTTCTCTTCGGACGTGTTGGGATCAGCCCGGCGGAAGAGCTTCGCCATGTCTTCGGAGTAAACGAGGACGGTCTCGTTTGGTAGTTGGACGCGTGTCTGGAGGAGCAGCTCGGAACGTTTTTTCCTGAGGACGGTGGTAAAAGCCTGCAAAAACTGAGTCTTGAAGGAGCCCCATGTTGTTATTGTGGCTTCTCGGTTCTCAAACCAAATACGAGCTGCACCCTCCAGCGAAAAAAACACGTGCTGCAGCTTCGAGTCGTCAGCCCACCTGTTGTATTGGGCTATGCGCTCGAACTTCTCGAGCCAGTCCTCCGGGTCCTCACCTGGGAAACCTTGAAAGGTGGGTGGTTCGCGTGGCTGCTGCAGCACGACAGACGGCAAAGGGATGGCATCCGGCATACTGACGGGGGTGTTTGTGGGCACTGATGGTCGCGCTGAGGTCAGTTTCCTGGCGGTCGGACGAGACTGCAGAGGCCCGAACTCTGGTTGCAGTCCTTGCAGCCGCCGGCTACTTTGATGGGTGGGCGTAACTTCGACTCTGAAGGTGTCAAGCGGGCTGGAGTCCCGGCTTCTTGGAGGGGTCCTGAGCATGAGGTGCACTACCCAGCACCTCCACCAAAATGTCACGCGTGAATGCGATGATCACTGAACACAGGAACGCAGGATCCGACGAACGTCTGCACCACAGCTCAAGATCGCTGACACCTCCGCTTCCTCTTCCTCGAGACGGCGCGTGCTTCAGGTCAGCGCTAAGCGAAAATGCGGAATGCACTGTGTCAATATGAACACGTGTGGGGGGTGCCACATGATGCACGCGTATTCGAGAATAGGCGCCAGAGTCCTTTAAAGGACTTTGGCACAGTGTTTCTGCGAAATTTTGTGCACCTTGATTCTCTTCTTAAAATTAAGACCGCATCGTGCCTTAAGAGTTAAGCACTGCATGTGCTGATTCCATGCTGTCTGATGGGAAAGAAACTGTAAATTGTACCCTCATTAACAGCCGACCACAGGACCACCCCACTTCGAAGAAGAAGTGGAGACCGGCCCTCCTCTCCCTCTCCCACCTCCACCTCCATGAAGCCCCTCATTTCTGCCGCAAGGCTAGGCCTGTTTTATGCAGAAATAAAGACGTTTAAAAAAAGTATTAAATGACTATAAACACCCAATTTTAGTTGCCTTGCTTCAAATGATGTTAGTAGTTAAAATCCTGTTACCGTGTTGTATTCGCTTACAACCGCTAAATAATTTATAATTGAATTCTCCGCTCACACTGTTTCGGTTTCATGAACCGAAAGATGCCTACGACATGTAGCTGAACTAAGGTCACAGCAAAAAAATGCAATATAATCGCTTACACATAATTTAGTTCTGCACTCAAGTCAACCCATTTCGAGAGTTAGAATGACCAACAACATATCAGCAGTTACGATATTTACTGCTTTAATTTGTGCACCCGTAATTTATACCAGAGTTTATGAAAAAAATATTACTGATATTTTATGCTCCCTGCTGCGCCAGCGTGCACGCAAGGCAGGCTTGAGAAGATTGGTGCGGCCACGTCGCTGTGTGCAGTTGCGACTGATATGAGTGGCGTGGAAATTCCACCACGCCGCTCTAAAGATGATGTCACCATTTCACTCCCAAGTCAAAGCAAAGTCATACCTGTTCCACGAGCCGCCGCGGTGGCTGAGTGGTTATGGCGCTCGGCTGCTGGCCCGAAAGACGCGGGTTCGATGCCAGGCGCGGTGGTCGAATTTCGATGGAGGCGGAATTCTAGAGGCCCGTGTACTGTGCGATGTTAGTGCACGTTAAAAAACCCCAGGTGGTCGAAATTTCCGGAGCCCTTCACTACAGCGTCTCTCATAGCCCGAGTCGCTTTGGGACGTTTAACCACCATAAACCAAACCAAACCATACCTGTTGCACGTGAGGGGCGAGCATGACCGGTATTACGTGCCCCTCGCCCATTCCCTGACAGCCCCACACGTGAAAAGAAAAACTCGTTAATTCATTTGTGAATTACTTTGGGTAAAGAAAGTTTCAATTGCGTGCCATTTACTTAGCTCGCTCATGCTGACAGTCACTTTCCCACACACAAACTTCCGGTATACAGAACCTTAAACTACCGAGCCGTTGGCGTTTTCATTTGCCACTAGTGAGCCAGGCACACGTGCGGGTGTAGTTTTAGTGCCTTTTTTATCCATCTGCCAGTGACTCCTGGTTCTGCGAGTGTACTGTTGAATATTTATTGCTTTGAGCTCCGCATGCACCGTCATGGCACCTGGGGAGAAGGGGTGTTATGCATTGACGTGTATTTGCAATCTACCTTTTCTTTTTACCAGCGAATAGTGCGAGTCGTGGGGTCGTTTTATACGTGCCAATGTAGGATGTGCGCATAATTTATGCACACCCTTTTGGAGCCTTAAATTACTGAGAAAAGTGCGCAAATTACGCAAGAAAATATGGAACATTGCCTTTTTTACACGCCTTAAATTACGTAATGCCACGTCGCAGCTGTTGTTCAGTTGATGAAACTGAAACAGCATGAGAGAAGAAATTCAACTATAAATTATGTAGCCGTCATAGGTGAATGCCACACGGTGATCGATGTTTTGTAGTGTCTATCACTTGATTTGAAAGAAAGCATGCATGCAAAACTTGGGTGCCTTAGTCCTTTAAAGGGCAATTCCAAGGTTTTTTTGAGGTTCAATTCAGAAAATCCAGTGAAACATTTACTGTACTGTGGGCTTCCCTCCCCACCCTAAAGTATGGCAGCCAAGCAGCAGTTCATTCCTGCACAATGAATTTTAACGTCTTCAGATTTTGTGGCCTCTGTTCAGGTGTTTTCTGCGCACAACACCACATTTCAGTGTCACAAGCATTATATGCATGTCACTGCCCACTCTCCGCTTGAGCAAGTAATTCTGAGGCTCGTATTTGGTCGCATTGGGCATTTTATAAACTGAGTCTGCACTTCCAATTACTATTTCGGCCATACAACATGCGTACATTGTCTGTGTTGCCGTCGCTCCACCAACCAACGCCTTGTCACTGGCCACGTTCCAAGGTCCAGTTTCAGTTCGCTGCTTTAAAGTAATTCCACTCAGTATCCTGAAGAACAATTTGTTGCGTTGGAGATGTGATGCAAACCCCCGATTTTCCATTTGTTATAATTTGTTCCCCTTTTTTAATATAATTTTTATATAAATTTTTGATATATTTTTTAAAATTTGTTTTCATTTGTTATAATGCCGTTGACTGCACAGGGTGCAGCTTTAAGGTGACAACACTTAAAAACTCTTAGGGACAAGGGCCACTTTTGAGAACAAGAGTACATGTTACAAGGTCAATTTGTAAAGCTGTGCGAATCATCTTTCTCTCATGTATGAAAACAGTCATCCATGTTTAGTCTAATTTTTTTATGCTACACCAGAACCAATATCACATCTGAAAATGAGGGCCTAAAGCAGGGTCCTGATGTAGTCAAGAGGACATGAGCATGGCAGCTGCTTCAACACCCTTTATCGCTGCTTTCTGTGGATGATGAGTGAAGCCGTTTTAGAGCCAAAGTAGTACCGTATTTACACGATTGTAAGTCGACTCGAATGTAAGTCGACCCCCCAAATCGCATGTCCGAAAAAAAACACCGGTGGAGCGCTTCAAAAACAAAAATTTATTGCATAGATGGGCTATTCATCCTCACTTGAGTCATCTTCAGTGGTACTGCTGTCGTCGTCGTCGTCGTCGCCGCTGCGATCCCACAGCACATCGTCCTCCATGGAAAGCCCGCACTTCCTAAATGACCGCACCACGACATCGCGTGGAACGGCCGCCCAAGCGGAAATCACCCACCCGCACACAGCCGCCAGGGAGGCTCTCTTCACGCGCACCGTTGGCGTAAGTTCCCGCCCTTCTGCCGCCAGCCACTCGTTCTACTCACGCCGGAGCAAGTCCTTGAATGGCTTGTTAATGGTAACGTCTAGCGGCTGCAGCTGCCCCGTCAGAGCGCCGGGAATCACCAGCATATCTGTATCTTCTTTTCGGAGCTCTGCCTTCACTTTAGCGGTAAGGGGGCCGCGAAATGAGTCCAGCACGAGGAGGTTCGGATTGCGATTTTTGAGGGATGCCCCTGGCCTCAAAAGCCACACCTGACGGTACCAATCAATAACTAAGTCGTCCGTCATAAAGCCTTTTTCGTTCACTCGCACAATCACACCTTTCGGGAACATTTCCTTTGGCATAGTTATTCTTTTGAAGACGATGTACGGTCGGAGCTTTGTACCATCTGCCAAGCATGATAGCATAACAGTGAACCGAAGTTTCTCGTTTCCTGTCGTGAGAAGCTTAACCTCGCGAGCTCCCCTCACGCTCACTGTCGTGTTGCTCGTCATGTCGAAGTAGACGGGAGTCTGGTCCGCACTGCCGATTTGGCCGAGCAGGTATCGCCGCGAGTCGCGGAGCTTGAGGTAGTGCCTATGGAAGGCGAGAACTTTCTCCTCGTAAGCAGCAGGCAGCTTCTGGCATACACTAGTACGCCGACGAAGGGAGAAGCCAGCCCTCTTCCTAAATTTCGAAGCCCAAGCCCTGCTGGCTTTGAAGTCTGTTCGGAGTATTCCAGCTTCCGCAGCAAAGACCCGGCCTTGTTGCGTGACCATTTCGCATGTCACTGAAAGGGACCGATCACGTATTTCGGTGACATACGCTGCAAGCTTGACCTCCAGCTCCAGAAAGCGTCCCGACTTCGGCCCGCGGAAACCTCTTCGCTTGGAGTCGCAATAAAAAATTTTGTCTCGCTGCTTTCGCCACTCCCGCACCAACCGTTCAGAATCGTCGAACTTGCGGCCCGCCCCGCAGTTGTTGGTTTCTTCGGCGTAAATGATGGCCTCCCTCTTGAACACTGCAGTGAATGAGCGCCGAATGCTTTTCGAACCTGGAGAGCTCATGGCGAAGCACGCGGCCGGCAGTCGAGTCAAAAGCACCAACTCTAAGCACCACCAAACAAAGAGTGATCGGTGTCGGGGCGTCGGCTCTTCCAGCAAACATCGGCATTCCCGAGAAGCGCCGCTGTTACGTATTGCGCAACCAACTGAAATAGCGGCTCTTCCATCAGTTAGCGACACTCCCGGGCGCTAGCGCAGACTCCGCGATTGGAACAGCGGGACAGCGGCCCTTCCCGCGAGTGAAATGAAATGAAATTGGTTTTGAGGGAAAGGAAGTGGCGAAGTATTTGTCTCAAATATCGGCGGAAACCGAGTTGTAAGGGAAGAAATAAAGGAGGGAGTGAAAGAAGAAAGGAAAAACGAGGTGCCGTAGTGAAGGGCTCCCGAATAATTTCGACCACCTGGGGATCTTTAACCTGCTGTACTGACATCCCACAGCACACGGGCGCCTTTGCGTCTCGCTTCCCTCTAAACGCTGCCGCCGCGGTCGGGTTCTAACCCGGGTATCCTGTTCAGTAGCACTGAACCATCGCGACGGGTAGCGGTGTGCGCAGTAAAAATAAAAAATGAAAAATCCTGGCCAAAAAGCATACGGAATACCTGAATGCTACGCTTGGAGCCGTAGAGAAAACAAAAACTTCTAACATCGCAGTAGCATCCCTGATAGATTGTTTTTCTTGCTTTTATTGGCAGTTCAAGGTTTCGTTTCGATTGTAAGTCGACCCCCCCCCACTTCTGAATTTTAAATATCAAAAAAGGGTCGAATTACAATCGTGTAAATACGATATATATTTTGACGTGAGCCAGGAGCATAGCAAAATCTGTATCGAATGCTTTCTGAAAATAAAGCAGAATGCATTCACTCTGGAGACCTTTATGAAATGACCGGAAAGTGCCTTTGGAGAATGAGAATTCATCAAGTTTTATACTAATAACACAGGGCATTTAGGATGTAGAACCATGGTGGTAATCAAAGTTCTTATAGGTGGGTACAGATACTTGTGTATACTGCAGGCATAATCATTTTCTCACTGAAAGCAACAGTATGATGGGTTTGGTTTTATGGGGCTTAATGTCCCAAAGCAACTAGGAGTACGAGGAACATCGTAGTAACTGCCTCCAGATAAGTTCACAACACTAAGATAAGATCATAAACACTAAGCCACTGCGGTGGCTCCACCACGTACTGCATGTGCGATCCAAACCCGTGTCCTCCATATGTCGCATACATTGCTGTACCAACTAAGCTATGCAGGGGACAATGTAACCTATGTTTAATGCAGGAATGCATTTAAAAACTATTTCCATCTCTCTGCATGCAGATTTTGTCCATCTGTCCATCAATCCACAGACTATCAGAAACATGTGGTTCAAACCTATGTTTAATGCAGGAATGCATTTAAAAACTATTTCCATCTCTCTGCATGCAGATTTTGTCCATCTGTCCATCAATCCACAGACTATCAGAAACATGTGGTTCAAACCTGTGCCTTTCTAGTAACAGCATGGGTAGTGGGGTCACAATACGGCACACTGAGGCCATTTGCACCAAAGCGAGCCAACGGCACTGCTCCTCCTTTCGCCTGGCATGTAGATCACAGAAGCTTATGCAAATTACGCTTGCTAATAGCTACCTTGCAATAAAATGCAGCAAGAACAACAGCGTTGCTAAAAGCTGACGTTAATTTCATACTTAGCCAAGCACAAACTGAAAAACAAGGAGTTGTATCAGACACCGTAAGAGAAAATTTTATGCATTTATGATTGCAGAACGTCGCCATAAGATGACCAAAGAGAGATTCCCCGAAAAGCGTACTTTTTTTGTACCGAGAGCCACATATGCAACGCCCTCTGAAAAGCTGCAGGCAGTGCCTTGAAACATTGTGCCATCTCAGTAGGAAGCGCAGAAACACTTCAAAATGCTTTTAGCATGGCCCAGCATTCCAGGAAGTGCAAAACAAAAGGTGCAGCATGGCTGCCTGGATAGGAGACATGGCAGCGCCTGCTGGCTGTGAGGCGCAGCCGCACTACATCTAATTATCGTTATCCTGGGCGAGTGTGCCAAAGGAAAGCAAAACGACGTGGGTGCATCAAGGCTTGTTTACTTTGTTTAAGCACTACAAGTAAACATGGTGCAGTATTTACGAATGCATTCCCGAAGTGGAGTAGCCTAGGCACAGCACTGACTAGACCACAAAAATTTTAGTGTATGTTCTGTGCAGCCTAACATTGATAGTGCTCGCTCTCCATTTTCTTATCAGGAGAAAAACCAGTATTTTTGGTTGTGGTAGTCTAATCCGTTGACCATATGCATGGTGCTGTCATAGCCATGCCTTGTGCTGTAGTTCCTCTAGTGATTTGAATATATCTTTTCATCATCAGCCTGACTACGCCCACTAAGGACAAAAGCCTCTCCCATAACTCTCCAATTAACCCCGTCCTGTGCTAGCTGCGGCCATCTTGTCCCTGCAATGCAACTTCCTAATCTCATTTCCCCCCCTAACTTTCTGCCGCCTTATGCTGTAGTTGCCGTCTCTCTGAATAGGATCAGTTACCCATAATTACTATCAGTTATCTTGAGTTTTCACTACATGCCGTGGCCATTATTATTATTTTTTGGAGACCGTTAAAACACAACTTAGTCAACATTCGCTCCCTATGTCTACAATATTTCGGACAGCCCCTACTTTAATCATTATTCATTACACGTTTTCAGTATACCAGAGACGTACTGCCGGAGGCGTATACCGGCCTACCTTACCTGGCCGCACGCATGTCACTGCGCTTGCGTGCGAGGCATCCGGTAGTATGTCTCTGGGTTCACTTGCAGCTGCCTCGTATAACATACACAGTGCATAAATATACACGCAGGTGACACAGGCTAGAAAGCTATGAACATGAATGATGGAGCTGGAAGTCCACACTTTTTTAAAAGAGCTAAAATAATTTGTGTACAATCATGTGAATGTTTAACACAAAGAAAACATTGTGCATTTCTGCAGCTGTAAGAACGAAAATTTTCTAGCAAGACAGGCATCAAGCAGAAGCTGTAGCACCACCGGATCTCGATTAACCTCTGAAATACTGTGCATTTGTGAAAGCACAAAAATGGGCTAACTGGTCACTGCTTGTGGTGTCTATACAGAACTGTGCATCAAAAATTACCCACACAACAGCGCAACAAAACACAAAGTTAAGCATTGGACAGATTCATTCCGAAGTGGGACTTTATATATGCAGGCACTATCACTGAGCCCTCCAAATGAGCAGATAAGCATGGAAGCCCTGAAAGATCGTTCAGCGAAGAACGATTCCTTCCACACGTCTATTTATTTCTCTTTGGCAAGACTATTCCGTTGCTCTTTGTCAATACCGCCTTTTGAGTAAATCACGAGCTGAAGCCCACAATTTGCTCATGCTCTGCGTATAAGTTGGAATGCGCTCATATGTATACAGACGTGAGCTGACGCCTAGAGGGCTGCGATCTGGAGACCCAACACTTCATGCTATTGTCATTCTGCAGGGAGCTTTTTAAACTAACATTTTTGCTATAAAAACCACTGAATATAAAATTTCCTTTTTGTTTTTGCCCTGCACAACACAGCGCGAGTGCTTCAGACAAACCTCCTTGCCTGTACACAAGCTAACATATTCCTTCATGCGTGCATGCACAAACAGAACTAAGAACACGTGATTCTCACCTGCAATGGAACAGAACTGAACCGTGCTGCGTCTCGCCACAAAGCCATGCTCCTGCTGGTGGTGCTGTAACAGTTCACGACGATGGAGAAAAGCATTACAACAAAGGTCACATGCGTGTTTTCTCACAAGCTGATGAGCTCGCAGCTTCGGGGTGCTTATTTCGCACATGCCTACTTTGGGATTTCAGAAAAGCAAATTCAGCTTTTCACACAGGGCACAGATACTTATCTCGTGCTGGTGACTCAGCAGGTGGTGAGTTTGGTCTTTCCATTCCAATGAGGCCACGAGGCGGCAGGCACAATGCTCACAGCACTGAAAAGAAAACTTTAAACAAAGGACGCGCAACCGCGCAAACTCGCGAGTATAGAACGAGAGAATGTGACCCAAACGCAATTAGCGTAACAGCTAGCAAACAATCCCGGTGCACCTCAAGCGCAATTAGCGGCGATGTCCTAACCCATTGTCCTAACGTAGCCGAGGTAAGTAGCGTGGCCGCGTAATGGCAGTGACAGCGTCTCTGCGGTCCGACAGATTCAAATCTGCGCCTGCGAAATAAAAGTAGTCACGGGATTGGACACGACTAATACCAACGTATCAACAAATTCTCATAGAAACAGAATACAAAAAATGTGTTTATAAAATTCATAAGATTAATTTGTATTGCAATCATATCCAAATTTTTGTTTAAATGAGAAACAAGACAAACAAATCTTGCTAGGTACAGGGAATTCTAGGGAGGGACCAGAGCTAGGGACTGCTGGGGACGGACTGAAGTAAACACAAAGAAAAAGACCGGTTCCGAGCTCTGCCTAGACGCTTCGCCTCGCGGGGTACATCTTGTCCTCGATGTTGACCCTCGCCGGGGCACCACCGCCGCGGTGCGCAGAAAACCGCGCTGGTTTCGGGGCGCACCCGGTGCAAGGTGATCGAGGATGCTAAAAGATAAATACGGCTAGCTGATACAAGAATAGAGATATTGTAGACGCCGCAAGAAGCTAGAGAAGATATATATACCAGCTTCAAGCCAACGTACAACAAGACAGAAAAAATTCAAAGCGCTACAGACGGGACCAGGTGAAAAAGGAGACACAACACACCTTTTCACCTTGTCCCGTCTGTAGCGATTTGAATTCTTTCTTTCATGAACCAACTGGCCCGGCTAACTCCCCTCTTGGTACAACAAGAGCTCTCATGCATGCATGCAGTATACGTTAGAAAGATATGCAGACGTGCACGTAGTAAAATAAAATAAGACCGGAAACCAAGCCATCTTCTCAAGTAATCAAGAGAGGTAACGACGCTTCGCACGAGACGGCGTGCGGAGGTGCCGAAATAAGAAGCGTTAGTTGAAACGAGTAAACAAGATGCGGCTCGGAGATTCGACTAGAAATAAGACACGCATACCCATGTTAGGAAAACAGCTCAGAGATACGAACGCGAACGCCGTGTCTGCGCGCTAGCTGTTAACCACGCAAGCTGTCGCGAATGCGCCTCCCTCTATTTTGTCGTCTGCTAGCCGCAACTGCGGAGTGCTGTGGAGCTAGCAGACGACGCTGCCAGCACAAAATCGTCCTGGCGAGTCTGGCTGCCCGCTGGCTGCCCGAAACCGCTCAGCCAAAGAAAAACGAACGTGTTCTGGGCAGCCACCGGAAGTGCGCGGAGCAGCCCGAGAAAATCGAGCGCCTGGCGGCGCGCTCTGGCGCGGCTGCCAGAGGCGGATAATCGAAAAGGCCCACTATATGCTTGCGTTACATTTCAAAACATCACGAATAGTTCGGAAGACGTCAGCTTACGAAAGGTAAGTGAACATTTCAAGTATATCAAGTGATTCAATTGTCGAACATATGGCACAGAAGTTTTGTAGCTGGCCTTGCGAGACAGGCAAGTGCGTGAGCAACGAGCGCAGGAAAGCTTTGCTTTTACTTGAACATTAAGTGCCAGCAGGCTGTTTTTGAAGAGTAATGCTATGTGCACTACGGAGTGCGTCGACAGCGGACTTGGCTATGTGCACTACGGACCTTGTGGCGCTATCTAGAAAGAGCCTAGTGAAACAAGTTTGTCACGTGACCGCATTTTGGTGACGTCATGATATAACGGCTCGCAGCCGACCGCCTTCCACCTTCCCTTACGGTGCGGATCGGGCGTCCAACGAAATATGTGACAATTGCTGCGCCATTTCTTATCCTCAAAAACAATATAACTGCAAGTGCTCGTGTCTCGCGATCATTCCTTAATGCCGCGGTCTAAAAATCAACAGCGGCGGTTGTACGGCCGATTCGTTGCGTTGGTACCAGAGCGGATGGTAGCAGAAAAGGCTTTTTTTTTATATGCGATATCGAGAGCAGTCGCTACGCTATTGATAGCAAGGGAAGAATGGACAAATTTGCGGGCCAGGCTTAAAAGCACCATTTACAGGAGCCGTCCGCGCTATACGCGAATGATTTAGACGTATTTGCAGCTACTTCATGGCAGTCTCATGTTGGCTGTCGAGGCACGGCTGTAAATCACTGCAAAGTATGATTGCTGCGATTGAATTTGAGCAATAATTTCTGGGTTTCCAATATTTTCTGCATTCCGTTCATTAAGTTGTTTCATGCTCATCACATTCTGCAAGAATTTCAAACTTTTCTGAGGTCATTATGAGCAGCATGACCCAATTTGCATAAATTTCAACAAAAGATTCAGGGATACAACATATTTATTGGTTTCCGTCAGAGGGAGCACTTAATAGCAGCTTTTGCACTGTGTACAGAACCACCGTTTCTGCAAATCGGCGCTGGTTACTGCAGCACAGCACCTGGAAAACATATATAAGCAAGCGCACGTCAACAAAAGGAGAGAAACCAATACACTATTATAATGGTGACCAGACTCTCATAACTTCTCAGATAGTTATGTGAACATGCGAGCTGAAATGCGTGTTTTTGCACTTCACTGTATGTGCCAGGCAATATTACATGACAAAATTTTCGCTGTACATTGTACTTGACTCTCATTGAGAAATTTATAGGAAAAAATAAACCACCATCCCTCACTGAAGAAAAGACTTCAGAAAAAAGGGCATAGATTTCCTGTGTTAGTACTTCTCAGGCAGCAGAAAACAATGACATTCATAACTGTAGTCTAACATGTCTTACCAGTGAAACCACTCCAAACAACGATCGCAGCACACCATTTTCAGCGCACCGTCATCCTTTTCCTTGCACAGGCCACAGATCCATAGCGTATTTTTCTTTTTTACAGCAACTGTCATAAAAAATTCAAAGCTCATGTTAAACACAGAAATATGACGAGTAAATAGTTGTTGTTGCAGTGCATACCTGAGGCCATGAGCAGGGACCAAGCATCAGGAGTGCAATACTTCTTCAGCTTTGGCAGGGAAACCCTGCAGTCCAGCAGTGCACTGGGTAAGGCCTCTGGCCTAACTTCAATGTCAGCCTCGTCGAGCAGGCATGTTTCATTCAGCACACGATCACAAAGGGCTTTGTCAGAGAATCCAGCCAGTAGCACTGGAAAGACAAAATGTAAAAACAAATTAGGGGATGTCAAATCGCACTGAGTACTTTGTATTTACATTTTGCTTTGGCCTTTTCAGACAAAGACTTAAAAGGCACAGGCCCTGCTTCATCAGCTTCTCTTGCCCGCTTGTATCGGTTTCGGAGGACTCGCTTGCATGGGCGCCCTCGACTTTTTACCTCAGGGAGCTTCAGGCCACAAGCACAGCTAGATGAGCACGGTTGGCTCCCAACATCACTGCTGCAACTATCAGTTTGTCTGCCACACGGTTGTTCGGTTTCTTTTTGGGATACAGGCGATGCGGTAGGCAGTTGTCCGACTTCTTGGGGTACACTTGATGTGGTAGGCAAGATGTCCAGGACAGAGGCATTATTTGCCTGCACAATTTCATCCTCGTTATGAGAATGTGTGAAAGTGGCATCTCTCTTTAGCCAAGAGGCATTTACCGATTCTAAGAACGCAAGGCGTTCTGCAAAAACATCCGGGTGACAGTCGGCCATGTTGTCGACAAGAGCTTTAAGCGTTCTCAATGCATAGTTGTAGCGCTGATTTCTATTCATCTTCTCGGAGGGCCCAGGCATAGAGTATCTCTGGTGCTTCGTGATTGCCAGCTTCAGAGTTGGTTTTAGCAGCCCCAACCATGTACTCGAGTTGGTACGATTTAAACCAACGCTTATGAACAGCCTTCGTCAGGTCGGATTTAATGCTAAATTTCATGCAAACAATTAAAAAATGCCGACAAAGCAGCTTCATCTTTGAGTACGTAGTGCAACGGCACGCATGATTCTCAAGAGACATCTCGTGCCATGAATCAGTGCAACTCGATGCCACTGCATAAGTTTGCTCAGATAAGATTCTGACCTCTGGAGGGTCATCATGCATCTTTGCCAGTTCATGCTTTATTATTTTGCAGGCATAAGGTGCTAGCACCTTGGCGCATTCCTTCTCCACAACCTCAGACTCTTGATGAGAATAGAACTCACATGTTTTTAACAGTATAGTTTTGTGGCATGCCTCTTGCTGCATGCTGCTTGACATTTTTAAAATGCTGCGCACTGTTTCATGCAGTTTTAATTATGATGCTAGGATATTCTTTATTTTTGCATGATGTGACTCAACACGGTTGGTTGTATTGTTTCCACCTGTAAACTGCGGTCACATAAGTGTCGAACCCACATTTCAGGAATGCTGCCCCAGTTCTTTGCGAAATAGCTCACAGCTTCTTGACTTGCGTACCTTTCAAATTCAGCTTTCGTATCGTTGTATATGGCAGGTGTGGGGGAAAGCAGCATTTCATTAAAACTACTCAATAAACGTTTTCGCTCATATGATGATTTGGCAAGCTGCCCAGCTGCACTCTTGAATGCTTTGGTGACATGGAATTGGCACAACTGAACAGCTGGTGAACTTGGAAACGTCGTACTAATGGCATTGATTTCCGTGAAATCTTTGTCCACAACGACCACTTGTATATCAGCACCAGCAGGATTCTCTTGAACAAAAGTCTCCAAAAGCTGATTGACAACGTGCTGTTGCTCGGATGCAACGAAGGCATATGCGATTACTTGGGTACTTCCGGACCCTATCCTGGACAGCCATCACATACAGCGGCATGCGTAGTTTGTTGGTCCGGTAGGTTGCGGCAAGGAGGAGCACCTCCGGAAAAGACTTAAATGCTTGCTGCATGTGTGGCGTTTGAATAAAGAGAATTTGCAGCTCCTTATTCTCGTCTGTGATGGACAGCACTCTAGCACCATAAGTGGCTTGGCAGTGCTTTAGTTCTGCCACTAGTAGACTTGCTTCATCCTCTGTGCGAGTTGCACGCTTCAGATTGTGCAGATCCTTGGCGATCACTGTTTTTCCTGCACATACGAAAAATTAAAACAAAGGCATGTGTAATAATGCAATCAATACGTTCAAAAACTGAAAAAAACTCTCAATTACCACTTCGTTCTTTCAGTTTCTGGGCGATCATGCTTGGGGGCACATTTAGCTCCATTAAAGGCTGCACGAAGCTAAGCTCTTCAGTGGCGAGCCGACGGCATTCAGGATATGCCTTGTAGATTTCACTGCTGACTTCATGATTGTGCTGTAAATTAAGTGCAGTGATTTCCAGTTGTTGAGGCGAACGTCTTGCCGCTAATACCAGTTTTACCGGGCAGTCCTTCTGCATAGTCCTGGAGAAAGAACAAAAGTGCCTTTTAAACTTTTTTGATGTGCCGAGCCATCTCCGCTGACATGCTACTCGGCGTAGGGGAGGGAATGGGAGCCCCGCGCAACACGTGGCCAGGTAAAATTCCACTGCCGATGGGTTACGCTAGCGTGGATGCTAGGGAGAACGCAGAAACGCGGAACATAACTCGTCGCTATACGTACCGCTGGTTAGGACGAACTCCGGTGGAATTAGTCCTGTGTCGCCCCCCATGCTTGCAGGTGAAAGTGGCATTTGAAAATCGAAGCTTGCTGTCCAGTTTTACTGTCTCGCGTGACAAGTGAACGTTGACAACATCTATCGACTTCGATGTTTTCATGACAAATAAAGTATTTGTCTGCACTTGGAAATGCCGCAAAATTGGCTAGATGTGGTCACGTGACAAACTTGTCTTACTAAACTCTTTCTAGATGGCGTCACAAGATCCGTAGTGCGCAAACCTGTTTCACTACACTCTTTCTAGATGGCGCCACAAGGTCCGTAGTGCACATAGCCAAGTCCGTTGTCGGCGCACTCCGTAGTGTACATAGCATTACTCGTTTTTGAAATGGTGGAAGATGAGCAGTACACGAAATACAATCCTTTGACGGCACTGATGCTCATTAATTTCAAACTTCAGGTCCGATGAGTTACACCAAGCATTGGATGTTTCATTTCTGTGTGTGAATTTAAAAAAAAAAACTGCAGTTAGCCTGTCGTCTTGCCTCTCGCGTCTGCATGCTACTTTGCACTGAAAGTTGTGTCAGTTAAAGAACTCTGCAGTGAGTCCTTCGCCTTGCCTGTCACGCGTGCCTGCTACTTTGCACTGGAAGTTGTGTGGATGTGAATTCCCGGCGATCAGCTGGGCTTAAAATCTATAATAGTGCCACAGCGAAACTGCAGGATCGTTCGCCAGTACGCAACGTGAACGATCACGCCAGTATATCGCGGAGAGTTCGTGACATTGGTAGACCTGCTAGATTTCACTTTCAAACGAAGGCATTTTTTGTTTATTTTCAATATTGCGCAGAGCATGGTATTCGACGGCCAAGTCAAAGGCAGCTGGCCTGAGCCTAACAAGGCCCCTCTGCCCATGTAATTCTCGGCAGAAAATAAAAGAAAAAAGCTCTACGAACCAAAGTGCGTAGCTAGATATTACCTTGTGCCTATGATGTCTGTATGCACTTACCACAGCACCTTTCCATCTCAGGCATTCATCTGACATCATGGGCTCAGTTAACATGGTTTTGCAAAGACATTAATGGACTGTTTTGTGCTACTGTTTACGAGGTGCCAATATTTAAGTGTGCCAAGAACTTCTACTGCCATATCGACCGCACAATGAAGTTTTCACTCTTCCACGCATTGCTATGCGTGGGGATCACATACTTTGTCATTTGAAAAATGCACAGAAATTACAACTGTGCTAATACGACCATGGGTGTTTCCACCACCTTCCAACGCGTAATCTGGGACTGTTTTATTTTAGACCGCAAAAGAATTGGGGCTGATGCGGCTTATACTGCCTCGCCACTTAATTCCTCATGCATTGAACTACGATGTAGCTGTGCTATAAATTGCTGTGCACCTAGCCAAAGCAATCGTTGCCCTTCCCTGGTGAATTCTCAACAGTAGATTCATTTAGTTAAAAGACTCACAGGCTTCCAATAAGAATATTATGTGAGGAGGGCGTATACAGAAAGCGAAGGACAGGAAAAAGCAGCATACATGTAGGACATCACTTTTTAGAGAGAAGCTCTTGAGCGCATGCTCCTGCATTCAATGTCTTTGGCACAGTCTGCATGACTGATTGCCCATTCCTCCACACTTGGTCGTGGCAGGTAGTAGCAGAGCGAAATGCCACCTGCCAGGGAGAGAGTGGAGGAATGGGCAACCGGAAGGTCTCTAGCAGCATAACACGTCACCTGCCAGCAGTGGCAAGTGGCGTTTGAAGAGCTGCACTCAAATTTCAAATTACCCACTGTCGTAATCATCTGTCCATTTTATTTTCAAACTTCTGAAGCTTCACCATAAATGGGTTACAGAACAGCAAAGTCTGTAGGGAAAGAAGTTACAGAACTGCACGTGGTGCAGAAAATCATATGTACCATAGTAAGGCTTTGGAGAATAGTATACAAGACATTATATTTCTGCTGTTTAAAGGAACATTTAAAACATGACTAACAAAGAACAAAACAGCGCATAATAAACCAAGAAAAGCATAGCAGCACTTGGTGATTTAGGACTGCAGGGTCATGAATGGAAGCGGTGTGATCAGAAATATCATTCCAGCAGCTTATGGCTTGCGGGAGGGCTGTCAAATTAACAGCCGGGGTGCGACTGAATATGTGCCTAAAGCTGCGGTCTTTATAAAGACGACAGGATGCGCAATGTGGTTCAGCTAGGGGAAGGTTAGTAGGATGCCTGATTGCGTATTATTTATCTATTAGACAAAGCAAAGCATCCTTTGTACGTAACTCTAGTGTTTGTAACTTTAGTGAGTGATAGCGATAACTTCTGATTAGTAACACTAGATTACTGGTCATAATTTGTGGTTACAAAATGTGCCGCGCAGTTCTGAATTCGCTTCAGTGATTGTATTTTAATAGGCTTGGTGTGGTGACCACACGGGTAACGTGAATTCAAGTTGGAGAAGAACAATAGTCTGATATGCAAGTTTTTGAGTGGTTAATAGGGCATCTCGAAGATTGCATTTTAAATAACTGAGAGTATGGCGGTGATTTTAATTATGCCAGCCTTCAAGGTATTTATATGAAGGCACATATGCACAAAGGTTAAAATTGGGCTAGTATGTAAAAAACTTCAATTTTTTGCTTGCTATGTTGGCCAGGTTTGGAACTGCTGACTATATTCTGGTCTGACAAAGACGAACCCTTACTGAACACGCATCTATTTCTTCAGGCAAACTGCAGCCCACATTGTGACCTGACCAAGAGTCTCAAACTCATTTTGCCATGCAAGCCAGACTGCAGTTGTTCCACTCGGTTATGTGATTGTGTGCAGGGAAGTAGGATCAAGGGAAGGGGGTGTTCCATTTTGAAACAAAGCGTATCTTCCTCTGTAATGGCAGATGTCCCTGGTGTTGAAGCTGTGCGGTGCAAGCTGCATCTGCAAGAATGTCTCTTACATGTGGATATCATCTACACACTTTAGAATTTTGGAGGAACCTATCTTGGCTCTGTATTATATGCTCAAGCACGTTTGGAAGTAAAATTATCATGGCTGGTGACCTGAACCTTGCTGGTATAAACCGGAACACACTGAATACCGGAAATATAGAAACCAATTGCATATAAAATGTTCTGTTCACCTTTAGCCTCAAAGAGCGTAATGAGTTAATTCTCATATATACAGAAGGTCATTCACTACATTCATAGATCCCTGGGAGTCATCATACCACTCCTGGTGCAGTGGTGCAGCGGTTCAGCGATGCACCACTGCCCTGTGATAGCAGGTGCTCCCAGCGGTGGGACTTCTGCGGCCCTGGTTGCTCTTCCCGAGCGACCAATCATTCATTTAACTGTCCTCTGCCATGGTAGGAGGTTGTGAGGATGCTTCAAGGTTACGTGACCTAAGTGGCTCACCTGCCTACTAGGTTGCTATGTGGGGACCACCTGCCAGAGCCATGCCCGTGTTTTTTTTGCTCACAACACTGACACCAGTTGTTCTGGAGAACGGGGCCGTTAACGCTATCACGTTAATATAAAGACAGATAGCAGTAGACAGTCATGTTCATTTGAGTGCATTGTTTGCACAAAGGGTACAGAAAAATGGAAGGGTCAAGACTATAGCTGGAGGTGACATTTTAGACTGGCTTCAAATTTATCATGATCAATGGCCTATGCAATATGGTACCAAGCAGTTGATTCTATTGACGAATGGGGTGGAAGAGAGGTGAATGAAAAAAGCAAATAGTTTGAGAAAAGGTATGTTCGTCTTTGAGTTGATGATCAATGCAGGTAAAAACATGACAGGTCGGCATGATGTGGCACATAGCAAAGGAAGAATGACTATGCTATTATTTGTGGAAAAAGGACGGAGAGGAAAATATTTGCTGTCCTTCGAGCAGAGGTAAGTTCAGATATTTGTTTCATTTCTTTTACACTCAGTAATTCTTAGATATAAATTGGGCAGGCTCATTCTGCAGACTCCAGTTTTGTTACTAAGTATGTGTGACGTCTGTTCCAAATCAAGGAGGTATATTCCACTTTGAGTACACTAATGAATTTTACGTTAAAAGCATTGCGTCTGGGTTTGATAAACCAAGGTTGCATCTAAGAAAACCAGATGTTTTCGATGCTTTGTTAAAGGGGTCATGGTACCATTTTTCAGACTCAAATTTTTTATTGCATGTTGTTTGCTAAGCATCTATGAACAAGCAGGCAAAATATGAGCTGACTTGGTGCAGCAAGTAATTTGTAATTTAATTTTTTAAACTTATCTTGAACCGTGCGGGAGTCAGGAAACACTGTCGCACCCTCGATATGTGAGGACATAAATTAACGATCACGTGCTTGCCTGCAACTGAACTGGGCATAGTGAGGGTAGGGCAGTGAAACTGTCGACTTCGCATGAACGAAACCCGTCGCAAACAGCATTGTGCGTCACCACCTCGGAAACTGCATTGCGGGAGTGTGGACCGGGCTCGACAAACAGCCGCTTCTTAAGCGGTTTTGGAGCAGAAAGTGGGGAAGCGACTGGCGGTTTGGCATCGGACAGTGACGATGTGAGAGGTATTCCTGGGGCACACAGTGAGGTGGGCTTGCACTCTGCGCTGCAAAACATCCTTCAGAATGCTGGGCTTGAACGTTATTAGGCGTCATCACAAAGAGCAGCGGTTAGATAGCAAATGAGACAAATTTGGCACCCTGTGCATGTATCTCTGTAGGAAAAAAAAGCCAGATCAATGGCTGCGTGTCTGTCAGGTTTCAAATTTGTTCAATTGTCTGGCAGCATCTTTATAAGGGTGAAAGTCAGTTCTGTTTGCATATTAATTTACTTTTATATGCTGTGCATGTTCCTCTGAGCATGTGTAAATTTTATTTGATGGTTACAAATGCATGCTGTCATGAGTGCTTTTTCAGAGTCCATGAAGGAAAGGTTTCCAGAAACGAAAAAAAAATGACATCGAAAATATCGTTAAGGTTTGGCTGTGGCATCGAGCAGAGAAGCTCCGGAACCTACATTTGAAAGGTGTGCAGCGTATTCAGTGTGATGGTAAGTTGTATTTCAATTATTGTAGAAGCAAAGGCGTTATGCGTGTTACTGTTGCAGCGCACAAGTGTGCTGAAAAGGATTGTGCAGGCATTAAAGACTGCTTTGTAGTCTTTAGAGATACACAAGTCGTTCTAATATGACATTGCAGCCATCTCCTGTTCATCTGCGTTCACCATGACCGCTATTAGTCATCTTATATCCAGTCACCTTCTATTAGCCGCATTCTAATCTGCTATCTTGAATGTAAAAAAATAATTGTGCTGCTAATTTTTCATTAACACCAAAAAATAAAAGATTCCTTATGCTGGCCTTGCTTTTGGTGACTGTTGGCTTCCTCCATATGGGTTCTACTTCAGGGCGCAAGTGGGATTCCTTCCATATACAGGTTTATTTCCTTCATACAAGTTATTTGCGCTGTACATCATCATCATCAGCCTAACTACGCCCACTGCAGGACAAAGACCTCTCCATATCTCTCCAATTAACCCTGTCCTGTGCCCCAGCTGCGGCCACCCTCTATCCATGCCAAGTTCTTAATCTCATCTCCCCACGTAACCTTCTGCCATTCCCTGCCATGTTTGCCTTCTCTTGTTATCCAGTCAGTTACCCTTAACCACGATCACTTATCTTGCCTTTGACTTACGTGCCCTGCCCAAGCCCATTTCGTCTGCTTGATTTCGGCTAGGATGTCATTAACTCGTGTTTGCTCCCCGACGCATTCAGCCCTCTTCCTGTCTGTTAAAATTACACCTATCATTTTCTTTCCATAGCTAGCTGTGTTGTCTTTAACTTAAGCTGAACCCTTTTCATTAGCGCCACATTTCTGCCCCATATGTGAGCACTGGTAAGATAGAGCTATAATATACTTTTTCTTGAGAGATATTGGTAATCTGCTATTGATGATCTGAGAGAACCGGCCAAATCTGCTCCACCTCTTTCTTATTCTAGTTATAGTTTGCATTTTAGCTTCTACTGTGCTGTACACCTGATTGATAGTGTGAATATGATCTATTGTAGAATATCCTTTACGAAAGCCTGCCTGATCGTTTGGTTGATTAAAGTATAAGGTTGCCCTGACTCTATCAGCAATTACCTCAGTAAATACCTTGTAGGCAACGGACAGTAAGCTGATCGAACTGTAATTTTTCATGTCCTTGACATCTCCTTTTTTATGAATTAAAATTATGTTTGCATAAATAATCTGTGATTCGCTGATGACATTGCCTTGCTGAGTCACTCAGGAGATGAACTGCAAATCATGATCAGTGAGTTAGACAGACAGACAGACAGACAGACAGACAGACAGACAGACAGACAGACAGACAGACAGACAGACAGACAGACAGACAGACAGACAGACAGACAGACAGACAGACAGACAGACAGACAGACAGACAGACGGACGGACGGACGGACGGACGGACGGACGGACGGACGGACGGACGGACGGACGGACGGACGGACGGACGGACGGACAGACAGACAGACAGACAGACAGACAGACAGACAGACAGACAGACAGACAGACAGACAGACAGACAGACAGACAGACAGACAGACAGACAGACAGACAGACAGACAGACAGACAGACAGACAGACAGACAGACAGACAGCAGAACAGTGGGTCTAAAAATTAACATGCAGAAAACCAAAGTAATGTTCAACAGTCTAGCAATTGAGAAACAGCAGTTCACAATTGGCAGTGAGGTACTGAATGTGGTAAAAAAAAAAAAAACGTCTACTTGGGGCAGGTAGTGACAGCTGACCCGGATCATGAGAAAGAAATAACTAGAAGGATAAGAATCTGGTGGAGCGCATATGGCAGTTTCTTTCAGATCATGAATAGCAGTTTACCAATATCCCTCGAGAAAAGTGTACAAGAGCTGTATCTTACCGGCACTCACCTACGGGGCAGACATGGAGGCTAACGAAAAGGGTTCAGCTTAAGTTAAGGACAACACAGCGAGCCATGGAAAGGAAAACGGTAGGTGTAACATTAAGAGACCGGAAGCGGGCAGAGTGTGTGAGGGAACAAAAGAGTGTGAATGACATCCTAGTTGAAATCAAGAGGAAGAAATAGGCTTGGCAGGGCATGCACTGCGAAGGCAAGATAACCGTTGGCCCTTAAAGGGACACTGAGGAGAACCCTATCAAAAATTTTTTTTTGTTAGCAATATCTGATAGTTCGGCATTTCATGGCTTTATTGCCGCTTGTCCGGGAGCGAAAGATGCATTTATTTCAAAGAAATTTGGATTCGAAGTTGAAAAAATTTTTCCCGCCGCTCCGATTCAAACTCGAGAATTCTTATGACGACACGGAGAACTCTTATGACGACACAGAACTGAGTGACGTGAAACGTGACGTAAACGGAGACTCCGTGATTTCTGCTAGCTAGCGGTGCGATTTAGCAGCTGCCGAAATGAAAGCTACCGTCGCCGCACGTTGAAGGCATCTATCGGGGGTCGCTACCGTCGCTTCGTTTACGTTTGCACCGGCGTCTTGCCAGCGTTACGATGGATCCCGTTCCCGAACCCGACGACGTAGTTCTCGCAAAAACTCCGGCCTGCATTTCAGCGACCTCAGCCCCACAGATCGTGCGATGCTTTTGAGGGAGCATGGTTAGGTTAGGCGCCGGCAGGTGGTTTCCCCCTTCCTCAGAGAGCAGCCGTTGGAAACTAAATATCATAACCCCAGTGCGGGGAGTCGCAAGGGGCCAAGACAAGGTCGGCGCTTGCTCGCATCGGAGGCTGGCCGAGGCTTTGGGGCCAACGGATTGTGATTCCTTGAATGGCGCGGTTTCACGGCGCAGCAGGCGGCGTCGAGGTCTCCCACGGTTGCAAGGGCCAAGTTATTTATTTATTTTTCGCCACAAAAAACAAATGGGTGCTCAAGGGCGGCCGCGTTTAAAGCAAGAGTGGCCGATCGGGCTAGTTGGTAATTTTCCATAATGCGATACAGCGCGAATAAAGACGGGGACGAAGTGAGACAAGACACCACAGCGCTGACTTCAACTGAATTTTTATTGCGGAAAGGGGATATTTATACAGGAAATGGAAGGGAACGCAAGATGCCGCTACTGCTGGAATTGATACGCGGGATAAGATATTTAAAGGCGAAAAGAAGAGGCTGCAACAGCGCACAAGGATGACTGCTAATAACAAACAACAACGCAGTGCAAGTCAATGATGAACGATAAGACAAGGCACCGGCATTTTGCAACAAAAACACAAAAACAAGAGCCAAAGGGCCTTAAACCGCAGTACAAGGCGAGGAATGAAACTAGGGAGCAAAAAGCGGAGCACTAACAATTTGCTATGGGAAAATATGCCAAAAAAAGGTAAAAAAGATCTAAAACCGTGCGAGAGAGACTAAAATTGCAGGGCCAAAAGGGGCAAATAAGAGGCTGCTCATGACATGGCGGCAAACACACCTGAAAACTACTAAGAGCCAAAAGGTTCTAAAATCGCTGAAAATCAAAACCGAATGAAGAAATCACCTAGATGACATCTGGCTCAAATAATCTACTTCTCGTTTCGTCAGGGCGATCGAGGGAGAGCTGACACAGTCCTCTCCCAGTTTCAAGATGTGCAATGCCTCCATGATTTCGCGAGTGCTTTGATGGGCATTATAGAACAGTGCAATCTTGAAACAACGGCTTGCAAGGGCGAGACGGACGGAAAGTCGGCGGCTTGAAACTAAAGCCGGCGCACGACGCTTCAACGGCTTCCGCTATATCCAACGGGTCCACTGGATCGGGCTATCTCGCCTACTTGCATGTACCTTCATATATCTACTGTGAATGGATTAAATTAGCCGAGCTCGAAAAGAACATATCCGCCCAACTGCCGCAGCTATTGAATACAACGCGCACCTCGCCGCGGAGCCAAATCAGTCCTGGCCGGGCCGGCGGCGGTTGGCGCACAGAGTGCACGGAACCCGACCACGCTAAAGGCAAACAAGTGTCATTTCACCGGAAACGATACTTTTTTTTTATTCCCGTATGTAATCTCAGGCGTCGTAGTGGAATTAGCCAATTCTCAGAAATACCTAGATGTAACCCTGTGTGAAGATCTAACCTTGAATGCGCATGTCACTAACATCCTATCATCAGCTGACAGAACCATATTGGTTCTGTGAAACTCCTCGCATACAATTAAGTCTTTTGTTCGAACAAAACTGGGATATGCCTCCCCCATCTGGAGCCTATAGCGAACCAAATCTATCTGATAAGTTCACTAGAGTCACTACAGAATCGAGTCGCTAGGTTCATTCATTCATGGACGTAAGCGTACGATTTTTTTTTTCGTTCTAACATATCTCGTGTATCGTCTTTGAATCGCCAGTGTGTGTTTGTTTCATAAGTTTTTCTTTTTCACTTCGTATTCCGCCCTACATCAGCCCTCCGGTGCGCATTCAACTCCGCTATAGTGAACTAGAATACCTGTAAACTCCGCACTTCTCATCGCTTGCAGGTTGCCTGTCCCGTACTCATAACACAGGAGGTGGGGATCGGAGTCGCGGCTCGGCGGTGTCACGATGACGCCCGCTCCGACCACCAGGACAGGAGTGCCGCTGAGTGAAGGGGTTCGTTGGTGGAGGAAGAAGGCTGGGTTTATTTGCATATTTACAAGCGTACATTTATTTATTTATTTCATTTTCAGTACGCCCTGCAGCGCCGAAGCATTATATCAGGCGAGTGGGTACAACATTAAAAGTGACGAGCAGTTAAAAATAAACTCACATGAGAGAAGGAACAAAAGAAGCGGGGAACTGGGAGACAGGAGTAATGTGTCAAGATAAGTGAAACAATAATATACAAATGACAGCAAGTTTTCACAGAATAAACAGCAAATTTTCAGGCCCACGTGCACACTGTTAATGGCATGTTGCTTGTGCATTTCGCAACAGCTGTAGAAAATATGAGCGCCTTAACTTTTTTAAATAGGAAAGCGAGCGGCTTTTGCTCGAGCAACACTGGCGAGCGCTGATCTCGTGACGTCACGAGGGCAGCTGTCGAGGTGGTCGGACGTGCGTCCGACGAGCTCCGACGACAACGGGGGCGACGCAGCACCCAGGACTCTGGATGCGTAGAAACTGTCTGGAATCACCGGCCAAAGAAGCTCCATCATCGGACGCACCGATATTCACAAGGTGGGACCGAGTTATCTTGATTTTCGAGGCTTGCGGAACCCCACGTGTAGCAAGCGGAGTTAAGCCTAACGATGCTTAGGTCGGCGAAGGAAGGAACCGAGGCCTAAGGGCCTCCAGCAGGTGAGAGAAATGGCAGGTGAGAGAAATGGAAGTCGTAGAAGGCACGGATATAGATCCGGAAGAGCTGCTGATACCGGGTCAATGGTTCAAAGCGAAGAAAAGCGGGAAAATAGCTCCGGCGGAGATAGAAGATAGCGGCCACGTGGCTCCAGCAGGTGACTCTAAGAGAAATGGAAGTCGTAGAAGGCACGGATATAGATCCGGAAGAGCTGCTGATACCGGGTCAATGGTTCAAAGCGAAGAAAAGCGGGAAAATAGCCCCGGCGGAGATAGAAGATAGCGGCCACGTGGCTCCAGCAGGTGACTCTAAGAGAAATGGAAGTCGTAGAAGGCACGGATATAAATCCGGAAAAGCAGCTGATACCGGATCAATGGTTCAAAGCGAAGAAAAGCGGGAAAATAGCCCCGGCGGAGATAGAAGATAGCGGCCACGAGGCTCCAGCAGGTGACTCTAAGAGAAATGGAAGTCGTAGAAGGCACGGATATAGATCCGGAAGAGCTGCTGATACCGGGTCAATGGTTCAAATCGAACAAAAACGGGAAAATAGCCCCGGCGGAGATAGAAGATAGCGTCCACGTGGCTCCAGCAGGTGACTCTAAGAGAAATGGAAGTCGTAGAAGGCACGGATATAGATCCGGAAGAGCTGCTGATACCGGGTCAATGGTTCAAAGCGAAGAAAAGCGGGAAAATAGCCCCGGCGAAGATAGAAGATAGCGGCCACGTGGCTCCAGCAGGTGACTCTAAGAGAAATGGAAGTCGTAGAAGGCACGGATATAGATCCGGAAGAGCTGCTGATACCGGGTCAATGGTTCAAAGCGAAGAAAAGCGGGAAAATAGCCCCGGCGGAGATAGAAGATAGCGGCCACGAGGCCGGGAACCGAGACGCACGAGAGCGTGCAGTGGAGCGACACGAAGGAAGAAGAAAGGCAGAGAAGTCGGTGGAAAGGCAATATACGAGAATTCCGCCCGACTACGAGAAAATAATTATGAGACCTCGAGGGGGACTGGAAAAATTACTCAAATTCGGAGGAGCCTTCCTGGCTGACGCAATCAGCGCAGCGGCTGGGGCAAGCGACAAGGGCGTTAACGACATCATCACGTTCAACACAAAGCAGCAATCGATCCTCATCGCTACGAAGGACAAAATAAAGAGGAATAAATACGCAGCGACCAGAGAACTGACGATAGGCATGGAAAAGGTGAGCGTCAACGCATACGTGGCGGCGCCGGAGAACAGCGTAAAAGGCGTCATATACGACGCCCCTCTATTCTGGACTGAAGACGAAATCAAAGAGAGACTGGAGTACTTCAGCGCGAAGAACCCCCCAATCCTAGGAAAGGCAACGAAGGCCGTGCTTATCCTCTTCGAAGAGAGCACGGTTCCAAGGCAAGTGTGCCTTTCACCCACGCCGACGAGATGCGTCCTGTACAATGCGTGTGGCCGAATGGGGCACAGATCGGACGTGTGCCCGAACCCAGACAACAAAAAGTGCCGAGGATGCGGAGAAGAAAACCCGCAGGAAGATCACCAATGCGAAGCCAAGTGCCAGCTCTGCGGAAAAGAGCACCCACTCGGCGACGAAAAGGGCAAAGAGCTATACCGAACACTGTACGAAATCAAGAAAAGAATCTGGGAGATGAAAAAGGACAAACAAGAACAGCTGGCGACCCAGCAACAGAAACCCCCGGCGGACGGAGACAAGAAACTCCGCAAGGAGGACTTCCCCAAGCTCGGAGGAAACAGCAAAGGAAACCCGCCGACCCCCGGGAGCCAGGAGACCAGGGGACGTAGGAGATCGAGATCAAGGGACCCAAAGGACCCCTGGGGAAAGAGAAGGAGCAGAAGCAGGGATCCAAGCAGAGAACCCAAACAAGTAAGCTTTGTAGAAGGGCCCTCCCAGGCTAAAGATGATAAGGACAGAGAAATAGAACAGTTAAAGAGAAAAGTAGATGAGCTTCAAGGGTTCATAAATAACCTCATGAAAGCACAAAAAGAAAGAGAAAAGGCAACATCCCCCCCTCCCCGCACACAACCCGCACAACCCATACAGGTAGCTCAACAAACTACCCCCCCCCCCCCCAACACTCAAGCGGCAGGAAATGGTAGGAGAGAAAATGGAGGAGGCAGAAACAGTCAGAAGACCCCCACTTAAACGAAAAGGAGATAATGAAACAGACATAAGGGGAGAGTTAAAGAATGAATGTGAAGCAAATAGGAACGCGATAAAAGCGATGCAGACAGAACAAAGAGAATTCATGGCGCAGGTCATGGCTGCACTCAGCCAGATACAAGAGAATATAAATCAAAGATTTGAAAGCATAACAGCAGAACTGCAGGCGCAGAGAACCGAACTACAAACACAAAGAACCGAGCTGATTGCCCTTGGAGAGCGACAGAAAAACTTAGAAGACACTGTTACTCAAATTCAATATGGCCAGAAACGCCCAAAATAAGTCTATCATTTGGCAGTGGAACTGCCGAGGATTCCAACGCAAGCGAGCGTTACTGGAAAACTACGTAGACACATTAGTAGAGAAGCCGCTAGCAATAGCGCTGCAAGAGACCGGGAAATTAGCATCCCTCCCAGGATATCAGGCGTTTCACAGTGATAAAGGGAGAAAATCGCAGGTAACAACCCTGGTGAAAAGAAACATAGCAACAATTGAACACGATATTCAATCCAGGGACATAGAAGGAGTCTTAGTGGAGATGCTTGCGGGTAGGAAAGAAGAGCCCAGTCTCTTTCTACTAGACATCTACTCAAGCCCTAAACAGAAAAAGATCAGGTTCAGGGCCATCTTCCGAAAAGCTCTGAAAGCAGCGGGAAAGAACCCCCTCTTCGTCGTAGGAGACTTAAATGCGCTGCATGATGAGTGGGGATACAACAGGAAAGACGGCAAGGGAAGGCAGCTGTGGGAGGATATACAAGAATTGAGCCTCTCATTACACACCGACCCAGGAAACCCAACTAGAAAAGGAAACAGTGTTACCGCGGACACCACACCCGATCTAACACTCTCCAAAAACACCAGAACAGTAACGTGGGAAAATACAGGACAAGACCTAGGCAGCGACCACTATATAATTGTCACTACGCTAATGCAGGGAGTCAAAGAACAAAGGTTAAAACAGCCAAAAGTCACAGAATGGGACAAATTTAGAAAGCGGAGGGAGGAATCCTCAGCCGCAACCATCACGGACCTAGGAGAGTGGACAGACACACTCAAAAGACATGCCGCCGAAGCAACGGTAACTCTAGAAGGCCAAGACGCCCCACTCATAGCAGACAACAAACTACTGCACATGTCGGAGGCAAAAGGTAGTCTAGAAAACCGGCTCAAAAGACAGAAATGGAACCGGAATCTAAAAAGAAGAATAGCCAGATTAAATCGAGAAATCGAAAAATACGCACTACAACTATGCGAACAAAATTGGTGCAGCAAATGTGACGACATGGAAAAAGGCATGAGTCTAGCAAAAACATGGAACATTCTAAGACACTACTAGACCCAACCCAATCCAGGTCGCAGACAAACATAAGACTAGCCAAGACGCGACATAAATACGACGGAACAGACGAGAGCTTCATGGAAGAAATCAAGCAAACATACATCCTTGAAGGTATTGGTGAGCGCTACCAAAATACGGAAAGGGACGAACACACAAGACAAGCGCTTTCTAACAACTGTTTATTATCTGAAGAAGCATGCCTATATACATATATTAACGTCAAATAATACACAGAATAGGGGAGAGCACACGACGCTGACAAGAGCGATATGAAGGAAAAATATATAATAACAAAATATCAACACGTGCCTTTACAACAGCCGAAGATTGCTATTCCTGAGGTAGTTTAATTCGGTTCTCCCTAGCATCACCGAAGGGGAGCTCTTAGGTTTCAAAACCAGTGTGGAATGAATGTTAACTGCTTTCTTGAATTGGTTGAATGCTACCTGTGCTCTTTGTACGTGGAATTTGAAGGCGAATTGTTTCTGCAAAAAGGAGGCATAAGTATTGGATCTTGTTTGGCACCTGTGCTGTCCGACATTTTTTTGGCACAGGGCAATCGGAAGATATCGAGCATACTAAATACGCACAACATTTTAGCTTGTTTTAGGTACGTTGATGATTACCTGCTTTGCCTTCCCAACAGCCTAACCGACTCCATAAACGTGGAAGGTATTCTTAATGAATGGAAGAGTGTTTTTCCTGGCCTTGAGTTCACATCTGAAACCCCATAGGGCAGCCAGATTAGATTCCTAGACCTGCTGGTGACTTGCAGCGACAACCACACTTGCTGGGCTTATAAGCCCAGGGCAGAAAAACCACTTTTGCGATTTCATTCTGGTCATTCTAAAATTGTTAAACGAGCTGTAGCAACTTCTTGCCTAAAACTAGCTATAAAAAAATCATGCCCCCACTCGATTAGTCACAGCATTGTTGAACAGGTTTCCCGATTGAGGGCTTGTGGCTATCCGGAGCAGTTACTTGGCGGCATCGCAGAATGCTTACTAAGGGAAGTTACTGGGTCTGATAAGAATAAGAAACCGAGCTATGAGGGACGCCCCGTTGTGATGCCATACATTCATAACATCTCCCACAGAATAAGGAAGACAGCGAACAAGTACGGAGTTGAGGTGGTTTTTTCAGCTCTCAATAAGCTCATTGGAATGTGCAAAAAGTTCAACTAGAATGAAGACCACAAAAAGAAACCTGGGTGCAACGTCAAACACGACATCACCTATGTAAGGTGTGAAGAAAACGTCATTTACAGCATTCCACTTAGCTGTCAACGAACCTACGTAGGGCAAACGGGTGGATGCCTGAACAAGAGGCTCAGAGAGCACGAAAGATTATGCGAGCAAGTAGCGAAATCAGGAAATCTGGCACCACATTGCGCACACTGCAAATGCACCCCGATGCTAAAAAACACCAAGGTAATAGGTCGGGCTAGAAACAGACGGGAACGCGAAATTATCGAAGCTTTCGCTATGCACGTTGCTCCAGATAACCAATGTATCAGCTCCCCTTCGGTGATGCTAGGGAGAACCGAATTAAACTACCTCAGGAATAGCAATCTTCGGCTGTTGTAAAGGCACGTGTTGATATTTTATTATTATATATTTTTCCTTCATATCTCTCTCGTCAGCGTCGTGTGCTCTTCCCTATTCTGTGTATGATTTGACGTTAATATATGTATATAGGCATGCTTCTTCAGATAATAAACAGTTGTTAGAAAGCGCTTGTCTTGTGTGTTCGTCCCTTTCCGTATTTTGGTAGCGCTCACCAATACCTTCAAGGATGCATTTCCAACTAGCCCCAGTTGTAGCTCTTAAAACATACATAGGAAACGTGACTCGCACCAGCCTACCAGAATAGGGGGGACCCCCAAATGAGGAGCTAGACGCACCCATAACGGAGGCTGAAGTGAGAGCGGAAATAATCAGGCTTAAAACGAAATCGGCCCCAGGACCAGATGGAATAACAAACAAAATGCTGCGAAATCTAGACGATGAGTCGATCACAGCTATAGCAAAATATGTACAGCAGGTATGGGAGGAGGGTGAACTTCCGAAACAATGGAAAGAAGCTAGCATCATACTAATCCCTAAACCGGGCAAGCCCCCTAAGCTTGAGAACCTCAGGCCGATTTCCCTCACATCGTGTGTAGGGAAACTAATGGAACATGTAATCCAAACGAGGCTAACCCGATTCATGGAAGATAATGAACTATGGCCGAATGAGATGGTCGGATTCCGGCCGGGCCTAAGCACCCAGGATGTGATGTTGACTCTTTTTGTTGACAGAGCCAGTCGACCATTGGAGCTCATTCAGTTGGCAATATTCTGTTGGCTGCGAGCATCCTCTTCACATGCCTCAACCCAGCAAAGAGACTTCGCATGCTCTCAGGGATAGGTGTGGCTACAGTTTGCGAAAGGACATTTTTTCGCTATCAGTACAACTTCTTGCTGCCATCTGTCATGAAAGTAAGTAGTATTTAAATAATGGTCTGGTTACCAGCTTTGTAGTGTTTCACAGAGAGTTCACATCATGCATGCTTTTCATCTCTTAGTACACTGTTACCACAAAGATGCTTGATGGCTGGCAGTCATTATATTCTCACCGGTACATGGCTCTATAAGGAACCACTACTATTGGGGAGCAGCAGCACTGCTGCAGGTTCTGTGCAG
This sequence comes from Amblyomma americanum, assembly GCF_052857255.1. NCBI lineage: Eukaryota > Metazoa > Arthropoda > Arachnida > Ixodida > Ixodidae > Amblyomma > Amblyomma americanum. The sequence goes on from NC_135497.1 coordinate 438,132,613, forward strand.
CATTAATCTTACTGGGACTGTTGTCAGTACACATTTGGCAAAGCTGTTCTCTCCCACCTTTCAGCTATTTCTAGACAGTAATGAAACATTAGCTTGGTATTGAGAAATGTAGAGTGCACAGCCTTAGTAATGTGATTCAGCTTTGCTATTACTTTACTAGGTGTGGAACGAGACCCAGAAAGAACTGCTGAAAGATGAAGCGGAGCAGCCTATAACTGTTACTGGGGATGGCCGGGCGGACTCGCCTGTGTTTTCTGCAAAATATGCCACTTACACCACGCTCTACATTACTCGAAACAAGAGTCTGCATTTTGAGCTTGTTCAGGTAGGACTTACTTCTCTGCTGACGCAGCCTTGCATCCCCTACTACCAAAAAATACACAATCAGGTAACCAGACTAGTAAACAAGCTAAGCGGCCGCCGTGGTGGCTCAGTGGTTATGCCGCTCGGCTGCTGACCTGAAAGACATGGGTTCGATCCCGGCCGTGGCGGCCGAATTTCAATGGAGGCGAAATTCAAAAGGCTCGTGTACTGTGCGATGTCAGTGCACATTAAAGAACCCCAGGGGGTCGAAATTTCTGTAGCCCTTCACAACAGCGTCCCTCGTAGCCTGAGTCGCTTTGGGATCTTAAAACCCATTAACCAACCAGTAGACAAGCTAAACAGTCAGTGATGTCCTAGCTTGCCGGTGTGTGTTCAGCACCAGCGAGTCGAGACTAGCTGCAGGTGACATAATTCTGAACACTTTTTTCTTCCTATTTTTCTCGTAGTGGCTTGTTTTTTTTTTGTTGCATATAGAATTTAGAAATTAATGTGCTTGTGCATGCATGTGATGTCCTATTGTAAATAATGGCATAAACATTTTCAGCAGCTAACATCAATTTGCTCCATTTTGCCCTTTTCCATGATCCAGTAAAATGAGGTTGGCGGCAGTGGGCATATAGAACTCGAAGGGTTGAAGAGAGGCCTGCGGCACCTCACGACAAACGGGGTCACTGTGACGACCATTGTCACAGACAGGCACTGCCAGACCCATAAATTCCTAGCCATGAAACATGGGGACATTAAACATAGGTTTGATGCCTGGAACATCGCAAAAGGTAATGATTTATTTCTGCCGTTGTTTCCACTTGCAGATGTAGTGCATTAAATTGGTGACCTGTTAACTGCTTTGTGTCAACTGAATGGTAATTTCTGAGGAAAATCTGCAAAGCTGTTAACAGTGATAACAGGTTTGGAGGCTGAAAGAAAAACAGCAAATAAATTGTCATGCTTAAAGGAAGCGCAAGCAGTGAGCTCCACAAGAAGTTGGTTGGGTATCACATTATGTCCATTTGGATGGTTGGATGGTATGTGCCATGACAGCTGAGAAAGACAGATGAGCATGCACATTCTTAGCAGTAGCCATGAGGACAAATATCAGTTAGCCTGTACCAATAGAGGTCTGCATTCTTTGCAAAGAGACCAGTCTAGCCAAAAATGAATGTTTATGAGTTGGAAAAAATAAACAACCTAGATGTCGCCACCGATTTTTAGGCACAAATCCCAGAGGCTAGGCTACACTGCCCTTTACTTCAAAAGGTCGCAACCTGTCCTTTTTGATAAGGGCGTCGTCAGTTTGAATTGACTGGTGGTGAGATTTTTAAATCCAAATTTCTAGGCTATAACTGAGTCTTTTGTTGCTGCACAACCGTCAACATGGCCATAAAGAGCCAGGTAATTAATTTTTATTGTGAGTAGTAATTCAATAAAGTTGTCCTTAGTGCCTGCCCGAGTCATGCCTGTATTGACACAAATCAGGGTTAAAATTATATTAATCAGAGTGGCCAGTTTTGGTCATGCAAAGGCATTTCAGCCTCTTTAGAAATTTAAAAAGAAAATTTTTTGTGCATCTAATTTTGCTTTTAAATGAGAGGGTGAATAATCAGTTTTTGTACTGTAAATTTGCAGGCATAAAAAAGAGGCTTCTGGCAGCAGCTAAATGGAAGGACTGCAGAGTGATTGAACCATGGGTGGAGTCGATTGTTTCCCATTTATACTACTGTGCACATTCTAGCCACGATGATGGAGACTTGATAGTGGCCAAGTAGACGTCAAGACTGAACCACATTTCTGATATCCACAAAAGCCACTCAGACATTTTCCCCTCATGTGAGCATCCAAGTCATCTGCGGAGGAAGTGGATAAAGAAAGGTAAGCAACTTCATGCACTGCAACTGCCATTTCAGGTAATCTAAACATAGTGTTTCATTGTCTTCACAGTAATGGTAGCGTTAGGACAAAGGCTTGTAGAGTCCATTTTATTTCAAATGTGTGTTTTTACAGAATCCATGGCCTGGTTGTGTCACTTTACAATTTATAGTCTACCTTTCGAGATTATGCTTGCATTTTGTGACTACTGTTTCATACATTAGGTACAACACTGTGGAAGGCAAGGAAGTAGCCCGCATGAAAAAATAAAGAAAGCATATTACCTCTCCCCTATCCTTTCTTCCTCTCCCCTCACCTCTTCCGTTTTGTTTCTCCATTCTGCCTGCTGTCCTTTATTTCCGCTGCCTCAGCTCAAGTGCTTCAGTAATGATGGCAGATGCTGGGGCTAGCAAAAATCTTTTCCTTCCTTTTTATTATTATTTTAATAAACCATTTACTACTAATATTATTCTGTGTTTGTTTTGAGGCGAAGTGGCCTGAAGCATGAAAAAGTGACTGTGTGCTGTCAGCAATAACAGCGCATTTAATCATGACATGTATCATGCAATAAGCCTGCAGGCAAAGCATTTATTATTTTTTGCTCCACCACAAGGAACATACTACTATTTGATTGCAGATGTAGGCAGCACAAATAAATAGCCACTCAAAAAAGCATTTATCTAACTGCCTTTCCTTGTTTTTCTTTTTCAAACTGGGAATACTAGCTTTGACGGGATTGCACCTGATGTATGAAATTGAGTATAGTGTTGTATATAATCCTAGCATAAAGCATGCGAGGAATTCTGACGAAAGAAAATATTACAGTATTTTGGAACTGATTTCTACCTGTTTGCATGCTTTGTGTATTGTGCACCTTAACTTGTACCAACTGTTTAGTCAGTTGTGCTCATAGGTAATTAGGCTGTTCATACAGAGGTAACAGGGTTTTTACAACCAGCATTATGTGGAGAAGTGTTTGAGCAGGGCAGATGTAAAATTAAATGACCAGGAATTACTCCTGCACTGTATTTGTTGTGAATACCATTATGCAGTATGGCTACATCATTATATTAGGCACAGATGCACATGACCAGATATCCGGAATTGTCACTTGTTCAAGTCTCCTGAAGGACATGAAGCGGCTCTCGGGGAAGGCACAAACGTACAATATGGACACATTTCATGCCTGTCTCATCTATTTTGCACCAAAGTGCACAGCATTCTTTTATGGTGTCATGGCTGCCAGGTAATGTGAAAATTATAAGCCTCGAGCAGTTGCCACACTGGCGTGATCAACTGTTGCTGCTGTTCTAAATTGGTACTTCTTACAGGTCGTACATTGCCGCGTTACACTTTAATGAAAATAGCCAGACGAGTCGGCGCAGGACAGCTGCAGGAAATCTACTATGGAAGCAAAAACATCCGAAGGCACGAGGTGGCGAGCCTGTGGCCCTGCCTTTGAAAGAGGACCCTACTTATGGTATGTTTTTTAAAGTCTGATGTCATAGCTTGGAGGCATATATGCCTTGAGCCTATATGATTTTGAGTAGATTTGCTGTAGGCCTGTGCAGATACTCTATAAGTTCAAATATTCAGCCAAATAGTAAAGTATTCAGCATTTGATTAGATTCAAATGCTTAGTATTAAAAGTCTCGGAGTATTTGTCTCAAGGAAGTAACGTTTCTGGAGTGCTTGCTTCGTGCGGCTTTGCTTCAACGTACCACCTCCAGGATGGCACTGTGGTGGGCTCGCAGCCAAAGCCCCGACTACACGGACACTTTCTAAGGGTATGCGTCATGAGCATGAGAGGGAGCTAGCACGATGCATACGAAGATGGGCGCCTGTCTTCCGACACCTGATGCGGGGTGGCACAAAGGCGCACGGTGCGTACACTTAGCAGATGTCTATTGAGTTGCCACTTAAAAGCAACAGCTACGCAAGAACACGATCACAGGTAAGACCAAAGTTGGAGGTTCCACAAATACGTCCAACCCACAAATACATCAGCTCTGCATGTACAAGTAGGTCGACTCCCCAAATTTTCAATGGCCATTTTTGCAGAAAAGTCAACACAGCTTCAATGAGTGGCATAGCTTCAATGCAGTGTTTCTTGCTTTTCATGTAATGGCCTTGTTTGTAAGAAGAATACATGATTTCGAAAATCCTTATTGTGCCGTTGAACCTTTTTATGCCAGACACATTCGAAATATTCGCTTAGAAATTATTTGAAGAAAATTACTACTTGAATTCGCTTCTAACCAAAGAACCTCTGTCCATACAGGCCTAGTTTGATGCATTTCATCTGTATTGCAATCAGATTACAATAACATTTTGAACTAGTATGCTGCTGAAAACACGATGCAGATGAAAATCTGCTGTGTTTGTTCATTAAAATGTTGAGAAATGGAGTGTGGTGCTGGCTTTTTAAAAGTTGGGTACTGTGATCTGAAATAAGGTCTTGAAGCATGTTGTGCTAATCAATAGTGCACAGCTTATGAGAATGAATAGGTGGTGTAATCACATGCATGTTCTCAGTTCACATTTAGTATTCTGTTTCAGCCTGCATGAAGCACAGTGAGGTCATGAAGTCTGTATTTTCTTTGACAGTCTGACTGCCCTATAGAAAACGACTTGTCCCGTTTGTCATCTGAAACAGATATTCTCTCTCACCCTGTCTCAAATTTTGCAGGCTATGTGAGCAGTCTCCTGGTTGCCGTCATCGACGCTGTGGAAAGACTTGCTCCAAGTGTTGTGATGGGATCCCCACCACCGCCACTCAGCAAGAGCTATCCGCAAGTCCCGACTCAAGACCTCGGGCAAAAACTCAGACATCGGTATAGCTTAGGGTAGTCACCCAGTATCTTGCCTACTAAAGGCAGTTCTGTCTTCACCCCACTGGTAAAAATGTTGAGCGGCTTGTCGCTTCAACCAAAATGAGGCTGGGATGAGAGAAGCATTGGCTGATTTATTGTCAGTTGTATCATAGTTGGATGCGCTACCTTGAGCCAGCCAGAATATACGAGGCAGGAGTTTAACTCTGATGCTCCTTGGTGTCGTCGTGATCGGCAGCTGGCGCTGCTGCTACTAGCTAATCGTTGTCATGTCTGGAATCCTTGCATATGTGCCTGAACTCACAATGTTCCACCACCACTCCAGTGTCAGCAAGCAGCCTACACTGCAATTAATAATTTATCATATTACTTTCAGAGCTTTACAATTGCTGCGTTGCATTGTGAATGCTTATCCGATAGTCAAAGCCCAAATGCTTGGCCAACCTGCGTGCAGTGCTTCATTGGCTTGGTTACTGGCCTTCGCCCCTGCATAAATTTTGCACTGCACTTTTCATATTGTTTTGTTTTCATATTACTATGAACCAAGTGGGCGGCGACGACGCATACGAAGATGTTTGTGCTTGACGCGTGCTCACTGGCTGAATCCATCGCGGCAGCCTGTGCCTTGTGTTCATTGTATGCCTTGTGCTTGTGCCCTGTGTTGTGTGTTTCTACGTGCTGTGACTGCCTTTTGCCCCGTAACAATATGTACATTCTAGCATTTTCCTGTGTTCATTCCATGATCATCATTTGTTGAATGAATTCTGGTTGTGCTGCCATGCTGTACCTTGCAAGCCTAAAAGCTGAAGGAATGTATGATAGTGGGCTAGGTATGACATGATTTTAAAAACACAAACTGCGCAGGGGATGAGACACAGAAAAGAAGCAGACGAGACAAGCATGCTTGAGACAAGTTGTGTGAACCTGGCTACGTCTCTTGAGGGCCAAACCCAGTTTTCAATGTCCTTATAGCCTCCTAAAGGTGTTTCCTCACGTGAAGCGCACACGCACTTTCTTGGGACACTGTGACAGCAGAGGAACAAAAAAATCCGCACGAAGCAGATTTGAGTCATTTCATGGTGAAACAAATCACTGACCCATCAACGCAATGGTTTGGACCGAGATCCTTTTCTCAAGCAAGGGATGCAACCCACTGTAGTGCACTTCCACACTGTGCAACCCTGCCAGGCACCAAAGCATTGTCGCCTTCGAGTAGTCCCATCATGCAGCGCTTCAAGCGACAGTCCAATACTCCCAATTTTTTATGTTGCCAAAGACAACCTGTGCGTCTGCGCTCTTCCCAGCTGTTTATTTTCTGTATCTTGTCCCCTGCGCAGTTTTGTATTGCTAACAGCTCCCCTTTTCTTTCTGAAGGCAGTAACAAAAACAAGGGCTGTGAACAAACAGAATGCATAACACATGTTTCCATGAAACCTGTATGCAAATATAGATGAAAAGAGTAGCATTATAGATATTTACTGCAGGGTTATTACTGTACATATTTTGTTGTGGCATGCAGGGCCTCTTATGCACATGACAACAACTTCTGGTAATGTTGCATGCAGACAAAGCTGACAACTGCCTGTTCCCCTATAAAGAGCATTATATTGTTACGTGACGACAGGCTGATGAATGAGATGAGATGACAGATGGCTACAGAATGATTTTAATGGCGGATGGCCTGACGTGAGCACTCTGTGCCGCGCCACTGCCTACTTTGTTGTCTTCTAGTCTGCGACACTACCCGGGCGATCGTCCCGATCACACGAACTAGAAGAGCAGCAGTGACGAGGAAACACAGGACGTGACGATGGGCGTGACAGGAGGGATGAACACAGAAGAGAAGAAGATGCAGGGCTTGTCGTCGTGATGAAAGAGATGAGCAGATGATTATCAGATGAGCGCTGGTGCTGGAAGCTTCCAGGCCACAGGTCACCTTGAGCCGACTGCCGAGGTCCATGGAGGCACCAAACGGCATGGCAGGGGGCTGGCCGTGTGCTCACGTGTCGCGGATCGGTCGGGTCGTCGGGTCTGGTTACGATCAATTCGTCGTGTCTTGTGCTTGTGGTCAGGGCGGGGGACGGGGCTGGGGCGAATGGCGAGGTCGGTTGTGGTCAGGCAGGCTGGGGCACAGCCGGGCGGTGTGGATCAAGACCACAAGGCTGACATGGCGCGCCACACACCCAGGACCAGCATGGCGATGATTACCTCGCACCAAATGTTACGTGACGGAAAGCTGATGAATAAGATGACAGATGGCTACAGAATGATTTTAATGGCAGACGGCCTGGCGCAAGCACTCTCTGCCACGCCACTGCCCACTTTGTTGTCTTCTAGTCCGCGACAATATGTACTAGATCTCACTCAAGTGTTCACATTCTTGTCTTGCCACTGTGCTATTTGATGTTCAAGAAAGCACCACTGTACTACAGTAGCGAAAACTCATGAGGGGTCGCCATACTTCAGGCAGCAGGACCGACATGGCATGAGATAGAAAGGAAAGCATGCAGCACGATGCTCTGTCTCTTTTCAACAAAACAACCTACTAGGGTATTTGCATTTTTTTAACCATTTCCTCGCAGTTGCAAGCTATGTCTTTTCTGCTGTCCAAGGAATCAGTAGGACCCCACTTGCTCAGCAGAAGCAGTCTATTGAAGACATCTGTGTGAAACATGCAGTGCTTTCATCACATCTCTTATGCACCTATGTATGCCTACTCACTCCATTTTAAGAATGTAAATCATTGTTGACTTTCGGTGAACCTGTGATCAAGCCATTTTGTAAACTTTTACCATAGACTTGTCATTGTTGTAAACAGTACTGCGCATTCTGGTTGCAGTGATTGTGTGTACTGTAGAGGGATCACTTTCATCATGTGCTGGTTCACTGAATAGTGACCTCTTGTCTCACACTTGTAGTGCTTTTGCATGTACGTGTGACATCAGAGTTGGCTATCAGTTAATTGTTGAATTTCTGTGTTTTTTTTGCAGTCTGGCAGCTGTGGTATATATCATGGAACGATGTACCCTCCTAGGAAATATTTTTCATGATTTGCTTTCATTGTACCACTCCACATGTAATGCTCAATACCTGCTACCTTGTGAAAATGTCAGAATATATGCATACTGCCATTCACTACTTTTGAGTCTGTGGCTTGCTTTATTATCTTTAGTACTCTATCATATCTGAAGCCTGTATAATTCTATGATGGAAACGAACTTCTAATTTTTAGCACCACACAACTTGGTAGGGGTTTTCTGTTTCTCCTGCCCAGCCTATGCCATATCCAGATGGCAAACTGGTGGTATGCAGTGTTCCTGCAGTAAACAGCAATTGCCACAGTGACACCTGCGAAATAGTACATGATAGGTAGCAATCCAAGCAGCACAGCGCAGCATAATTTTAAACGTATGCTCGATGCATTATCAATTATGTAAAGAAGTTCGTGGAGCGCGGGTACGCGTGTGCATGTGCTGTGTCGTGAAAGAGTTGCATATATGTTATCGACACTTGCAGCATTCGTGATTCGCACTGATTTACCGACCTCACAATCGCTTTTGTTCACGCAGACTTGATTCCCGCAAACAGGCCCCTGACGGCACATTCACTTCTGTACTAAGATAAAAGAGCGTGAGGTTAGGCTTGTCTATCAACGAGGCATATGCCGCGGTTCGGTCGACTGCATGCTATTAACACGCACTCCGCGCGGACATGCCAAGGCATGGCTTGATGTGCGAAGAGCACACCAAACTGCAGCCTGGGCCGCATGAACAAAAACTGTGTGTGGCACGCACAAAACTTCACAGCAGTACAGAGTAGTAAACGTAGCGTGCTTCGATGTGCCTGCCCGCGCTAATGTAACGTGAAGTGAATTGTAACAACAGTGTTCGAACTGTTGTAGTTGTTGTCAGGGTGGAACCAGCGGAACACAGACGCAGGACAAGAAAAGGAGGTACACACATCACACCGCTGGACTTGCAAACTGATTTATTTCGAAGAAAACCACCACATTTAAAGGATTCCCTGCGCAAGCGCACACTCTGGATGAAGGGAACAACTGTATTAAGATAAAAGAAAGTTATATTCTTTATCCGTGATAAAAACCGAGGGATCGCTGACACACTTTTCCTTGTTTTTCCTGATTAGAAACGCTTCAAGAATTTCACGCTCTCGTCTTGTTCTCCCCCGACCGATAATGCTCGTGCGGTGAAGCAAAGGAGAACATCCCTCGCATACCTTAACATGCAAGGCTAAATTGCTGCCAGTGCCTGAATTGAACGTTGTTCGGTGCTGCCTCAGACGTTCATTGATGCACCCTCCGGTTTGCCCGATGTAGGTTTTCCCACAGGACAATGGGATGCAATATACCACCCCTACTTCACACGAAGTGAACCTCGTCTGGTGCTTGGTTTTACAGGTCCCCTTTTTCTGCGGACCCCCAGATATACGGGCGCACAAATCAGATAGTTTCCGGGGGGCAGAAAAAACCGCAGTGACACCGAATTTTTGTGCCACTTTTTTTAGACCATGCGATGTCTTGTGGCAGTAAGGAAGCACTTCAATCTTCTTCCTGTTCTCTTGCGATGGACTAGCAGACATAGCCGACAGTTTCTTCATCTTATTCCCCAGTGATTCAGCCACTGCAAGCAAAACCGACGAGGGAAACCCAGAATCTGACAACCGCGCGACCTGCTCGGCCAGACTTTGCTGCATGACATGTGGGCAACTTTTCTTGAGAGCGTTCGAAAAACACAAATTTGCGATGCTGCGCTTCACCAGCTTCGAATGCGCCGATTCATATGGCAAAAGCGACTTTTTAGTCCTGGGCGAATATTTCCAACACACGTGCCCATCGGGTAAAAAAGTCAATTCTAAATCAAGGAACCTAATGGTCTTGTCAGATGGAATCTCTTTGGTAAAAGCCAAATTGTTAGAGCATGCGCTAAAAACATTTAAAAGCTGGTCTGCCACAAGAGTGAGCTTGTCAGTTTCGTTTAATTTTAAAATTTTAAGGAAGGTGGGTTCGTGGTTTTGCCTTCTTCACTTTTTAAGACAAAAGCCACCGAGGCTATCGAGAAGAACTTCAGGAATTCAGACTTAAAACCACGAAAGGCTAAGGCTCTGGCATTGGGGCTATTAAATCGGCTGAATTTGCGTCGCCTTGAAGAAGAAGTTCGGAAGAGTGATCAAGACGTCCTGCGGGTGTTCTTCAGCGCTAAAACTCATAAGCCTGGTTATCCGTTCAGGGCCATCGTTACAGAAGAAGGCTCGTGGCAAAAAGTGGTCTCCAACTACCTCAAGGTTTCCTTCGATGGTCTGGTGCCGATGGATCCCTTTAGGGTGAAGAGCTCACTGAACCTGGTGGAGTGCCTCTGTTCCGGTTTTCCCGGTGCCCATGCAGCCTTCTCTTTGGACATTGAGGACTTGTTTTACTCTGTTCCGCATGATGAACTATTTTGTGCTGTACGCGAATTAATTGAAAAAACGGGGACAATTTCCTTCCAGAACAAGTGTGGCATATCTCTGGAATCTTTCCTTGAGCTGTTGAAGGTGTATTTAAATTCGACAATTGTTCAATATGACAGCAAGTACGTGGTGCAAAACCGAGGTATCTGCATTGGCTCGTGTGTAGCGCCATTTCTGTGCGAAATTTTTTTAGCAAAAATTGACTCGATTCTACAGGATTCCATTCAAGACACACGTGTTATTAGGGTTTTCAGATATGTGGACGATTTTCTAGTCATTTTAAAATTAAACGAAACTGACAAGCTCACTCTTGTGGCAGACCAGCTTTTAAATGTTTTTAGCGCATGCTCTAACAATTTGGCTTTTACCAAAGAGATTCCATCTGACAAGACCATTAGGTTCCTTGATTTAGAATTGACTTTCTTACCCGATGGGCACGTGTGTTGGAAATATTCGCCCAGGACTAAAAAGTCGCTTTTGCCATATGAATCGGCGCATTCGAAGCTGGTGAAGCGCAGCATCGCAAATTTGTGTTTTTCGAACGCTCTCAAGAAAAGTTGCCCACATGTCATGCAGCAAAGTCTGGCCGAGCAGGTCGCGCGGTTGTCAGATTCTGGGTTTCCCTCGTCGGTTTTGCTTGCAGTGGCTGAATCACTGGGGAATAAGATGAAGAAACTGTCGGCTATGTCTGCTAGTCCATCGCAAGAGAACAGGAAGAAGATTGAAGTGCTTCCTTACTGCCACAAGACATCGCATGGTCTAAAAAAAGTGGCACAAAAATTCGGTGTCACTGCGGTTTTTTCTGCCCCCCGGAAACTATCTGGTTTGTGCGCCCGTATGTCTGGGGGTCCGCAGAAAAAGGGGACCTGTAAAACCAAGCACCAGACGAGGTTCACTTCGTGTGAAGTAGGGGTGGTATATTGCATCCCATTGTCCTGTGGGAAAACCTACATCGGGCAAACCGGAGGGTGCATCAATGAACGTCTGAGGCAGCACCGAACAACGTTCAATTCAGGCACTGGCAGCAATTTAGCCTTGCATGTTAAGGTATGCGAGGGATGTTCTCCTTTGCTTCACCGCACGAGCATTATCGGTCGGGGGAGAACAAGACGAGAGCGTGAAATTCTTGAAGCGTTTCTAATCAGGAAAAACAAGGAAAAGTGTGTCAGCGATCCCTCGGTTTTTATCACGGATAAAGAATATAACTTTCTTTTATCTTAATACAGTTGTTCCCTTCATCCAGAGTGTGCGCTTGCGCAGGGAATCCTTTAAATGTGGTGGTTTTCTTCGAAATAAATCAGTTGCAAGTCCAGCGGTGTGATGTGTGTACCTCCTTTTCTTGTCCTGCGTCTGTGTTCCGCTGGTTCCACCCTGACAACATTATGAACCAACTAGCCCAGCAATTTACGCTCCTGAACTATTATTCTTCTACTCTGGGCCCTTTTCTTCGTGTTCAAGCATCTTCGGATGTTTTATCTTCCTGCGTCAGCGCCATTGCTCTGACTACATGTAAGGCAAGAATTCTGTCGCATTGTCTAAAAAGCGGATTTCCGCCAGTGGAAGTCTGCCAGCTTTTCGGCGCTCTGCCACCGTCTTCAGGCCACTGGAAGCGTGTCTGTAGAATACTCAAGTCGGAGCTATATCGGCAGGTCAGACACCTGCGGGATTGGCTGCGGCATGCCTGCCTTCAGATCGGGAATCCCTGGGCGGCTTCTAGCAGGCTTCGTGAACAATTTCGCCTAGCATCCATACTTACGGAAACCTACTGGAACGACCTTCGACGACATTTGCCCAAGAAAAAGAGAGAGTCTGAAACAAGGACAGCTGTGACGTACCTAGAAGGAGCCTCCCTTCCATCGGAGTTCGACAACCTACTGAAGCTTGGCCCTAAGTACGCCCTGGAGCCGCAGGTTCGAAAGCATGAACTTCTGGCAGCTGTGCACAGTATTGCTGGTAAGGCACCACCTGAGGAGAAGAGTTACTGCGTCGCGGAGGGAGTCGGCTGTCTTGCACGGACTTGGCCCAGCCGACATAAAAGAAGCAAGGATCTTCGCCCCTTGGTCAACCATTTCCAGCAGGAGGGCCTCAGCCTTCTGCAAGCAGATAAGGAAGGTGGGTTCGTGGTTTTGCCTTCTTCACTTTTTAAGACAAAAGCCACCGAGGCTATCGAGAAGAACTTCAGGAATTCAGACTTAAAACCACGAAAGGCTAAGGCTCTGGCATTGGGGCTATTAAATCGGCTGAATTTGCGTCGCCTTGAAGAAGTTCGGAAGAGTGATCAAGACGTCCTGCGGGTGTTCTTCAGCGCTAAAACTCATAAGCCTGGTTATCCGTTCAGGGCCATCGTTACAGAAGAAGGCTCGTGGCAAAAAGTGGTCTCCAACTACCTCAAGGTTTCCTTCGATGGTCTGGTGCCGACGGATCCCTTTAGGGTGAAGAGCTCACTGAACCTGGTGGAGTGCCTCTGTTCCGGTTTTCCCGGTGCCAATGCAGCCTTCTCTTTGGACATTGAGGACTTGTTTTACTCTGTTCCGCATGATGAACTCTTTTGTGCTGTACGCGAATTAATTGAAAAAACGGGGACAATTTCCTTCCAGAACAAGTGTGGCATATCTCTGGAATCTTTCCTTGAGCTGTTGAAGGTGTATTTAAATTCGACAATTGTTCAATATGACAGCAAGTACGTGGTGCAAAACCGAGGTATCTGCATTGGCTCGTGTGTAGCGCCATTTCTGTGCGAAATTTTTTTTTTAGCAAAAATTGACTCGATTCTACAGGATTCCATTCAAGACACACGTGTTATTAGGGTTTTCAGATATGTGGACGATTTTCTAGTCATTTTAAAATTAAACGAAACTGACAAGTTCACTCTTGTGGCAGACCAGCTTTTAAATGTTTTTAGCGCATGCTCTAACAATTTGGCTTTTACCAAAGAGATTCCATCTGACAAGACCATTAGGTTCCTTGATTTAGAATTGACTTTTTTACCCGATGGGCACGTGTGTTGGAAATATTCGCCCAGGACTAAAAAGTCGCTTTTGCCATATGAATCGGCGCATTCGAAGCTGGTGAAGCGCAGCATCGCAAATTTGTGTTTTTCGAACGCTCTCAAGAAAAGTTGCCCACATGTCATGCAGCAAAGTCTGGCCGAGCAGGTCGCGCGGTTGTCAGATTCTGGGTTTCCCTCGTCGGTTTTGCTTGCAGTGGCTGAATCACTGGGGAATAAGATGAAGAAACTGTCGGCTATGTCTGCTAGTCCATCGCAAGAGAACAGGAAGAAGATTGAAGTGCTTCCTTACTGCCACAAGACATCGCGTGGTCTAAAAAAAGTGGCACAAAAATTCGGTGTCACTGCGGTTTTTTCTGCCCCCCGGAAACTATCTGGTTTGTGCGCCCGTATGTCTGGGGGTCCGCAGAAAAAGGGGACCTGTAAAACCAAGCACCAGACGAGGTTCACTTCGTGTGAAGTAGGGGTGGTATATTGCATCCCATTGTCCTGTGGGAAAACCTACATCGGGCAAACCGGAGGGTGCATCAATGAACGTCTGAGGCAGCACCGAACAACGTTCAATTCAGGCACTGGCAGCAATTTAGCCTTGCATGTTAAGGTATGCGAGGGATGTTCTCCTTTGCTTCACCGCACGAGCATTATCGGTCGGGGGAGAACAAGACGAGAGCGTGAAATTCTTGAAGCGTTTCTAATCAGGAAAAACAAGAAAAAGTGTGTCAGCGATTTCTCGGTTTTTATCACGGATAAAGAATATAACTTTCTTTTATCTTAATACAGTTGTTCCCTTCATCCAGAGTGTGCGCTTGCGCAGGGAATCCTTTAAATGTGGTGGTTTTCTTCGAAATAAATCAGTTGCAAGTCCAGCGGTGTGATGTGTGTACCTCCTTTTCTTGTCCTGCGTCTGTGTTCCGCTGGTTCCACCCTGACAACATTATGAACCAACTAGCCCAGCAATTTACGCTCCTGAACTATTATTCTTCTACTCTGGGCCCTTTTCTTCGTGTTCAAGCATCTTCGGATGTTTTATCTTCCTGCGTCAGCGCCATTGCTCTGACTACATGTAAGGCAAGAATTCTGTCGCATTGTCTAAAAAGCGGATTTCCGCCAGTGGAAGTCTGCCAGCTTTTCGGCGCTCTGCCACCGTCTTCAGGCCACTGGAAGCGTGTCTGTAGAATACTCAAGTCGGAGCTATATCGGCAGGTCAGACACCTGCGGGATTGGCTGCGGCATGCCTGCCTTCAGATCGGGAATCCCTGGGCGGCTTCTAGCAGGCTTCGTGAACAATTTCGCCTAGCATCCATACTTACGGAAACCTACTGGAACGACCTTCGACGACATTTGCCCAAGAAAAAGAGAGAGCCTGAAACAAGGACAGCTGTGACGTACCTAGAAGGAGCCTCCCTTCCATCGGAGTTCGACAACCTACTGAAGCTTGGCCCTAAGTACGCCCTGGAGCCGCAGGTTCGAAAGCATGAACTTCTGGCAGCTGTGCACAGTATTGCTGGTAAGGCACCACCTGAGGAGAAGAGATACTGCGTCGCGGAGGGAGTCGGCTGTCTTGCACGGACTTGGCCCAGCCGACATAAAAGAAGCAAGGATCTTCGCCCCTTGGTCAACCATTTCCAGCAGGAGGGCCTCAGCCTTCTGCAAGCAGATAAGGAAGGTGGGTTCGTGGTTTTGCCTTCTTCACTTTTTAAGACAAAAGCCACCGAGGCTATCGAGAAGAACTTCAGGAATTCAGACTTAAAACCACGAAAGGCTAAGGCTCTGGCATTGGGGCTATTAAATCGGCTGAATTTGCGTCGCCTTGAAGAAGAAGTTCGGAAGAGTGATCAAGACGTCCTGCGGGTGTTCTTCAGCGCTAAAACTCATAAGCCTGGTTATCCGTTCAGGGCCATCGTTACAGAAGAAGGCTCGTGGCAAAAAGTGGTCTCCAACTACCTCAAGGTTTCCTTCGATGGTCTGGTGCCGACGGATCCCTTTAGGGTGAAGAGCTCACTGAACCTGGTGGAGTGCCTCTGTTCCGGTTTTCCCGGTGCCAATGCAGCCTTCTCTTTGGACATTGAGGACTTGTTTTACTCTGTTCCGCATGATGAACTCTTTTGTGCTGTACGCGAATTAATTGAAAAAACGGGGACAATTTCCTTCCAGAACAAGTGTGGCATATCTCTGGAATCTTTCCTTGAGCTGTTGAAGGTGTATTTAAATTCGACAATTGTTCAATATGACAGCAAGTACGTGGTGCAAAACCGAGGTATCTGCATTGGCTCGTGTGTAGCGCCATTTCTGTGCGAAATTTTTTTTTTAGCAAAAATTGACTCGATTCTACAGGATTCCATTCAAGACACACGTGTTATTAGGGTTTTCAGATATGTGGACGATTTTCTAGTCATTTTAAAATTAAACGAAACTGACAAGCTCACTCTTGTGGCAGACCAGCTTTTAAATGTTTTTAGCGCATGCTCTAACAATTTGGCTTTTACCAAAGAGATTCCATCTGACAAGACCATTAGGTTCCTTGATTTAGAATTGACTTTTTTACCCGATGGGCACGTGTGTTGGAAATATTCGCCCAGGACTAAAAAGTCGCTTTTGCCATATGAATCGGCGCATTCGAAGCTGGTGAAGCGCAGCATCGCAAATTTGTGTTTTTCGAACGCTCTCAAGAAAAGTTGCCCACATGTCATGCAGCAAAGTCTGGCCGAGCAGGTCGCGCGGTTGTCAGATTCTGGGTTTCCCTCGTCGGTTTTGCTTGCAGTGGCTGAATCACTGGGGAATAAGATGAAGAAACTGTCGGCTATGTCTGCTAGTCCATCGCAAGAGAACAGGAAGAAGATTGAAGTGCTTCCTTACTGCCACAAGACATCGCGTGGTCTAAAAAAAGTGGCACAAAAATTCGGTGTCACTGCGGTTTTTTCTGCCCCCCGGAAACTATCTGGTTTGTGCGCCCGTATGTCTGGGGGTCCGCAGAAAAAGGGGACCTGTAAAACCAAGCACCAGACGAGGTTCACTTCGTGTGAAGTAGGGGTGGTATATTGCATCCCATTGTCCTGTGGGAAAACCTACATCGGGCAAACCGGAGGGTGCATCAATGAACGTCTGAGGCAGCACCGAACAACGTTCAATTCAGGCACTGGCAGCAATTTAGCCTTGCATGTTAAGGTATGCGAGGGATGTTCTCCTTTGCTTCACCGCACGAGCATTATCGGTCGGGGGAGAACAAGACGAGAGCGTGAAATTCTTGAAGCGTTTCTAATCAGGAAAAACAAGAAAAAGTGTGTCAGCGATTTCTCGGTTTTTATCACGGATAAAGAATATAACTTTCTTTTATCTTAATACAGTTGTTCCCTTCATCCAGAGTGTGCGCTTGCGCAGGGAATCCTTTAAATGTGGTGGTTTTCTTCGAAATAAATCAGTTGCAAGTCCAGCGGTGTGGTGTGTGTACCTCCTTTTCTTGTCCTGCGTCTGTGTTCCGCTGGTTCCACCCTGACAACATTATGAACCAACTAGCCCAGCAATTTACGCTCCTGTTGTAGTTGTCCACGAGACGATCATGGTCGGGCACGTTTGAGACTGTAGCTAATGTTAAACACACGAGGGCTTGCTGCTAATTGTGTAAACGGCGAGCAGCACAAATTATGATCGCGCTGTGATATATTTCGATAGTCGTAACACTCACCATAGCGGAAGAACTTCCACGGCATCTATCGCGAGGCCGAGGTCGTAGCGGACATCATTGTCTGCATCACTCTCATGTTGGTCGTGGTCATCGCTCGATTCCGACGCACTTGTATCGAAATCAAAGTGTGGCGCATATTTCGGAGTTGCGGTCTCACCCTGATCAGAGTCATCAATAGACTGGTCGGACGACGACATATTGACTGCTTTGTCCGATGGCAGCTGCAAGGTTCGCGGCGGTGCGCCGTCCTCACGTGATATGCAAGCGGGACACGGAAACTTGTAGCAGACGACGCAGCCGCTGCCCAATTGTGACGTCATTGAATGCATTTCAAAATGGCGGTCGCCGCTGGTTGGCGGAGCTTGAAGCCCACGATTTCAGTTCATTACTTTGCTTTAAAGTACGCGTTCAGTGTGCTTAATTTTGTTTAGTATAGGTAGAGGAACCTTTTTGACTATAGAATTGAGCCCAAAAAGCCAATGCCTTGAGGTAACCTGTCGATCGTGGCCCCTTCAAGACTGGTCATTTCTTATTTAGTTTAGTTACTTCCTGGGTAACATAATCCCGCACGAAAGCTTCTTCATTTATAATTAGGTTGTCATATGTCAGGGCCACGTGGTCTTTACCGTTAAGTTTTCTTGGCTTACCAACAGCCCATAGCTTTTGACGAATTTTTATGACACGTCCAGAGTAGTCCCTTGAGACTGCAAAATTGGACCCTTTTAGTTTATTGCCATTGGTTAGGATCAATTCGATGTCCTTATATGACGCATAATTTACGATAATCGATCGTTTGCGCTCAAGAGTATGCTTGCCTATATGGCGGCGCCGCTGAAGTTGTCTCCACCCCAGCGGCGCTGGCATCGAGGCACCCTTGCTACAGTGCTCTAGAACCTTGGGCAGTGTGTCGTACGGCGGCGGAGCAAGGGTCTTTTTTGCGACGATGGCTGCTCCGCTACCGGCCAGGGGTGCCAAGGCCGGCTGCTCCGCGAGCCGTCTGCTCCGTTGCCGCAGCACGGCGGTACGATGTACAGTGTTGTGCGTTTTTATCGTGAAGACTTTTAAAAGTTTCCCCGCCTCAACCGCTGGCTCATTTGCCGTGAAACTGCACACAGAGCTTACGTATTATGGTAACTTTTGTATCGTAGCAAGTTTGACAACGGTACTTACTTAGTTGAGCCGTGCATGATGCAAAAACGCAATCGTCTACGTAAAGATCGGCGAACCAAACCCCGCAGACGATGTTTTTTTCCGCTGAGCTGCTGCAGTGGCGCCATCTGTTTTTGGGAAAGCGTCACGACAAGGCCGCCGAGGCGAGCTTTTCGAGAAGCGCGGACCCTTTGAATATGCCGTTCCGGCCGTTTCGACTGCTTCAACTGAAGCGCTTGCAACATTTTCGGCTAATTGAGCGGAAAAATATCAGAACAACAGATATAAAGAGGCTTTACCTTTCAAAAAATATTGTTTGCAGCGCTCGCCTCGGCGGCCTTGTCACGCTTTCCATTGCCGAAAACAGATGGCGCCACTGCCGCCCTTCAGCGAAAAAGCGTCGTCTGCGGGTTTTGGTTGCCGATCTCTACGTAGACGATTACGTTTTCGCATCATGCACGGCTCAACTAATGTAAGTACCGTTGTCAAACTTGCTATGATACAACAGTTACCATAATACGCAAGCCCTGTGTGCAGTTTCACGGCAAATGAGCCAGCGGTTGAGGCGGGGAAATTTTTTAGTGTTCACGATAAAAACGCACAACACTGTATAAGTACTGCATGGTGCACTCTTGAGATATTTGCCGGCTGCTAATGGCACATTTCCATAAGCAGGTGTAGCATTTCAAGAATAATGCGTTGTACGGCCGCCGCGGTGGCTGAGTGGTTATGGCGCTCGGCTGCTGGCCCGAAAGACGCGGGCTCGATCCCGGCCGCGGCTTTCGAATTTCGGTGGAGGCGAAATTCTAGAGGCCCGTATACTGTGCGATGGCAGTGCACGTTAAATAACCCCACGTGGTTGAAATTTCCGGAGCCCTTCACTACGGCATCTCTCATAGCCTGAGTCGCTTTGGGACGTTAAACTCTGAACAAAAAAAAAATCGTTGTTTCGTGCAGCGCGCAGCAGTAGGAAACCGATAATACCTACGAGGAAAATATTGTTCGGTACGGGCTTTACCGGCCGCTAGCCATGAGCTAAATAAAGTACAGGACGCATTCAGCGTGTGTTAGCTGGATCTCGTTTTTTCGATCCTATGCACACAAGGTCGTAAACTCGCTGCATGGAGGCAGTTGTTCGAAACCTGCGGCGTGTTGAAACTCACGTCAAGGTCATTTTCATTGTTTTAGAAAGTTCACGCATTAAGCGAAAACAACGGCTCGTGGTGTCGACATTTATTTATTCAAATTCCAAACATGACACACCATGCAAAGCAGAGCCTTGGTAGGCTATACATACACCACACTCATTTGCACCTCCTCAGCTTAAGATGCTTCAGTCGTTCTCGCTGGGAGCTCCTGTCATTATTTAAAGATTTCGTGTAGAATTAGAACCTGAGGAGCACGTAAAACTTAACAATTTGAAGGGAGACATCAGTTACACGGGCAGGACAGCCAACCTTTGGAAGGGGAATACAATGTAGAAAGGAAGCAAAATCCGACATACCCGCTGCACTAATCTTTCTGGTGCTAAAAAAAATAGTGAATGAGTTTTCCAGTGTGGTTATTAAATTTGTAAGTTGACCAGATGGATACAATAGGCCACCACAATCAAATTGCCGGATGAACTCATTCTGCGCGAGATCTAGTTTGCAGCGCGACAAAGGCTGCATCCTGTGCTCTGTAGCGCCTTCCGGGCGACATACCCAGCAACGGCGTAGTGAACAAGGCGCGGCTGGAAGTCTTTTCAGCAATGTAGTCCAAATGGTCTCCAGGAGGGAGAGAATTCAAAGCAGTTTCTGCTTCGTTCAGCCTAATTCCTTCAATCCACGTTTGCTTTGTGCAGCTTCACCTTCATTCGTCGCAGTGCCCGGCGCACGTCAGCAGTTTTGCTCCTGGCGACCACCTTTCGACACCTTCTTCGAGACCGATGGTTCTGTATTAACTTGCGCTGGTACTTGCAGTGAACACATGCAATGGCTGTACCGTTCTTGACCACAAGCGTGCACCTCTTGGAAAAGATATTTCCGTTCAATTATGGGCACTTACCAGTAACTGGTTGTACGCCTGCACCAGAGCACAGATTCAGCTTATTAACGTGCCCAATTAGCGCCTCCGCATCTGCTGGCTTTGAAATATCTCGCTGAAGCAAATTCTTTCCTCTTATATAGCTATAGCCTCAGCAACAGACTCCCCGACCAGCTGTGTAGCCGACGAGTCAATTTTTACAAGCTTTTGCAAAACCAATTTGCTTGTGTCTCCAGCAGCATCCAATTCGCACTCAGCGTAGTTAATACATTTTTCGCAGCGTGGCAAGGCGATTTTTGACCACATATAAGGTATTTTTAGGCTTTCATATGGTACATACGCGTTTTTCTCGGCGGAAGCCGCATTGTTAGGCTCTTCGGGACTGTCGCAATCAGGCGTAGCTATTGGCTGATTCGCTTGTGTGCTTAAACACCGCCTCCGTTTTTCTGCAGGAATTGTCTGCTCACAGATGTTCCTGTCCTTCCTCTTCTTTGGCAACGACTTCGAAACATACTTTGGTGCATCCGGAAAAATGGGCGGAACAGCATCATCTGTAAGCAGTAGTCGGTTTCGAGGGATCTCTATGACTTCGCCGTTTATAGTTGTTTTAAATGTGCGCTGAACGAAAATTGGTTCGAAATGGAGCTCGCACGCAACACTTGCTTGGTTCAGCACTCGATCTCCTCTCTTGATGTTACGTGACCAAATCTCGCGGCGATAAGGGTCAGTGGGTACACGGAAAAGGGAGCGGGGTTCCTTGCACGACCGGTAACCACTGTTGCAGCCCGGCACAAAACACGTGGTGTCCCTTTTGTGTCGTCGTCTCTCCGTCATTGTGCACGCATTACTCGCTTAATCCAACTCTTCAGCACAGGCAGACGTAAACAATGCACCGGTAGCACACGGCGATGCAACGCGCACGGCAACAAAACACAAATTCTTTGCCGCCAGCACGTGAAACTACTCTGCGCTCGAGCAGTGCTTCCCGCACTCATTTGCACTCCTCTTGCTAGCAGCGCCCCCTGGCCGCCTGGCGCGCCTGTTATCGCTGCGACGGCCTCGCCTCCTCCATTGCTTCCCAGCCCGGACGACACACTGCCCAAGGTTCTAGAGCACTGTCGGTAGGCTGGAAACGCTGATTGGTTTTAAAAATGTGACGTCACCCATGACGTCACGCTAAAACGTCATGGTCACGTATTTCTAATGACGTCATGTCCGGTTGGGGACACACATTTTCCTTAGGTTTTTCTCGGAATTCCCCACGTTTTTCCAACGCGCGCGGGATAAAAAAAAAGCGCATCTTGCACGTGTGCACGTGTCACTAGTTAAGCTAAGTGCGCCGCTGTTTCCGCATCGACTATTCCTGCCGAAGAGGCTGCAGGGAAGTGTCCTGCCCTGTCTGAGTTTGATTCTGTTTATTTGTTTACTCGTTTTGGCCAGCGGCACGCGAGTACATGCATCTATAATTCTTATCTGTTCCGCGAATCCGCCACCGTCTGTTACTGTACTAGACGCCGCTCTGCCTTGAAGTAACACGGTGGTTTGGGCTAGTTGGTTGCAGTTCATAATGGACACAAGTTTCGCAGCATGAATAAAACGCACACAGAAGACAAGGAACAAACAAGACAGGACTGTGCTGCACTTCCAACTGATTTTATTTGAAAAAGCTCAACGTTTAAATACATTCAGTTATCATGAGGTGAAACCTAATCACAATCATGCAAAAAAGCCATTTCATTCTCCAGCAATGACAGTGAAGCCGTGCTGACGCAGTTGTCACCGGCTTTCCTAATAAAAAAGGCTTCGACAATTTCACGCTGAAGCTTGTCCTTGGCGTGACCCAGAAACTGCGCCTTCTTAAACAAAGGCGCCGTGCAGTATTAAGCACGTCACAAAGTTCACAAAATGTGTAACGAAGGTCGTTTATAGTATTCCTCTTACGTGTAAAAAAGTGTACATTGGCCAAACAGGGCGTTGTTTTAATGAAAGGGCGCTAGAACTTTTCAATCTTGTAAAAGATGGTATCAGCGGCCATCTTGCCGTACACTGCCGGTCGTGCAAATGCAAACCTTTGTTTAAGAAGGCGCAGTTTCTGGGTCACGCCAAGGACAAGCTTCAGCGTGAAATTGTCGAAGCCTTTTTTATTAGGAAAGCCGGTGACAACTGCGTCAGCACGGCTTCACTGTCATTGCTGGAGAATGAAATGGCTTTTTTGCATGATTGTGATTAGGTTTCACCTCATGATAACTGAATGCATTGAAACGTCGAGCTTTTTCAAGTAAAATCAGTTGGAAGTGCAGCACAGTCCTGTCTTGTTTGTTCCTTGTCTTCTGTGTGCGTTTTATTCATGCTGCGAAACTTGTGTCCATTATGTACGCTCTGCCTTGAGGGCGCCTATTCTCCCCTCCTGCTCCTCGTTTTCCTTTTTTTATTTCTCTTTTTTTCTGCCCGTTCACCGCGGCTGCTCCGTGGACAGGGGGCGACAGCGCGTTTTTCTTTTTCTCTTTATTTCTCTTTCTCCTTTGAAAAACGCTCTCCTTCGAGCAAACAAACAGATCACACAAGAGACAAACAGCGAGCGGCCAGACTCCTATCTTCGACTGAGGGAAAGGAGGAGGGTGGTCAAAGGAACAGACGAAAAAAAGGGGGGGGGGGAATAGAAAGCAGAGGTTAGAGAGCGGGCGCGGAGAGGGGTGAATTGTCCCCGTGGAAAAAAGGGGGGGGGGGGGGGCGCCGACAAAAATTATAAGGGGGGGGAAGCTTCCTTCGGCGGAAGCGAGAGGTTCGAACACGAGGAATGAAAATATGATAAACAAGAAAACAGCAACAAAAAAACAAAGAACCGGAAAACAACACTGCGTGCATATGCCTGAGAGCGCGATGCGCTCCCCGCGGGTGCGGCTGTTAACGGTTAAAATGTAAGTTACGGCGGCGTTGCGGCCGGCCAAACGCACCGCAGAAACCCGATCCCGCAGCCGGGTGCTGTCGTCCTGAGAAGAGGATTAGGAACGGCTCCTGGCGACGGCGAGCTGTGACAAAAGGCCTCTCATCCCTTCGTCCGGAGTATGGAATGCGGCCTTTCTCCCGAACTGCGCCCTCACGTGGACCGGCAGAAAGACCCGAACAAAGGCGCCGGACCCGCCTCGCTCGCTTGCACTTGCGCGGCCAGACAAAGCGGGGGCGGACACGGCTGATTCATCTTACCCTCTGGAATGCCCGGGGCCGTCAGGACGCATCTTTCCACGGAGGGGATCACCGCCTAAAACGACCTTATGCACCTGGTCAAACGGTCGGAAACAGCATTCCAGGACCTCAAGGCGCCAGGATTCCTTATCGCCTGTGCACGTGTTTGTGGGGGCGGAGCGGTCACGGGGTTAGGGAAGAGACTATGAAGAGTGTGTCTGCCCATTGGACGCTTGATCAGCCACCGGTTTCCCTAGCTAGGTGCCTAGGGAATATCCACTGTATTTAAGCCGCGATTTCGCTGGTTTCACGGCACTTCATCTCTGACTTTTGGTCTCCCTGCTTCTCTTGTAAATGTGTAAATAAACCTTCAAGTTTACCAACCCTCCTGAAGGCTTCCCTCCGTCGTCTGCAGAGTTCATCGTCATGCGGTGAAGACCTCGGTCCCGATACCCAAGCATATCAGGGGGGAATAGGCAATATGCTTTGCTCTCAGAACTGTTTTCTCTGGTCATGAGCAAGAAAGAATGACAGGGGGAGGAGAAGGGCGGCATGTGGAAGTAAGCACGTAAATTGGCATGACCTCAGGCGATGCTGTCGGGGTGCTGTGAATTTCAGTAGGGCTAGGACTCTGACCTCTGAAGTGTGGAGAGAGTACCAGGGTTTTCATTCATACCGGCCTGCACAGTATTAAACTGATATATAAAGTATGATTCTCGTTGCTCACGCTCACGGGTATTTTGGAAGCCGCTCTGTAGCAGCGTAACTTTTTGTTTGTGAAACTCGTGACCTTCCTGGGAAAGATGTTTCGACAGGGGGAGGAGAGGAAGAGATCTGGCGTGCGCGCGGTGGTTGTTGAATCTAATTAGGAAGGAATTCTCGGTTTGGCCAATGTATTGCATCTGACAATCACCACACTCGAGCATCTACACTACGTTACCACTGTCACAATTCAATTCAAATTTTCACGGATGGAGTGTTTGAAGTTAGAGTGCGTGCTTTGAGCTAGTGTTGTTGTCCGCATATGCTCGCAAACTTGACATCGATTCTTCCTGCAAGGTAGGCAACCAACAGGCTTTCCCTTATAGACAGTAGAGTGAACTACATAATCATGTATGTTTTTTTGGTAGCCTGTAGGTAACGTGTGGAACTGTTGTAAAATTTTTGACAGTCTGTCGTTTTGTTCGATTATGTTGAAATGTTTTTTTTTTAATTTTGTTGACATTAGGAAGGTTGCTTGCGAAGGTTAAGACGAGATTAGAGCGGTGTCATTTGCGGTTGCTGATGGGGGATCCCGAAACATTTCGTTACGACTTTTTGCTTCCGCTTTCCTAATGGCATCATCAAAAATAGATGCCGCGGATAGCATTGGTCCCTCAGAACCTCCCGCATACGGTAAGAATTTTCTTTGAAGCCTTCTGGTCGTGAGCAGATCCGTTTGAATCTGATGGCTTGGGAATATGGAATTGAACTTTTGCAGTGGCGTGGGTGGCAGCTCTTGTAATGAAGGTACTGTTGTCTATCCGTGGCCTTTCTATAGACACTGGTGATTAAGCTACCCTTCTCCACTCGAACTGAGACGTCCAAGAAAATAATTTGACTGGTGGAGTAAGTGTGTGTGAAACAGAGGTTTGGATGTATGTCGTTAAAGGCTGAAATAAACTGGATGAATTGGTCCTCGGTTTTCGTCCATACCATTAATATGTCGGCTAGGAAGCGTTTGTAAAAAGCCGGTTTTGTTGGGTATGAGCGGATAAACTCCGATTCAATGCTATGCATATATATGTTGGCATAGTTTGGCGCTATTTTCGTTCCCATAGTGGTACCACTCGTTTGTAGGTAAAAGGAGCTGTAGAACTTTCGAAAGAGTTGAGTTTGAGGACCAGATTAGTAAGTGCAGCGATAGTACCTTGGCTAGGAGCATCAGTGCTTGTTTGTTTTCCATAGGATGCGACCAGAGCTCGAATGTCATCATCATGCGGTATGTTGGTGTACAGAGACACTACATCAAGGGTAACTAATATTAACTAATAAGGGTAACTCGCTTGGTTTAACACTTGCCAAAACTTTGTACTTATTAGGAGTGGTCGGTAAATTGTGTTCAAGCGTTTGTAGTGTATAAATAATTCGAAAATATGGAATATACCAGAGATCGGTGTTTCAGGTGTAGAGTCGATTCGAAGCGGTCCTTAAATGTGTAGTACGTATTAAGAAATCTCTAAGCCGGAGAAGAATGGTAAAAGAACCTCAAAAAGCGAAAAACATATATATGTTCAAAACGAATTATGTTATAATTCCTAAAACCAGTTTGCTTTGGAGAGACAGATAAGGAAGGTTTGCAATGTAGCGGATCATTTTCTTCTGCAGAACTTGTATTTTTATCACATTTGTTCTTGTGGTGGTTGCCCGAACAGAGTTACGGAACCGAAAAGAGCATGATAAATTTGAATTTTCACGTGAGTGGGGAGGAGCCATCGACATCGTGTTAGAACACCTGCTACTGAAGAGACCTTTTTGCAAATATTTTCCACATGCCGATCCCACCTGAGATGCGACGAGAAAGCAACTTCAAGGGTTTTGTGGCTGTCTACAATTTGAATTTCTTGACCTGCGTATTTAGGAGCGCGTTGTAGTTCGACTGGCTTGTTCCTTGCACGGAAAATTATTACCTTAGTCTTTGTAGGGTTTATTTGGAGGCAATTAGAAGAGGACCAGTTCTCTAGTTTCGTAAGGATTACGTTGCACTCTTGAATTAACTTATGTCGTGACCAGAGATTAGTATACTGCTATCATCGGCGTATATAATAAATTTCGCTTTGTCATAAATATGCACAATGTCATTTATATAGATGTTAAAAAGCATCGGGCCCAGAATGCTGCCTTGAGGCACACCATTTCGTAGCGCCAGAAAAGAAGACTGATGGTTGGGGATATAGACAGATTGTTTTCGATTTTGCAGGTATGATTTCATGAGGTCTAAAGGTGTTCCACGAACTCCGTTTTGAGAAATTTTATGAGTTAAAATTTGATGGTTTAGGGAATCGAAAGCCTTACTAAAATCAATGAAGAATGCGACAGTGAGAATACCTGCTTCAGTGTTTTGCAGGATACATTCCTTAAGTGATAACAAAGCCGTTTCCGTCGACTTGCCCCTTCGGAAGCCAAATTGAGCATCAGACAGGTTTTGTTTTGCATTAAAAAAGTTCACTGTACGGGAAAAGATTACTTTTTCCAAGCCCTTTGAAAAGACTGGAATCACAGATATTGGTCTATAATTGGACACTGCATCTTTATCTCCCCCTTTAAACACAACTGTCACTCTTGCTTTCTTCATTTCTTCCGGGTAAACTCCCGTTTCAATTAACAAATTGAAGATGTATGCAAGCACAGTTATAATAAAAGACAGTACATATTTGACTGGTTTTATCTGAATATTGCCAAAATCTAAGGATTTGCTATTACTTAAATTCATAAAGGTTGTACATACTTCGGTCTCACTGGTGGGCTCAAGGAAAAGACTTTCGAAAGGGCTACAAGATGAAGGAACTTCAGGTAGATCCATCATAGATAAATGGGTGGTTAAAAATTGCTGTTGAAATGGTCAGCAAGAGCCTGACCGGATAATTCAGAGCCCTTATAGATTATTCGTTGAGTTGGCGCATTTTTCGTACTGCGACGTAACAAGTTATTTACAACTTTCCAGACAGCGTCTGAATATTTCATTCTAACATCAGAGAAGTTTTTGATGATACACAATCTTAGCGCGCCTAAGCTCAGCATTTAGTTAATTTCTTGTTTTTTTAAATAAGATTAGAGATTCTAGAGAGGGATTATTCAAAAAGGCATGGTACAACTTGTTTTTGCGCTTTATAATTCTTTTGAGCTCTGGCGTGATCCATGGTTTTCTTATTCGTTTTAGACTGCTTAATGTTCTTGAAGGGAAAGTGCTTAGAGTATATTTCTACAAAAACCTTGATAAACTCTTGAATATGCATTATTTGAGCCTTTTATATCGAATAACTAGGAGTCCTGTCCAAAGCCATTTCAGCTTGTTATCTGGGTACCCCCAAACTTTTCTTATTTGCGTGTAACTCCAGCCCTTCTTCAACATTGTCATTGTAGCCGCTATTGTTTCTCAAGTACCATGCACCATCTTAATATTAGCAGTTCCTAATTCAAGCCTTCTGCATGGTTTGAAGGACCTATTTAATTGGAAATGAGAACACGTGCACAGGGTGGAAAGCGTGTGATCTGCCAGGAAACACTGAGGCGGCCCCGAGAAGGGCCTTTATTAAGGTTGACAGCCGTTTTGTGCCTCTTCACTTGGCAGCGGCGACACAGAGTGTGCGGTCGCCACGGTTTTGCCCCAGCTGTCGAAGCAATCCTCGGACACGACCATGACCTTCGACATCTGATGTTTTTATTTAAAAAACACAGGGACAAAAGTCGTGCTGTATGCAATGCGATCGCCATGTGGTTCCATTGACGGCGAACAATCATCCACCTAGCCCGGCTCTTTGGACGGATTCAGGAAACGACTGAAAAGAACAAAAGTAACGAGCAAACAAAGGTGTGCTGCATACAAGTTAGAACGTAAAGAGACGAAGGCGCGCTGCGCTGGGCTAATGCTCTAGCGAGGTCTAATATGTAAATTTTCACGGCTGGCGTCGATTTCTACAAAACGCGAGTAGTCGGTACGAAAATAAACAAAGGCGCACTGGAGCTGGGTAAGTCTATAGCTACAAGCACGAGTTTTTTGTCTCTACCGCCGATTTCCACGCCGCGCGATCGTCATAACTTTCCTTGGACTTGCTGTTGAAGCTGACAGCGACCATAAGATTAAGGGCGACGACTGTAGTGGCAGAGGCTTGCCATTGAAAGGAACAAAGCCATGCGCTTTGTCAACCCGGCAACGAGGCCTAGCGCGAGATTTAGAGCAGACTTGGACAAAGCGCGAGACGGCGCGCGCTTCT
This sequence comes from Amblyomma americanum, assembly GCF_052857255.1. Taxonomy (NCBI): domain Eukaryota; kingdom Metazoa; phylum Arthropoda; class Arachnida; order Ixodida; family Ixodidae; genus Amblyomma; species Amblyomma americanum. The sequence continues at coordinate 438,161,119 of NC_135497.1, forward strand.
AACGCTTCCCAACGCAAAGAAACAAAGGCGCGCTGCGCTGGGATAATGCTGTAGCGAGGTCTAATATGTAAATTTTGACGGCTGCCGTCGATTTCGACAAAGCGCGAGAAGTCTCTAAGGAATTAAACAAAGCTGCACTGCACTGGCAGACGGCGGTTCAGCTGGCGGCGCCGGCGGTCCTCAAACCGCGCCTTATGTGGGTCGTCGTAATGGCGTGGCAAAACTTTGAACACCAGCACGACACTAGCCACGCGCTCCTGCAGCAGTAAAACGAGGTCCTGGAATGCGCAAGGCATGTAGGTAAGCGGTACAGCACTCCATGAAGCGAAATTTGAGATAAAATGCGTACCTTTATGCGGGTCGTCGAAATGTCGTGGAAGCGAGAACTGTACAGAAATTTCACCTGGCTGTCTCCGACGAGCGCAGCACGCAAAAAAGCGATACCTGTACAACTCCCGAAACGCGCGCGCCGCCGCCTACGCTCACGGAGGGAATGCCCGCGAACCACGCACGCCCGGCGGCCGGCCGGCCGGCCCTAGCGATTCCCTAGGCCCTCTAGGAACAGGCCGAGAGAGGCGCGGCGACCCCACATCCGGTTGAGAACGAGGGCGAAGCGAAAAAACGTCACGCAGACACGCCTCCCACCGACCAATCGGCGTTTCCAGCCTACCGACCCGCAAACGCTTCTGCCGCGGCCACTCCGCGCGCGCCGCCGCCCGCGGAGGTAGGGGAGGGTACGAGTGAGTGGGGCCGGCGGAGGAGCGCCGCCGGTGGCTACCGCCGTTTTGGCGTGCGAGAGGAGAGGGAAAGGCGCGAAGACGCGGAAGCTAATAATAATAATAATAATAATAATAATAATAATAATAATAATAATAATAATAATAATAATAATAATTGTTTTTTGGGGGGAAAGGAAATGACGCAGTATCTGTCTCATATATCGTTGGACACCTGAACCGCGCCGTAAGGGAAGGGGTAAAGGAGGGAGTGAAAGAAGAAAGAGGTGCCGTATTGGTGGGGCTCCGGAATAATTTCGACCACCTGGGGATCTTTAACGTGCACTGACATCGCACAGCACATGGGCGCCTTTGCGTTTTGCGTCCATAAGGAAACGCAGCCGCCGCGGTAAGGCGCCCGTGTGCTGTGATCATGTTTGTGTCACGGTGGTGCCGCCGTGGTTATGCAATACTCCTCGCCATTCGGTCTCTTGAATGGGAGCTGTGTGTGGCGTGACTACAAAGCTCGTATGAGTGTTATTGGACGCAGCTCTTGTTCGAAGAAATTCGCCGCAACAAGTAGCTAGTGAGGTTAGATGATGCAACGATGTTGTTGTTCTTCATTACATTACGCAATGGGCGGAGAGGACAACATTTTCTTGGACTGCAGCCGTTTATTTAGAGTTGTGTTACAAAGTGATCGGCAGGTGCGCCCCGTTAAAGCTATAAATTCTAACCCTCAAGCAGGCTTTTGTGCACAGCAAGCGGGATCGCCATCAGCCTCTGAGTATTCAAGAGTCTAACACACAAACTACAAGGTTAGCACTGGGGTTGGATGGATGGATGGATGGATGGATGGATGGATGGATGGATGGATGGATGGATGGATGGATGGATGGATGGATGGATGGATGGATGGATGGATGGATGGATGAATCGGGCGGTGGCTCAAGCCATGTCTTGTGAAATTTTACTCCTGTCTTGCTTTTAGCCACCAATCGTATAACCTTCGTTTGGTTACTTCTACCCGCTTAAAATCTACATTCCCTTCACTATCCTTAAACCCCAATGCCTTGGGTAAATCAGCCCCGCTGCTTTCCACTGTAGGGTGAAACCCTTTACAGAAAAGTATCAAGTGTTCAGCCGTTTCCTCCTCCTCTCCGCACGCAATGCACAACGTGTCTATCTCGTGGTACCTGACTCTATACGTCTTAGTCCGGAAAACTTAGGCCAGAACGCGCCACCTGTCGATAATTCTGCCTCGCGCTCTCAAAGAGGCCGGCATCCGCACCAATTCGGATCTCCGTCAGGCTCTTAGTCACGACCGAATCGAACCGTCTGGTTCGGTCACCGCTCTCTCTCGGCCGCGCGCATTCCGTCCATTCCGCGCCGATTTCTCACTTCTAACTAATCACCTGTCTTCCCGCTCACTCCCGAAGAAATTAAACATTACAAAACCACAACTATAGCGCCACTACCACCGACCGGACTTTAGATGCAGAGATCTCCGCTCGTGCGGGGCGCCTCGGGTGCGCCCGAGCACCGTAGCTCAACATGTTTGCCGACCGGATGCGAAGACTTGTGTTCCCAGCATTCAGTCTTTATGCAGTGGCCATCTCCAGGGGCTTCGATTCCAAACGCAACAAGGGCGTCCTCCGGAACGATGCGATCGCGCGACCCGTAAGGCGATAAAATGCGGGCCATTAAACCGCATTATTTCCATTTAAAATTGACATGCTCTTCCCATTTTCGAAACTGCATGTACTCTGAGTACCCGAACTAAAACTGAAGCTATTACAGACTATCTGAATCCAAATAGAATCTCATAAGAAATTAACCACAAAATTTCAGCTTCAAATCTAGTCAAGGTGATGACGGTACTTTATTAGTATTTCATCGGTTATTAGATATGGCTGATCAGCGAAGGTACCGAACATTCCTTCATCAAACTTTCCCTGGAGGACTCCTACCACCTAAGACGCATCCAAACACTTCCATTCCCCAATCTTCATCACCTAAACCGCATTCACCCAACATTATACGCAGATACATGTCACTGGTGTGGTGATATTCCGTCATTCACGCACATTACATGGACATGCTCAGATAAACCGGACCACTTAAAGCCACACAGCGCGGCGCTGGAGCAGTGGGAGGTGACGCTGGCCAGCGGCACCCTGGAAGACCAGGAGGCGCTTTGACTAGTCGCCATCGCCAAAGTGTCGGCACTTGTTAAAATTCGCGAAAATGAAAACAGAGAAAAAACCGTCGTGCGTGCTACTACTCGAGTCCGGTGCTTCTTCAAGCGCGGCACGGTGTGAACACTGAAGGCGACTGGCGGCAGCTCTTTGTCCTTTTTTCCCCTTTGGCGCCCGTTCCTGCGTTTCGCGGCGTCGCCGTTGTCCCTCGTCGTGACCAGCTCCGCAGCCGGGGCAGCGCGCTACTACGCTACGCGCGCTCCTGGCGCCGTTTCTCCCGCATGCCCAAGCCGAAACGCATAGCCGCCGCCGTTCGCCACTGCGTGTTTATTCTCTGCCAGTTCTTTCTGAGCCATGAGTGAGGAAAGCGGTTGAACTCCTTCGGCTGCTGCTAAACGAGCTGCCAGAGCAGAGGCCCAGCGCCGTCGCAGCCGGAATCCAGAGGTGCGTGCCGCCGAAGCAGAAGCTTACCGTTGCCGCCGTCGAGATGATCCAGGAGTGCGCGTCGCTGAAGCAGTTGCTAAGCACCGCCGCCGAGGAGAGCCCGCCGTTCGCGCCGCCGAAGCGGAGGCTGTCTTACCTTTTATGCGGGAGAACATCCCGTTCCTCTCGGTCGTTATGCCTCCCACGGCTGTGGCAACCTCGCGAAATACTTGCATAGACCTCGTCTTTGAGAATCAGACATTGGTGCAGCAAGTCGAGCATATATCCATCTATTTCTCCGACCACAAAGCTTCCTTCATGACAATCAAGAACTGTAGGGAGGTGTTTCTTAAAGAAGGAATATGTATGAAGAATAACAAGTTGTCTGTAATTGTACATACATGCCTTGCTCGAATTCTTTGCCTCAATCTATCGAAAAGCTGAAACAGCCTGTGACCTGCGCTCAAATTTCGCATTAGGATATGTAACGTAATCGTCGGCATTTTTTTTTTTTTGCGCGAAGTGATGCTCGGGACGTTGTCCGGGTGATAAGCATCTTAAAATGACCCCCTGCGTTCAGCTTACGATCTCAAGCACATGTAATATCGCGCCTAAACTTATGCTGAGAGCACGACAGAATGAGAAAGAGTTGCAGGCGTTACTTGTTTTTTGCACAGTTCACCACGCAACAGAACAGAAACGATGCGAAGTCAGAGACATGAACCAACTTATTAGATTTGAACGCAGAAGCGCAATATAATAACTCAAGGGGCGAAACGAGCTCGGCGTAATCACCCACGAGCTCGGCGGTAATAATTAGCCGCGAAGCCGATCCGTCGCCGAACTTGCCTTGCTCCTCGGCCCCTGCCCGTCGCTTTCGCGCCTGTCTGACTGCAATAAACTTGTGGAAACTTATACCGCTTCCTTTCTTCTGCATTGCGGCTCAACCAACCGCACTACAATTTGACGGCACGCCGTGAATTGTGCCCAAAAACAAGCAAGCGTGGCGCACGTATGAGGAAGGTCCCGCTTTTTGCTTGCACAACGAAAGTCACTGATGACACCAGCGCCACCGCATCTCTTTGACGTCATAGCCTGACGCTTGTCTATATTGGTTAGCGATTCCATCATGTTCACTAAGAAAAATGGGAGAATTAAATAAAGAAGGCACGGAAAATCTTCCCCAGAAGACGTTTTTCGAAAGTTCCAGGTGTCACCACTTCGCGCACTTTTGCGTGCGCTCCCAGACACCCTTAGAGCGTGTGGGGGTAGCGGTCTCGGTCACAGAGGAGATGCCCTCGACTCAGCGTGGCAAGCTCAGCCGGAGACCAGCTACCAAGTGGCAAGGGGGTTGGTCGTTTGGTGCCCAGATTTCGCCGGTCGCAAGTCAGAGAATGGGTCAGACCAAAGGTTCACAAAACAAAACAGTTAATACAGCTAAGAGACGATACAGAGACTTCGCAATCACTCGTACGAGCACATACAAAGTGATTTACAAATACAATGCACTCATGCAAAGCAACAATCGGGAGAGATTACAATTTAACAGAACCTTTGCACCTAAAGTGCACTAACACATAGAGAGACAAACAACGAAAACAAGATTTGTTCACCGGGCTCTGCGACAGTCCGTCCGACGACTTCAGGAGCACGACGGGCCGATCCGCAGACTGGCGCACGTTGTCTCGCTGGTCCGGGCTGGGCGAGTGGTGTTCTCCCGGGAGTCGAGCGGGCGCGCTTCTCGGAAGCTTAAACGGCGGCTCGGGCTAACAGACAGCGGTTGAAGCCCCTCATTTATAGGCGCAGTCCGCGTCTGTTTATTCTTCGCGCCAGGGCAGGCGCGCACATACAAGCAGCTTGAACTGCACAAACTCCTCCTTCTTGCGCCGGGCGCGCGACCCCATTGGTCGAGCGCGGAAACCACCTTCTAGAACAATCTAGGTCATTCGCGGCATGCTGAGTCATCGGTGCAGGAGCGAAGGGGAGAGGGTATCACTTTGGCGCGGTCAAGGTTACCCCCTTTCCGTCGACAACGAGCAAAAACTTATCCGACATTCGAGAAAAATCGACGCCGTGCGTGTCTGTTTACTTGGCGCCCCGCCGGCGAGCTGAGTGAAAAGCCCACGCACGGTTTACGCGCTCTCCGGGGGTTCTTCCCCGCTGTTTTTTTGTTTTACTTTACCGCGCGCGGGCGCGATTGCTTACGCGCAGCGCCGTTTTTTTTTCGAAAATGCGCCCAATTTTGTGACACCAGGTAGCAATCGCTTTCAAGTCCTACCTCTACTTTTTCCAGGATAAGCCGTCATCGCTACGACAACTAGATAGATTTTTCTCTGTTAGTGGTAGCCTGCAGCTTCGATTGTTTGAAGAAGCGAAAAATTGGCTGTGGTTTAGCTCTGGTTAAACCAAGTCGAATTGCGAAAGCTTCGTTTCCTCGGCACGTCAACGCAGCGTCTCATTCCGACGCTCTTGAGAACTCAAACCGGTCTCTTCCGCAGTCGAAGAGTTACTCCGTGACGTGCCATGACTTCTTCCAGCCGCATCTTTGTTACGACGCTTCTCGATTCGTGCGGCGCGCTCTTCTGGCGTCTCTTGAGCGCGTTGTCTCTTCCTCGCTTTGTTCTGTCGCTGTTGCGTCTTTCGAAACGCATATATATATATATATATATATATATATATATATATATATATATATATATATATATATATATATATATATATGTATATATATATTAAGGAAGCCAACAGTCACGGAAACCAAGGGGCATAGGGGAATGTTTTTAACCTTTTTTATTTGTAGTGCCAATCAATCGGTTTAAAGAAAATTACTTATAAAGCAGCAGAAAAAACAACCATGCCGCCGGTGGGATCCGAACCCACGACCTCCGAATATCGCGTCCGGTGCTCTTACCAACTGAGCTACGGCGACGGCTGTCCAATCTTCTGCTTTCGTGGGTATTTATGTTTTACTGCGTGTAAGCGAACCTTGAGAGTGTTCACCAGCGCCACCCTCGACCATAGCGGTGGACGTAGCACGTCCTGTTATACCGCGAGTGTGACGTAGAACGTCATCTAACGGCGAGGGCGGAAACTGTGCGAGAGCCCTCTTATGCTACCTATGGTAACAAGACTGCCAGAACCGAGACCTCCGTTAAGCTATTAGCAGACAAGGTAAAGGAAATGAGGGGCTCGTTTGACAAACATATTAAGGAAGCCAACAGTCACGGAAACCAAGGGGCATAGGGGAATGTTTTTTAATCTTTTTTTTTTATTTGTAGTGCCAATCAATCGGTTTAAAGAAAATTACTTATAAACAAGCAGAAAAAACAACCATGCCGCCGGTGGGATACGAACCCACGACCTCCGAATATCGCCTTGTCTGCTAAGGTTCGCTTACACGCAGTAAAACATAAATACCCACGAAAGCAGCAGATTGGACAGCCGTCGCCGTAGCTCAGTTGGTAAGAGCACAGGACGCGATATTCGGAGGTCGTGGGTTCGGATCCCACCGGCGGCATGGTTGTTTTTTCTGCTGCTTTATAAGTAATTTTCTTTAAACCGATTGATTGGCACTACAAATAAAGAAAAGATTAATAAACATTCCCCTATGCCCCTTGGTTTCAGTGACTGTTGGCTTCCTTAATATGTTTGTCAAACGAGTCCCTCATTTCCTTTACCTTAATTGTTTGCTAATATATATATATATATATATATATATATATATATATATATATATATATATATATATATATATATATATATATATATATATATATATATATATATATATATATATATATCTGGTGGAGCGAGCGGCGACGGCGGCGCCATCTGTTGGAGCGCGGTTGCGGCGTTGCTAGGCAACGGCGGCTCAAGGTCGTTTGTGGGCCACGCATATGACATACGGCGCGACGAGCCGAAGTGGCTCGCTGGCTGGAGTACTAAAGCTTTCGCTTTAAATGTGAACTCCATTCGCAAATGCACGGTGCAGCCGCTGATTCCAAAAGCATTTTGGGCGTTTTGCCTCGCCCTGACTACAACCGGGCGCTAATAAAACGATGCGAAACTAAATAAAAGCGCTTGAAGAAAAGGAGGCAGATTAAACCAAAATATAGTACCCTTCAGCACGTGTTCAGGCGCAGTCACCGCAAAGGCCGAACCATAGGGCAGCGTCTCTTCTACAGGCGTTGTCGCTCGGCGCCGCTGGAGAAGGCGACCGAACACTCGAGGGCGTACGAACTGGCGTCTCCAGACTCGGGCGTGAGGTGTGTTTTGCTTCGTTCGCTGTCGAGTTCCGTTCGCGCACGAGATGCTGTGTCCTACTCGCGTGTACAAAGGTGGTTGCCCTACGAGGGCAAATTTCTTATGACTGTAAATACGTGTAAATAGAAGCAAATAGACACAAATTCTATAAGTGTAAATGGCTATAAATACTTAGAATTGTATTGTATATAGCAGCAGGTGTACGCAAAGTATTGTATACACTATTACTGTAAATAGCTGTAAATGTAAATAAATGCATGTAAGCGTCACCTTCCTAGCAAAGTTCCTCAGCTCTACATAAACGAGCTTAAAATCTCCCACACTTCATACAAAGCTGAAAGCAGCAGTCATACTGAACATAACTGGTGCCATTTTACTCCTGCTGCAGGGACACCTCGTCAGCGCCGCGCACCACACCATTTATCTGCGCAAAACAATTTTCGTTAACCATGGTAGCACGAAACTTCGCGGACGAGCGTAACAACTTACAACGCTCTATTCATCTGGCAAGGAACAGCAATAAGCGGCGTAAACACCTCAAGCAGCGCAGGTATGCCAGCCGCCATCCACAAGTGGCAGGCGGAGCGAACGCCTCAGCCCACCTCTGCAAACGGCGAGCAAAAGCTGTCGCTCCAGCCGATTGTCGTTGGAAAAAGCGCCGCGCCGCGAATGAAGCGAGAGCTACACAAGAGGGGGTAGGCAGAAAACATCTGACAGACGCGTGCTGTAGCAATAGGACAGAGCTATCACCAGAACGCCAGCTCCGCGCAACTGAAATGAGGCGTACCGACGGCTCTCACTGCGAAGCGAACGATGCGGCTGTCAAAATAGAGGTGGCGCAGCCAAATGCTATCGCATGTCATCGGGTAGTGGTAATTAGGTTGGTTGGTTGGATGGTAACAACTTTATTTATAGTCCTGCAGAGCTTTCGCCGACGGGGCCTTAGGTCTCCCACGTGGGGACGCCGAGGTGTTGCCTCACCGTCGCCTCGCGGGCCTGCTGGACGGCCCAGAGTTGGTCACCGAGGCTGGGGCCGCGCAAGGCAGCGGCCCACCGCGGCGGAAGGGTTCCGGAGTTAGCGCCTTGCGGGTTTTTGTTATAGTCCCAGAGCATGCGAGTTCAAGTGGCTATATCAGTGTGGCAGACCTTGCATATATTTGTCGGGTATGTGCCGGGGTAGAGCCTGTGGTATTGTTCCGGGTTGGGGTACGTGAGCGTCTGGAGTTGCCTGAGGGCCACCGCGTGCGCCCTGTCCAGCTTGTCGCTGGGCGGAGGGAAGGTTCGGCGGGCCAGGCAGAGGGCATTGGTAATTTCGTTGTAGCTGGCCAAGCAGTCTTTGGTGCTGTCTCATCGACGACGGTCACCGGCGCGGTTCGCGAGATCGCGCGCCTTGGCGTGGGCCGCCTCGTTTCGGTTGCGATATGTATTCGACACTTCTCCCATGTGCGCCGGGAAGCACTGAATTCTGGTTTGAAAATCTACCTCCCGCTGGACTTGCCGATTGCTCAGGACTCGGGCCGCGCTCTGTGAGATCCATCCTTTGGCGAAGTTTCTGACCGTTTGTCGCGAGTCGCAGAGAACTGTGGTGCACGTCGGATCCGTGAGGGCGAGTGCCACCGCCGATTCCTCCGCTTCTTCTGCGCGCTCGCACGCTACACTTGCCGTTATGCGCGTTTTGCCACTAGAATCGACGACCGCAACCGCGAATCGCGAGCGTTCTGCGTATTCCGCGGCATCAACGAACCTCGTCCCCGTTTCGCCTCCGTAGCTGTGTAGGAGAGCTCTGGCCCTGGCCACTCTTCTTCCCCGGCTGTGTTCCGGGTGGACGTTCCGTGGAATCGGGTCGACTTTTAGCGTTTGTCTGATCGCGTCCGGAACGGCGACTTTCTGGCCTTGTTGTGCGTGGTATCGGATGCCGAAACTTTCCATGACCTGGCGTCCTGCTCTCGTGCCCGCTAATCTTTCTAGTTGTGTAGTGCGCTGCGCCTCGGCGATTTCGCTCAGCGTGTTGTGAACCCCGAGCTGGAGCAAGCGGTGCGTGCTGGTGGACTCGGGTAGACCCAGTGCTATCTTGTACACCCTGCGCGTGAGGACGTTGATCTTTGCTTCTTCGCCCTTGTACCAGTTGTGGAATGCCGTGACTTACGCAATGTGGCTCATGAAGAAAGAGTGTATAAGTCGTGTGAGACTCGCCTCCTTCATTCCGCTGCAGGAGAACGCCAACGATTGCGGCGTATTTTTGTGTGCGTATGCCGCGTGCGTATCCCGGGACGCACCCTTTTCTTTCGCGCAGAAGGACATTCCGTACTTCCGGAACCGCATTGCGCTAGAGATTTTGCGCCACACGCTTCTCGAGTGAAAGAGGCGGGAAAATGCGGTCAGCGCACTGGCCCTGCATCTGCTGTAGTTAAAATAGCGAGCCTGATTTTTTTTCTTTTTTTGACCGCACTAAAGCGCTCTCGAGGAAAGTGCACAGCTCATCGCGTTCATTTTGCGTTCGATTGTTGAATACCTTGTATATCGGTTTTTGGTAGGAAGGTGTGTATATTGGACTAAAAATTGCTTTGTTCTGCAGTGTTATTTTCTTTCAATGTCCTGTTAATGTGTTTTCTGACATGCTTATGCTGTTTTTCGTTTTTATCGATGTATCGTATTTTTGTTTCGTGGAGGCGAGAGCTGGTTATGGTGTATGGGGGTTTAACGTACGTCCAAGGCGACTAAGGCTATGAGGGACGTCGTAGCGAAGGGCTCCGGAAATTTCTACCACCTGGGGTTCTTCAACGTGGATTGACATCGCACAGTACACGGGCCTCTAAAATGTCACCTCCATCGAAATTCGACCGCCGTGCCAGGATCGAACCAGCGTCTTTCGGGTCAGCAGCCGAGCACCGTAACCCCTCTGTCACCGCGGCGGCGCGAGAGCTTGTCAAGCGAAAATCCGAGCTTTTATCTATGCCTTCCGCATCCTTGTGATGGAAATTAAAAGAATCATTATTAATGCGAAAGCATTACTAGGCTATGCCGGCAGCTGACGTGTCCGCAAAATGTGTTGTTAGGACGTACGTCATCAGCTAGTGTATAGTAGTCATGATTGAATTTGCATGACAGTTGGTACATAGAGTGTCAGATCATTGTTATGACCATGTTAGTCATTGTTATTGAGTCATGGCCTGAATCATAATCAATTTGGTTATGACTAGAGTCATTGTCTCAGGAAGGAATTGAGCCGTGGTCTTCAAAGTCATGAACACAAAATGGATCACAAAAAGTGCTGCGTCATTGGTCACAAAACTGCTGAGTCATGGGTCACAAAATCGTTCACAAAAAGTGCTGAGTTATACATCACAATATGGTCACAACCAAATTTATCATGCACTTTGAAGAGTATGCTTGTTTGTACTCTCCCTTTTTTTCTGATATAAACTGTTACAAATGATGCCATCAAAATAGAACTTGCTACTCTGCTGTGTATCATATTTCATCCCTTTTTTTATACTGTGTGTCTTGGATCACGCAATGTATTTCATGATGCTTCTCCGCCTTTCTTTCATTAAAATTCCCTTTCTTCTTCTTCCAAATCAACTATGCCTCCTTCATGTAGTGTAAAGTATAGCTTTGAAACTTAAGCTTCCTGAAAAGTTGTAGTACATGGCTACCCTGGAAGCTCTCAGTGTCCAGCTTACTGTCATGAGGCTTATATTTAAATGGCCCTCTGCAATACTTTATATTTGAGAGCATAATGACTTTTTTTAGTAGACAGCTGTAAAATGTGCTCATGAGGTTGTAAAAAAACTTTCGTTGCTAGAATGAAATTAGAACTTCATGCATGAGATCCCTGAGCAAGGTTTTTGATGTTGGGTTGTTTCATGCTATGCTTGTGTAAAAGTGGCTCACATACTGGCCACACTTTAATCATGCTCTCTGGTGGATAGCAAAACCCTGTTTCAGGAACATGTTCCCTGTGTTTCCTGCGCTGCTGTGAATATGGGTATAACCCCCCTCGAAGCTTGAAATTTTACATGGGAAAACCATGCTGAACCCCTTTTTCTCAATGAAAAAAGTCCAAGAAATACATGTTTCAAATGGGACTGCCCTGCCTTAAGAATGATCCATAAATCCACCCTTGTAGCACTGCAACATAGCATATGTTTCATATTCACAGATATAAATCGATGCATAATTAATATACATGACCATACCTTTGCAGATTATTTCTAGAAGGTTAGGAGTACCCACTGGCTGCAGTATAGGTTTCACACTGTTGTGAATTATTTTGATGCTATGTTTCATGTTTAACATGCTGAGCTGCAGCTGTACGCACCTATTTTCTCTACTTGGTTAAGTACTAGCTTGTAATGCCACTGTATAGTAGCGCATTTTACTTGTGGTACAGAATACAGACAATAAAAGTCAATTTATTGTGCATAATGAATGCATAAAATTATTTTCCTTCAACATAACCACAGGCATCATTGAAATTCAATGCACATATGCATTCTCATTTCACTAAGAACTTTTTGCCACAAATAACACTATCACAGGACATGGGCACGATAAACATGTGGGGAAAAAGGTCTCCAAATTCACTTAGAGCTTCATTACACTGTGAAAGCTCAGCGAAATAACGTCATAGAGCTGCTTACTATTAACTAGAGGGAAAGCTGGCGCCCTGTCTATGGGAGTTCGCATGGAGCTCCCTCAAGACCACTTCAGCCACCATGGGCTCTAAGCATCATGGGCCGGTACGCTACCGACTACAGACCACAAATTTTGGCCAAAAAATAATGCAAAAATAAACATTAATCATGAATGCCCTAGCATTCAATATCATGTCTATAAACTGCAACAAATGAGCAGAAAATAGGTAAATGCAAAGTTTGCCCAAAATAAGAGATAGCTTGCTCTCCTATTGGCTAAGTATTACACAACGCAGAAACTAATATTTCGTGCTTAATAGGCGCACTTTTAAAAAGAAATTTGTTAAAAAAAATGTTGCTTAAACACTGCAAGAGGCTTTTTAATGGCATTTCGGGAAAGAGAAACCTTTTATTGGCACTGTGTGCTGTTGAGTTTTCGCTAGTACGACGTTTGTGCATTACATTCGCGCCAATGTCGTCTGCGTGCGGGGCGCGCCATGGACGGAATGGGAGATCTGTGTTCCTGAAAAAATCCGATTGTCCCGCACCAGGTAGCTCACCGGCCCATGATCATGGAGGCCGGAAAACTTATGCCCATGATGCTCCAAGCATCCATGGTGGTTGAAGTGCGGTGCCATTAAGCCACCTTAGCGCTGTTAGCTTTCTCTCTAGGTATATATCCAGACAACGCTGAGGCATCCTGGAAATGTCCTCAGGATGCCTCCACTGGGATGTTTGGTTGTCCTCAGGACATCCTTCAATGATCCTCAAAAAGGTCTCAAGTCATTTTGTCTGGCCTCAGTATGTTTTCAGAACTTCCTCAAAGGGCACTCCAGGTCTTTGATAGAGCATGTTCAGGACATTTGTCTGACTTCAGGACACACTCAGAACATCATGAGAAGTGCGAAAGCGACTTTTTAGTACATTTTTGGGGCATTAAATTGCTTATCTTAATTGCTCCATTCGATTCTCAGTGGTGTGTATAGTTCATATCTGTAAGCTCAATGATGTATACCAAACTGCATGTGCTGCTGGAAGTGTTCGATGTTGCTTAACAGCTGTTACACTCGAGGACAAGATTGTGCAACACTTCAGCAGAAACTACACCCAAGGGGCACAAGCTGTTGAAAATGTAGCTCACGTTTCCACGTCAGTGCCAGAAAGTTGTCAAGTATAGCAGTTCTGAAAAACATTAACTGGTGTAATATACACCAGTTATGCATGAGCATAAAAACAGGAACAAGAGCACACAAAAGTACAGAGCTGAAATAATTTATTGCTACACTCTTTACACTCATTCAGTGCAGTCGGGGACTCCTTTTCTTTCGACTATTCAGAGAAGTCAAATTCTTGGGCTATGGTAAGAACAGTGCACCTTCAAAACAACATAAGCACACACTGGCACCTTATACTTTATTTGGACGATTTGGGTGCTTTCATGCAAGCAGTCCTTTTTCCTAACAAGACCTATATCGTGCTCTGAATAGTGTGCTGCATGTGGAACAATAGGTTGCTGGAAATTCTCTCCAGTAGTCAATGTTTTCATATCAAATGCATCACATCGCATTTGAGCTTTCATTGTACAGCACATCATCATCATCATCAGCCTGACTACACCCACTGCAGAGCAAAGGCCTGTCCCATATCTCTCTAATTAACCCTCTCCTTTTCCAGCTGTGCCCACCCTTTGCCAACAAACTTCCTAATCTCATCTGCCCATCTAACCTTCTGCCGCCCCGCGCTACGCTTGCCTTCTCTTGGAATCCCCTCCGTTTAAAGGGACACTGAGGAGAAATTGAAGTTGGCTTGCATCGATAGAATACCAGCTCCTGATCACAAAAACGCCGCTCTTACTGAAAACAAAGCTCCTGTAAGGTAGAAAATAGAAAGAACCAAAATACAGGTATCGCCACCAAAGGCCAGTCTCGCAAATACAAGCGTGGTGACGCCATAGGACAAGAGACGCCACCTTGGAGGAATTTTCCATCCTACATGGTAGCGCGAATCTCTGAGGCTGACAAAGGTAGGTTGCGCAGATCAATATTGAAGTAGGTTTTGTTTTAAAACCAATAGTGCACTTTTATCACACAAGGAAGGCAGGCAAAAGACAACCTGAATGTTGGAAGCAAAGAAAACGGATGTTTGGGGGCGCCACAGGCGGCCAGGAGAGAGTCGATTTGTTATGGCGCTTCGCGTCTATGAGCTTTGCGTGCGCCGTGGTTTTGTTTTTGACGCGCCTCGATTTACAAGCGCCGAACAGCAGAGGAACTCCAAGTGCCGCTTCAAGTGCTAGTTAACCTTTGAAGGAGCCTGTTAAGGCTTGTCAGATGATCGCCACGGTCGATGAAAAGCTATGATGGCACGATGGTCGGTGATCGTACAAGGCAACACTTGTGTATTCGCATGCTTGCCCGGCGAAACATTCCCGGCTGTGCCAGTCAACTTCTAACTACTTAACGGAAATCGTTTATTAGGGACGGGAGACAAGGTACAAGGCAGTTCAGGAAAATTGCTGATGGCCTAGCTCTGTTAGGCCAGGATATACCTAGCGAAAACGCGGAGATTTCTGCATCAGAAGAGTGCATTCACTAGACGCGCTTTTATTGACGGCTGTACCTTGAGCGTCGTGGCGGAGCGGCAGCGTTTCCGCCTCAAACGCCGAAGGCCCTGGTTCGATTCGGAACCTCGGCACCGGATTTCATTTCTTTTATTCAGTGAGTGGGCGGGGGGCTTCAGTGGCTCCCATGGATGCCGCCGCTGAATACGTTGGTTAGCGGTTAAGCGCAGGCTCTGTTAAGGCGCGTTTATGCTGCGGCGAGGCGCGCGCGCGCGCGCTGCACGGCGAAGTCGGTCAAAGCTTGAAGAGCTGTCTGATCGGATTGGTGAGTAAGCTGTGCGGTAGACAACGTAGTCATCGGCAAACGTGGACGTCAAGACATGCGTCGGTAATTTGGTGATATACCAGGTGCTTCAGGGGATTATTTCCAAAATAATTTAACCAATTTAATTAATTTAAGTAAGTAATTGATTTAAGTAACTTTCTAAAATAGGCTTTTGGAGTAAAAATATGGCTTTTGCGGGGCATAGTATTGCCAGTGTTGGCGGACACCATAAAAACGGTGAATCGTTTTAAGTAGTAAGCTGGTTAACTAATCTTTAATAATTCACTTCTTAACTATTAGAGTAAGGCGCCTAGTCGCAGTTAAAGATTTGTAGGCGGTCGTTAGTAATAGCCATAACAGTTTTTAGAATTTCAAACACGCGGTTATCCTCGGCGCTGTGGGTCGACAAAATTTTGCTACATCGCGCAAAATACATGCGCATTGGAAAAGCATGCAGACAAAGCAACCTTTCCAGTGCACGCAACTAGTCAAAAAAGCCAAATTTTGTCGAGCTATACAGCGCCAAGAGTATTCGTGTTTTCAAAAGTATAAAAACTGATATGTCGATTACTAACGACCGGATACAAATCTCTGATTGCTACTATAGGCGCCCAACTCTAAAAGTTATTAAGTTAATTATTAAAAATCAGTTTACCACTACGATTTACAGGCTTTCTTTTGTCCGCCAACACTCGTAATACTATCATGAAAACGCCATATTTCTATCTCATAAAAACAAAAACCTATTTTTGAAAAATACTTAGTCTTCCCTGAAGCACCTGGAATTTCAAAAATAGAAGGGGACCATACCACTGATGGACGCTTGATATTACTGGGAGGGAATTGGAAGCTTCGTTATCACGTAGACGAACATGTGAGTGGTGTGCTAAATGTTATATTTTAGTACATTAGTGTGTAAATTTAGCTGGGAAAGTTCTAGTAGTAAACGTTTGTGAGACACTTTACCGAAATCTTTAGCGGGATCTAGAAATATTGCGTCTGTTTGAACGTTCGAATCAACATTCATATGCAGATAATGAACGAAAATGGCTAATTGAGTTTCACAGTACAAGCCTTTACAAAATCCGTTCTGAGAGGGGTGGAAAAAATGATTCGAGCCAAGAAAATAAATTATGCAAGAATAAAGGACATGTTCCATGATCTTGCATGCTACAATATATATATATATATATATATATATATATATATATATATATATATATATATATATATATATATATATATATATATATATATATATATATATATATATATATATATATATATATATAGTCAGGGAAGTGTCTAAAGAAGGAGGAATGAAAAATTAAACGCAATAAATCAGCTTTGGCATAGATGAATGAATGCCTGGACGCACACTATGGAAATTAATAGGCCAAATAAAGTGACAAGGAATGCAAATATTGCCAGGACATGTAAAAACGCGTGTATCGGTTTGCGTCTAAGTGCGGAGGAACGTCCAATGCGCCAAGTGGGCTGCCGCAGACGGCGTCGATGTGCGGTTAGCTTGGTGAAATCATAGCGTGAATGAATAAAAATAAAATTGACAAATGATTAGGATAGTCGGCAATGCGAAATTTGAGCGCAGCTGTTCACATGCCATTAGATGTTTCACAGACGTTACAGTCTAACTCGGCAAAAGCTTCATGTGAACAAAGAACATACAAGGGAACCTCTTGGCACTAGAAGCTGTCGTGCATAGTTGTTACTCTTGGTCCCAGCCGCAGCCAACGGCAGTGGCCGACCGTGAAGCAGGGCCTTTCTGGCGACCGTCGATCATTTTGGGTTGCGTGTTTCTTGTTCGTTGACGTTTCATGTTCGTTTAGCCATTTCCATCTCACACGGGGCCCGCCGCGGTGGCTAAGTGGTTAGGGCGCTCGGCTACTGATCCGGAGTACCCGGGTTGGAACCCAACCGCGGCGCTGCGTTTTTATGGAGGCAAAACGCTAAGGCGCCCGTGTGCTGTGCGATGTCAGTGCACGTTAAAGATCCCCATGTGGTCGAAATTATTCCGGAGCCCTCCACTACGGCACCTCTTTCCTCCTTTCTTCTGTCACTCCCTCCTTTATCACTTCCCTTACGGCACGGTTCAGGTGTCCAACGATATGTGAGACAGATACTGCTCCGTCTCATCCTTTCCCCAAAAACCAAATATTATTATTATCTCACGCGGGGTAAGTGACAGCAGTAGTCCTGTTGCTGACCAGAAGAGATAGCGTATAACTCTTGACAGCGTGGCATTCAAATGCTTATGGTGCAGCGAGGACGTGGGAAAGGGCTGAGCCAGTTAGCTGCGCGCGCGTGAAGCAGTAAAGCGGAAACGCGCGCACCGCAAAGCGAAACCGAAACCGCAGCCCTTTCTTTTGTGTCCTTAAGATGGCGCCACGTGCTACCGAAATTTCTCACGCGTCCCGCTCGGCGTCCCCACGCTGTGTCCGTCGGCGCTTTGTTCCGAAAGCTGGTGCGGAATGGTGGTCTGAATTAGTGCGCGCGGCAGGCCTTGACTTTTGCGGGATGAGTGCAGGGTATCCGCAGGCAGCGCTCCTGGAGATGTCGAAGGTCGGGGAGACGCCGACACCACAAGACGTTACCGACTACGGTGAGCAACGGAGACGCCCATTTCGGCTTGCTTCTTAGCGCACTGCACGTGAGAGCGGTGACGCGGCGCGGTGTCTCCAAGGGCGCGTCCTTTGTGTTGCACGAATGTGTCGAGCAGGCTGGAACGACGGCTGTGTACTTCGAGACTGCTCGGCTGGCACCCTGACGGCGATGCGTGCCGCCTAGCAATTTCTGAATGAAGGTCGTCCACTTTGTTTCTGTTCGCAGCCGTCCTGCTCGCGTGTGACACTTGCATCCCTTTTCTCTATTTTGTTTTAAAATGCAACGGCGCTCATCACGTGGGTGCGCGCGCGACTTGTCGCAGCGCCTTTTTCCAACTCGACAGCGGGAGCAGCCGCATGCTTGCCTGTGGCTGATTGCGCTGTTTGGCGGCATCGTCTGCGCCACGCTACAGCCGACAGTGTGCCGAGAGTGTTCGTCAGAAGCCGCTGTGGACGGTTTCGTGAGCGCTAGTGGATGGACGACCCCGTATACCGGAACCGTTCTGCTGCGTGATTGCTTCGTGTCTTTTTTTTTCGCTCCATTTGAAGATATGTGAGGCGCTGATCGAGTTTCACGTATTGTTCCGACTCTCGCCTTACTCCAGCTATCGTGCACATCCACTCATTTTCGTAACGGCGCCAGTGGTGCGCATTGTTATCGAGCATTTTGTCGTAGTGAACTTAGTTAGATTTTGCTTTCATGAATCTGAGCCGGCTGCGCTTTCTCTCGACGTGCCTGCCGCCCACTGCTTTTTTTCTACTGGCCTGTGTCTTTTCCGTGCTATTTTCATCTCGATTCCGCACTTGGAAGGCCGCGTAAAAATAAATCCACACTTGTTCTCCGCGTAGCTTTTCTGAACACTCGCTCAATCAAAACGGAAGGTGGAAAGGCGATTTGAAGGCAAAGACGTTGGGGGAGAATGTCGGCAGAGGCAGGAAGCTCGGTCACAACATGGGCATTGAGTATTAACCGCACTTGGCGTTACTATGGGACCCTTTTATTGACAGCATCAAGTAAATTGTCTTGGCGAGATTTAACAAGGTAGTACAGGATTTCATCACAGGTGGTCATGTTCATAAAACAAACAATTTACAGGTTGGCCCACTTGCTCAGTGATCCCCCCTTTGCCACTGTTATATTGTACTTGCAACACTCAATGTGCACCGTATAATGCTTCCCTCAGTTATACCGCTCACTTATTCGAACTGGAATTTGATGCAGAGGTAGTATACTACAGTCTTGCTTCTTCAATACCAAGTTTGGATGTTATAGTTTCCTAACTTGATCTGAATTAGTTATAAATCTGCAACACTGGTGACCTATATAACAAGCAGCTTTCACACAGTGAGTGAAGGTTCCCCTTTAGCATTGCAACAGTCAGTATTTTATTAGTGTGAAAGCACTATTGTGATGGTTAAACCCCAAGCAAGATCTTGGGATGTTTGTATGCATGCAGTGTTTGTGGGTTTGTTTAAAGTGAAAGTAATAAATAAAAATAAAAAGAAATAATATCCACGACTGGGATTGGAACCTGTGGCGGCTCGAACAGACCATCCTCGCTGGACGAGAGCACTAGGCGGTGGCCGCAGCCGAACACGCCTAGTGCTGAACTGCAATACACTCCTGCGATGTGCATTGCACATTGTCTCCTTCATCCACTAATACTGCTATGAGTGGGGGTATGTGCCATCTTTTGATAGGCTAACAACTAATATTTGCGCTTTGAGCTATGTGGCGGTAGCCACATAGCTCAAGAGATGTGCGCTGCATGCGTTGCCTGCGCCAATACAATATACTTTGGCGTTGACAACATTTCTGCAGAAATGCATCACTGGAGCATAGGCTGCTGGTGTACATTAGGTAAATTGGCATTGATGCTGAAAAAGTTGAAGACGTGCATAACTGGCTTCCTCGGTGAGTGCATGTGGTTGTGGTGTCCACCTGCAAAAAGGTGTGTTTTTCCAAAATATTTCGTGCTCAGCAATGCCAAACTGCTAGCAAATTTTATTTGAAAATACTGCAAACCAATGGTTTGGCCCAAGCAGGAGTAGTTACAAAACGAAAAGGAGATGTGGACAAACAGACCGAAGCAGGCAGCAAAACTCCATCAAGTTTCAAAGGCTCAAGTGCAGCATTATTGTTCTGGTCCTTAGCAAAAACACCCTTTTGCAGTAATTCACACAATAGTAAACAAAGGCCCTACCGGAGATATGTTTCAGTTCTGTAACAAAATTGCTTGGCAAAACATTCCAGATGGTGCATTATTCCAGTCCTGTCTGGTTTGAAGGAAAAAAAAAACGAAACTACTCATTTTCTCGAAACTTGGGGCAACAGAATGGTTGTGAGTGTGAGAAGTTGCTGTTTTTGTGAGGAGCTTGTCATGTTCCCACAGGGTAAAATTTACTTTCATGTTGTACTGCATTATGGGGAAAAATTACCTATCTTTCTACAGGTTTTGTACATCTGAATATTATTCAATTGCAACAACGGAGGGCACAGAATCTCTTCGTTTCTACTTGACAAAAATGAGTCGTGCTGCTTTTGTGTATTTAAGCTGTGTAATGTCTTCCTTTGCATGGGGGTCCCATGTCGTAGAGGCAAGCTGTGGCCTTCCATTTATGCTCATCACTCTATTGATTGTCTGCTGCCCTTGACCCGATTCCCCTTGGTATCCACTGGCTGTCAGTTTGATGTGTTATACGTTCTGCTAATGATGCAGGGTCATCTTATTTATGTCATCAAGTTCATTCTACCTTGCACTGCTCTTTTGACATTGTCCCAATAATTTTGCTCACTGTGCTGTTTTTAGTCTCCAAATTTCGGCAGTATACGTGGGTGTTGGAAGTATGGATGGCCTTCAATGACATCACAGTGATCATGTTTGATGCCAAGAGCTTGGCTAAAACCCGCGCATTATTTAATCTGTGTATTGCCACCTACCCTAGCTTTGGGTGTGGAAGCTATGTCTGGTGCTTCATCAAGGCACCCATGATGTCACGTACAACTTATGTACACCCCTTGTCAAAAGTTTAGAGCCCAGGGTGTTTGCTGCCACGCCTCGGGGCTTGTAATGCATCATTAGTGATCAAAATCTCCTGAAGGGGGGAAGATTTTTGGTCCCATCCCCTCCAATGGGTAGGACTTCCACGAAATGCTACAGAAGACCAACTGCACGGCAACAAACCCCCTGGGCTCTAATCTTCTGACAAAGGCTGTACAAATATGTTGCAGAAAAAGCTTGGTCTGGTTAGTTGGTTTATCATCAACATAAAGTGAGCGCAATAAAGACATGGACAAAGACACAGAAGTAGGCGGGATGGGGGCCAACTTCTAGCTTTATTGCAGAAGTAGTCACGTGTTTCTGATCTTGATTGTTCCTTGCATTTAGTGAGCCTTCTCAGTAGCTGATTCTTGTTTGCTCAGAACATGGTGATGTCTTTTGGAATAAAGTTAGTGCCAGTCTTGTCTACTTCTGAGGCTTCGCCCACATTATTGCGTTCTTGTTGTGTCAATATGTATATGTCAGTTGTATACCTTCAGGGATCTGAGTGAGCTGCTGCTAATGATTCAGCATTTAATGTTAAGGGCACTTCACTTTTCCTTAAACACACATCTTTGGAGGTGTTATGTGAGGGGGTAGTGTTAACCATCAAATAAAAAATTGAGCGTTTCCTTGAGAGCAGAGGTGGGATGACACTCTTTCTGGGAGCGCTGATATGCAGGTGGCAGCTTTGATTTGTTGGAGAAGATTGCTGTAGCAGCTTGCACAGAAAAAGACTTGGAAAAAGTAATTTTGGGGGCATGTTGGTACAAAACTTTGAGCTGACGCATTTCAGCCTTTTGTTATTCTCTTGTTAATTTCTCTCATGATTTGCATCTTTGGTGGTTTCTTGGCATGCTTACTCTGTGACTACTTGCTTGCTGAGGTGCTTACTCTGTCAGTAGCTCGTTACCTGTTGTGAACTGTTGCTCCCTCATTACACTGTTGAGCGTTGAAGTGTTGCCAGTCCAGGACTGCAACCATTTGCTGTAGTACATCCTGAGTTGCTTACAGGACAACAATGGTGAATCGAGGTTGCTGAGATGTTCCCTGTTCATCTTCGTGGCTAATTCTTTCCACTTGACTACTCTGAAAAATATTTGTAGCTGCATGTATAACAGCAGGGCAGTTGTCACCCTGCCGGGTGCCCTTTCCAACTGGTACTTAGTTCGTCTGTTTTTGCTTTGCTGTTCGGTGAGCAGTTATCTTAATAGGCAGTAAGCTGTCGGCTGACTATGTCCATTCCTTTCGATGTCATTGGCACACTTGAGATTGTTGCTTTCTCTCTTTTCACCACGTGTGTTATGAAGAACAGCTCTCGGCAAGAAATTCTTCTGCTACCAGTTTTAATGTAGAGGAGACCCAAAAGAAACTGGAATCGTAGAGCTGAAAACAGCGTACAAGGAAGTTTGTGACTATCCTGCCAACCATTAACAGTGCAGTGATGCAGGCTAGTTGATAATTCATACCTGCACCTACAACCCCACGCATAAATGACACTACAGGAGCACATACGGGACGGAGCCACAGCCGCCGCCCACTGTCCGTGCTCTGTTCACGCCGCGAGCGCACGAGAGTCAGTCCTCCGCTCGCTGCTGAGCACTTTGGAAGTTAAGGCTCAATACAATACGAAACTGACACCGCACAGTAACATTTAAGTCTGTGATTGTGTTGCGTGATGGTACTACATTGTCTATGCTTGGTGCTGTAGGAGGGGATGTTCTTACCCTGCCTCATTATTAAAAAGTACAGTGTTGCGCGTTTTTATCGCGAAGACTTTAAAAAGTTTCCCCGCCTCAACCGCTGGCTCGAGCATTTGCCGTGAAACTGCACACAGAGCTTACGTATTATGGTAACTTTTGTATCGTAGCAAGTTTGACAACTGTACTTACTTAGTTGAGCCGTGCATGATGCGAAAACGTAATCGTCTACGTAGAGATCGGCGAACCAAACCCCGCAGACGATGTTTTTTTTTCCGCTGAGCTGCTGCAGTGGCGCCATCTGTTTTTGGCAGTCGAAAGCGTCACGACAAGGCCGCCGAGGCGAGTGTTTCGAGAAGCGCGGCCCTTTGAATATGCCGTTCCGGCCGTTTCGACTGCTTCAACTGAAGCGCTTGCAACAGTTTCGGCTAATTGAGCGGAAAAAAATATCAGAACAACAGATTTAAAGAGGCTTTACCTTTCAAAGAATATTGTTTGCAACGCTCGTCTCGGCGGCCTTGTCGCGACGTTTTCCACTGCCGAAAACAGATGGCGCCACTGCCGCCCTTCAGCGAAAAAGCGTCGTCTGCGGGTTTTGGTTGCCGATCTCTACGAAGACGATTGCGGTTTCGCATCATGCACGGCTCAACTAAGTAGGTACCGTTGTCAAACTTGCTACGATACAAAAGTTACCATAATACGCAAGCTCTGCGTGCAGTTTCACGGTAAATGAGCCAGCGGTTGAGGCGGGGAAATTTTTTTAAAGTGTTCACGATAAAAACGCACAACACTGTATGTGCCACAAATGCTCTATCAGTACTGTGTTTCTGTGCTAAGCTTTTTAAAGGGACCCAGAAAGGGGGTCTCAATAAAGATGCGATACGTCTGGGATGTTAAAAGACGACGGTTCATAATTATCCCCCAGCAAGGATTCTTGTAATGCGTTTTGTGGAAGCTGAGATATGTTGACAAAATTTGAACTTCCGCGTCTTCTCGCCTTTCCCTCTCCTCTTGCACGCCAAAACGCCGGCGCTCCTCCTCCGGCCCCGCTCACTCGGCCCCTCCCCTACCTCCGCCGGCTGCGGTAGCGCGTGACGTCTGAAAGAGTTTGGCGTTGTCAACCAATGATAGCCCCCGGCTGCTGACGTCATTTGCAAGACGTGACGTCGTCTGCCAGGTTTTCGCGCGAAAGCCCGGCACCGCGAGGTGCAAAAGCGGGAATTTTTAAAAATGTATTGTAAATTTCCCACCTGCTTCTGAGGTCTCGTACGTGGCATGGACGCTCGGTGACCTGTGCTCTGCATCGTGCAAGCATTTTAAAGCCAAGCTCAAGCACCCCTTTCTGTGGCCCATTAATAATGTGTCACCAACAAGCCCAAGATTCTGCACTTCCACCTTGCCTCCTATTTGGGTGCTGTTAACATCCATTGCTTCTACACCGGGCTTACCATTCATGGTTGAAGCGGAAGAGGTTGACCTGCTGCACATTTCTACTAACATTTATCTGCTTCTTGAAATCTATTCCTCTTTTTATACCTCCTAATCCTGCGGTCACTGCTTCGATGCTAGAAGTATTTAAGGTGGTATGACGATGCCTCCATAGCCATGATCAAGCAAAATATGGAGCGAAGGTTCACACCTTTGCTCCATATTTTCCCCATTCTTCTTGAAATGGTGCTAAAGTGCTTGTGCACTCTGTTGGGGCTTGTTCCACATGGTCTTCTGTGTGTGATCACATGAACTCTGATTCATTGGTGGATCATTACATTACTGACTTTACTGTTTTATGATGTTCATAATATCTTTGAACACCTTATTTTGCGTATACCTAAGCTACTAACGGGGAGACAAACTTGGCCAGGGGGCATTGCACCGTCCGTGGGCATTGCGGTTTAAGGACAGTGGAGTAAAAATAGATTTGAAGCAGGTAGAATTAACCAAGGGAAGGTCATCTGATTGGTGGCTAAAATTAAGGCAAGAGTTGAAATTTCATTGGCACTCTGCAGGATGTCGTGGAATGGCTCGCTCTAAAAGTGAAGAGGAGCATCCCCCGTCTGGCATAAGCCGTTGCCTGGTTTAAAGAGTCTACTTATCCAGCCAGCACACTCTATGGAGATGATCCAAAATGTTGCGTCGCTACGCAAAGTCGTCGGGTCGTTTGACTAGCAGTGTTTATGTGCCGGCAGTGTCCACTCGTGTCCCTTTTTGTCCTCGACGCGAGTAGTTGGTCGTGGGCAGCAACAGTTAGATCCGTTGACCTTGGCGGGGCCGCTGCCGGAAATGACCTTAGCCGAAGGGGGTGCACGGTGGGTCGCTTCCTATGTTTCTCGTGCAGTCACCATTAGACAGTAGACGCTTTTAGCATACCGGAGATGTATTAGCATAGGCGTTTACCGGACACCGGCATGCTCAGTGACATGGGTGCGGCCTTACGGGGACACTGCGCCTGAGTAGCCGGTATTAAGGTGGCTAGAATTCTTGCCACCTGACTGGTGTTCGTCTCCACTACGCTAAATCGGAGAGACTTTGCATACCGGTTTTGTATACGGGAGCTGCGCATGCGCAGTGACGAACACATGGGTGGGTAGGACCACTGTGTGTGCACAACAGCCGTATGTCTCCGGCATGCTAAATCTCCACTTTTGTACTAGCATAGACATATACTGGTTTACCCAGACACCTCCTGTGCGTGCACAGCCAGTGTCCATTAAACCGGTCTATGTGTATACGCTAGTACGTCTCCGCTGTGTTAAAGGGACACTGAGGAGAACCCTATCAAAATTTTTTTTGTTAGCAATATCTGATAGTTCCGCATTTCATGGCTTTGTTGACGCTTGTCCGGAGCGAAAGATGCATTTATTTCAAAGAAATTTGGATTCGAAGTTGAAAAATTTTTTCCCGCCGCTCCGATTCAAACTCGAGCACTCTTATGACGACACGGAGAACTCTTATGACGACACAGAACGGAAGTGACGTGAAACGTGACGTAAACGGAGACTCCGTGATTTCTGGCGGCTAGCGGTTGCTGTCTAGCAGCTGCCGAAA
The DNA here is from genome assembly GCF_052857255.1 of Amblyomma americanum. Lineage (NCBI taxonomy): Eukaryota > Metazoa > Arthropoda > Arachnida > Ixodida > Ixodidae > Amblyomma > Amblyomma americanum. The sequence goes on from NC_135497.1 coordinate 438,186,645, forward strand.
TGAAAGCTACCGCCGCCGCACGTTGAAGGCATCTATCGGGGGTCGCTTCGTTTACGTTTGCACCGGCGTCTTGCCAGCGTTACGATGGATCACGTTCCCGAACCCGACGACGTAGTTCTCGCAAAAACTCTGGCCTGCATTTCAGCGACCTCAGCCCCACAGAGCGTGCGATGCTTTTGAGGGAGCACGGTTAGGTTAGGCGCCGGCGGGTGGTTTCCCCCTTCCTCAGAGAGCAGCCGTTGCAAACTAAATATGATAACCCCAGTGCGGGGAGTCGCGAGGGGTGCGTTGCGCCCATCGGAGGCTGGCCGGGGCTTTGGGGCCAACGGATTGTGATTCCTTGAACGGCGCGGTTGCACGGCGCAGCAGGCGGCGTCGAGGTCTCCCACGGTTGCAAGGGCCAAGTTATTTATTTATTTTTTGCCATAAAAAACAAATGGGTGCTCGAGGGCGGTCGCGTTTAAAGTCGGTGGCTTGAAACCAAAGCCAGCGCTCGGCGCTTCAACGGCTTCCGCTAGATCCAACGGGTCCACTGGATCTGGCTCTCTCGCCAACTTGCATGTACCTGCAGATATCTACTGCGAATGGATTAAGATAGCCGAGCTCGAAAAGAACAGTTCCGCCCAACTGCCGCAGCTATTGAATATAACGCGCACCTCGCCGCGGAGCCAAATCAGGCTGGCCGGGCCGGCGGCGGCTGGCGCACTCGGCGCGAAATAGATACATGCTCCAATCTCCCCGCCAGTGCGGTCAGAGTGCGCCGAAGCCGCCGAACGCGTCGGCAGTCAAGCGCAGTTGGAGTATAGAGGGTCTCGCTTTGACCGACTTCGCCGTGCAGCGCGCGCGCCTCGCCGCAGCATAAACGCGCCTTAACAGAGCCTGCGCTTAACCGCTAACCAACGTATTCGGCGGCGGCATCCATGGGAGCCACTGAAGCCCCCCGCCCACTCACTGAATAAAAGAAATGAAATCCGGTGCCGAGGTTCGGAATCGAGCCAGGGCCTTCGGCGTTTGAGGCGGAAACGCTGCCGCTCCGCCACGACGGCTCAAGTTACAGCCGTCAATAAAGGCGCATCTAGTGAATGCACTCTTCTGATGCAGAAATCTCCGCGTTTTCGCTAGGTATATCCTGGCCTAACAGAGCTAGGCCATCAGCAATTTTCCTGAACTGCCTTGTACCTTGTCTCCCGTCCCTAATAAACGAGTTCCGTTAAGTAGTTAGAAATTCACTGCCACAGCCGGGAATGTTTCGCCGGGCAAGCGTGCGAATACACGAGTGCTGCCTTGTACGATCACCGACCATCGTGCCATCATAGCTTTTCATCGACCGTGGCGATCATTTGACAAGCCTTAACAGGCTCCTTCAAAGGTTAACTAGCACTTGAAGCGGCACTTGGAGTTCCTCTGCTGTTCGGCGCTTGTAAATCGAAGCGCAACGGGGCACGCAACGGGGCACGCAAAGCGCATAGACGCGAAGCGCCATAAAAAATCCACTCTCCTGGCCGCCTGTGGCGCCCCCAAACATCCGTTTTCTTTGCTTCCAACATTCAGGTTGTCTTTTGCCTGCCTTCCTTGTGTGATAAAAGTGCACTATTGGTTTTAAAACAAAACTTACTTCAATATTGATCTGCGCAACCTACCTTTGTCAGCCTCAGAGATTCGCGACACCAAGTAGGATGGAAAATTCCTCCAAGGTGGCGTCTCTTGTCCTATGGCGTCACCACGCTTGTACTTGCGAGATTGGCCTGATGTGGCGATACCTGTATTTTGGTTCTTGCTTTTTTCCACCTTACAAGAGCTTTGTTTTCAGTAAGAGCGGCGTTTTTGTGATCAGGAGCTGGTATTCTATCGATACAAGCGAACTTCAATTTCTCCTCAGTGTCCCTTTAAGTCTCCACCCCGCGTATTATTTCCTTCCCGTGAGCAGTTGGAAGACAGCTGGAGCCTCGGATTGGTAGCTCTGTTGTCTCATCTTTGTTTCCTCTCCAATCAGAGCCAACTTGAAAAGCGCTCGCGCAATTTAGCTGAAACTTTGTGTGTGCAATTTACTTTGGTTTCGAGACACTCGCTGTCAAATTTATAACTCTTTGTTCATTTCGGTATAAGTTACGTACTTCCAAAGAGAAGTGGTGTCACGTGTTAGAGATGCAGTGCATTGTTCACATTGAATGCCGCAAGATTTTCTTCCGTGATGGATTTTCCTGGTGAAAAACATTGACACATGATCATGCAGTGTGATATGTGAGAAATGTGTGTTAGTGCGTGCGCTTTGGCTTTTGCATGCATTTTCGCTTTGGCATAAGAGTATTTGCTGTGTTGCCGAAGCCACTGCTGCCTGGCTTGCCGAGCGTGCTGTAGTTGATGTGTACCCTGAGAAGTGACTTTTACTGCACCTCTCGTTTTCTTGAAACCAATTTTTCTCTTAGCGCCTTCGCTAACTTGAGAAAAAAAAAATGATTGGTGACGTGCGGGCGTTTCCGCCAACCCTAGCTCTAGTTTATTTTTCTAGGTAATTAGACCTTGCTGTTTCTAAACTTTTTAGTTTGGCTGTTTAGTCTTTTTTTTTTTCGCTGTACATGTCTAGCCCAGCTCTTGGAAAGAGAGTTCCATGACTAGAGCGCACGAACGAGTACGAGAAGGACACAGGCAGTGACACAACACGTGTCCGTGTCCTTCTTAGTCCCGTTCGTTGCGCTGTAGTCATGGAATATCGAAACCAACTCGCCTTGGACAGAGAGAACATATACATTAGAAAAACCGAAGAACAGTGTTTCCTACGGGGGCCTGCTCGCCACGCCAACTCTATTGTGTCTGGTGCGCGTGCTTTTGGTAAAGCGGTTCCCGAATCGCTTTTCGGGACCTGAACCAGCGCGCGTCGATTACCGACGCTAGATCAATAATAGACCTTTAGAATAGGGTAACGCAATCTGTTATAGGGGAATAGCAGGGTGCCAGTGCACAGGGTAATATTCATGCGAGTTTTTACCGTGGGTAATGTCCATGGGTAATAGCGTTTTCGAAATTCTAACAACTTATTGATTTCTTATGGTGGCCTACATGTCTCAATAATTAAGGAGCATAATATTGTCACGTAGTGGTGACGGCAGTCGAAGCAGCGATGAAGACGGACAAAAGGTCTTCTAAAAGAAAACTGTCTATTGGGCTGTCTTGCACTCAAAATGGACTGAATCACTCTGCGGCGGCGAAGCGACAAGCGTGCTCGGCGGTCGTCGAACAGAAAGAATGCCCGCCGCTGTCGGCCGGGCTCAATTTAAAGCTGATAGCGAACTTTGGAGATAAAGAGCGCAAAGCTACTAGAACATTCCGGAACAACGTAGAATCAGCGCTGCCAGGCTGCGATCAATCGAGATAAATCTAGTCGCGTCTTGCGTCGCAAGCAAAGCGATAAAGTTGTGTGGCGGCAGATTTGAAGAATGAACAAACACTGCAAATGTTCGCGGCAATATTAATAGTTACGAAGTGAACTATTCAATATTAGTTAACCAGCCTGCAAGTTAGCACATCTTACCTCTATTCTGACGTACTACGCCTTTGACAATGCTATGCCTACTAACGCAAAAAGCCTATTTTAATGTCTTAGGCGAGACACCCTGTATACACAGCGTGCAGATGATAAGGAACCCCACACAACCCAAGGGGCGCTCGAGGCCAGGGCCCCGTAAACAGCCTGTCCACGGTGGAAACGTGTGTGCGAACGTCTAACAGACGCTCCGAGTACTGTCGGCGATGAGAGCGGCAAACAGGTACGGAGCTGGCAGCGGTGGCAAACAGAGCATCGCATTTGACGGACTGAAGGAAGCTGCGGCGCAGCGAGGGAGTCCTTTGTGCGGTCTTTTTGTTGAATTTCCCCCGTCTTCCCTCTTATGTTTCGCGTTGTGTAAAATAAACTTCAGTTGTTAGTCGGCGCTTCTGTGAGTGTGAAGCGGTTTTTTATAAAAATAATACAAAACGGCACGAGAAGGTGTCTGCGGCCGCGGCAGTCGCCATGCAGTATCTTAAGCATCGGAAATAAAAGGGAGTGGATAGCGAGAAGAGGCAGGGAAGCGCTAAGTACAGAGGTGAGCAAACTTGGCTAGAGCATTACAGCGGCCAGCTGGGATGCGAACAAATGGAAATTTTTGAAGCAGGTAGTGGATTTCAGAGACATTTGCGCTCACGCGAAGCTGCATGCTAGGCACGCGAGTAGTAATAAAAGCCCGAGGCCCCTGAGAGAGCAGCTGCATGCGCTACTATTTCACTTTCGTTCCGTGGCGCTGTAGACATCTGGCCTGCAGGCCGTGTACGAAATGCAAAAAAGTCGACAAGTTTGCGCCACTCGCGATTACGTTCGTTTCTCCCGTGCTCTGCAAAGTAATTAAAACCAGACAGGCGGGTTGTGCGCAACAAAGGGAAAATAAGATGCCACTCCTAGCAGTTGGGCTGCTGGAAAGCTGCTAAAAAAGTTCGAGCATGAATGCGCCCAAAATGAATGTTTTGCCACTTCCGACTTTTCCCATCCTCTGTGCAGGACTGTGTGGCTCGTGGTGGTCTTCCTGGGGCCAGTGAACCGTTCAAGCATTGTAATATCTGCCTGGCAAAAAGCCGAGCAAGTTTTCCGTTTTGTTCAAGAACGGAGCGGTAAATGGCTCTCAAAGGACGCCCTCCAGTGTTGACCGATTCTCATGACATTCTTGAGTTGCACCCAACTGCAGGTAGAGGGGCCGGCATGTATACCCGCATCCCGTGGAGTTTTTTCCCGGACTGCACGGCACATTGGTTTCGAAAACCGTTTCTCCACCCGCCATTAACTTTTGCATCATATCTGGCTTGCTGAAGCTGTTTTCTGTGAAAGTGACGTATTTGTTTCGGTGTGCTGTAATCTTCCAGGGAAGCTGAACCTAGTGTAGGCCATTAGCGCCTCATCAAAACCTCGCTGTGCTGGGAATGATAATCTGTTAAACAGATATTTTGGCAGACTACTATTTGATATGCGTTCATTGCGGCGTAGACACCGAAAAACCTTGAGGTCACTACAGAGACTGCATTGGAGAAATGCAAAAGCATTAGCGTTTGCCCCGACGTTGGTGGCTCCTAGTCGACCGCTTTCTATGCCTGCTTACCCACTCCGTTAAGATCCGATCGCCTCTCTTCGATCTCCGATGCTACCACTCGACGATGTGTACTTTTTTGTTGCTGTACTCTGATTGGTTGTCGGCGTGACGTCATCAGACGAATTCATGACGTCACTCTTAGGACGTCATATGGTCTCACGAAGTGGCAGTCAGTTAAACTAACGAATTACCTCTTTTAATCATTAGTATGAATTAGCACCATAATATGAAAATTCATTAGGGGCATTAATTATTACCATTATTTAGGATCATTAGTTGACTGATGTCAATGGCTAATTACTCACTTGATAAGTTTAATCATTGGCTTTTGTACTGCACCACACCACTTTTTTCAGGTCATGACGGATGACGTCACGTCACATACGGCGGCACGTTTTGCGGACCGACATAGCCTAGTAATGCCCTCGCATTAATAAGCTGCCCCGAGCTTGTTCGTTTCGACGTGATCGTTTGATTGCGCCGCTTTTGCCCGGATGAGCGGGGGGCCGCGCGGGGTGGCCTTCGCTTTGCTTCGCAGCTCGTCATTGGGGAGATTTTGCATACCGGAGGCGTATACCGGTTAACGCCTGTTGCGCACGTGCAGTAGTCCTACCCGGTTGCCACTGAACACGCTCAGCTCCCTTATACCCGTACGCTTGGATGCCACGGTTGACTGGGCCGACGGCGCTCTGGTGCCCGCTCTCGCAGCTGGCCGAAGGTGGGGCGAAAGAAAACGCTGGTGGCTTAGCTCTGGAGTGACGCGATAGCTGCAGCTGGCCGAGTGGAACTGATCAGCCACGGCGCCAGCAGCTGCTCCGCACCACGCTGAAGGCCCGAAATGCCACCGTAATGCAGCCAAGAAGCCCGGCAGCAGCGGCGAAGCTTTTTTACGCTGTGACGTATACAAAGTGGGAGCTGACGGCGGATCCGGGAACCCTCGCTGTGCGCTACAGCGTACGCCGAAGGTGCTCCTGCCGGGTCCTGTCCGGTGCCTCTTCCGCTGCTCATCGAGGAGAAACCGGGAGGCTGTGGCCGCCTCGAGCGCTTTCTGCGGGCGTGTTCGCACCGTAGCGCCCCTGTGCGACAAGTCTGCGAGGAAGCGCCTGCCGCGGCGATTGGCAGTGTGTGCAAGGGCAGCTACTTTCGAAAGTAAATAGGTTCTTGGTTCAATGCTGCTTTAATGGCTCTCATTTTACGGTTGATATTGAAATTTATTTTTACAGCGTGCAGTGTAAACAGTGTGAATTGTTGCTCTGGGAGGTTGGTAATGCGCTGGCCTACATTTTTTAAAAAAGTTTGTATCAACAGTTTTTATCAGAGCGTCCTCATATTCAAGCTTGAGGCTACAAGCCGTTTTTTTTTTATCGTACAGTCACTGGCCATACAAGTCCCATCAACAGACTTCTCTGTATGTCTCTAAGTACAGAGATTTTGATATTTTTTTGACTGTGCATTAATGGTTTTTTCTTTTTTTTATCGACCGGCCCGTAAGGTGCCTCTGTTATTAATTTCCATTGCCATATTTCTTTCCTCTGCAAACTTTGTCCACTGTGTCGTTTATCTTCTTTTGTATACTGTAACGCTCTTATGGTGTGCACCGTGATTCTAGGCCGCCGTGCTGTTGGCGAGCACGTGGTAGAAGACAAATAAATAAATAAAATAACACCTGAGAGTAGCGCTACAGTGGATGAATTAATTTCGCCCACCGGGTGATCTGTAACAGGCACCGAAATCTCGCTACACTGCAGTTTTTTTTTTCATTTATTGCATATTTGTCTTCACGAACGCGGCACTTACAGCTGGCCTTGTCGGACTAGAGCGTCTTACCGAATGAGCTGTGAAGTTTGGCGAGTTCACGATAGCGTTGTAAATTGCGAGTTGAATGGGGACACGGGGCACGACTCCAACCAATTATTAAGTTTTAGTAGAAATTTATTCTTTGGAAATTGTTAACGTTTTTTCGGCAGCAAAAGACTCACTACTAGACTGTTCTCTTCGCGCGAGTGGGCCCTGCGGTCCGCGAAGTGTGCCGGGAACGCGATCGAACCGAAGACTGTAAGCGCAAGAAGGCCCAGTATGCACGGGTGTCCCAGCTAAGTTGAGCCAAGGGTTGGTTGGTTGGTTGGTTGGTTGTTTTTTTTTTTTTTTTTGGGGGGGGGGGGGGGGAAATGGAAATAGCACAGTATTTGTCTCAAATATCATTGGACACCTGAACCGCGCCGTAAGGGAAGGGGTAAAGGAGGGAGTGAAAGAAGGAAGAAAGAGGTGCCGTAGTGGAGGGCTGCGGAATAATTTCGACTTCCTGGGGGATCTTTAACGTGCAGACATCGCACAGCGCACGGGCGCCTTAGTGTTTTCCCTCCATCGAAACGCTTCCTCCGCCGCCGGGTTCGAGCCCGGGAACTCCGGATCAGTAGCCGAGCGCCCCTTAACCACTGAGCCACCGCGGCGGGTTGAGCCAAGGGTTAAGAAATGAATTATTATTGAGCCAAGGGTTAAGAAATGAATTATTAGAGACGGCGAGTGAAACAGTGAAAGCCATCTTGCGCACCACAGACAATTGTTTATTTCGCAATTAATGAATAGTTTAATGAAGTTTAATTATCTAAATTAATAAATACTCACTGTAGACAACAAATTGCATTTGAAGAGTTGTCGAGCACCTTCAGAAACCCCCATTCCATCATTTAGGATAAGGAAACCTTCACGCGTGTCTTTTTTCCCAGCTCCAAAGAAAGCCCGCGAAATACAAATAAACCACGTGACTAACGCACTTGCGCGCCAAGATCGTGCTGCTCTCAAGCGTGGCTGGAGCAAACGAAATCATCTGCAGCCTTTACTCGACGGCCCCGCACCAGCGGCAGGCCGATATGTTGGCGGCGGCGGCATATCAACATTTCACTGTTTCACTCGCCTGCCTCTAATAGTGTATTTTTTAACCCTTGGTTACGGTTAGCTGGGACACCCGGTATACGCTAAAATGGGTCTCTGGGACGCCCAAGCGGGCAGTCGCGTGTTAACAACGTCAAAATGGGCCTGCCACTCCGCACCTCTCGCGGCTAATGCCAATTAGCCAGTAACCTTAGATCTGATAATTATTTTCCTGCGCGTCGTTCGAGCTGCTTCGGCGAGGAACGCATTGCCCTGCGGACCGTCGTTTCCCGCGTCCCGTTGAGCGCCGGAAACGGGCGTGCATGGCAACCGCCGCGCCGTTATTGACGGGCCCTTCGATTGGGGTCTCCTGTTGCCCGGAGAGTTTTTGGCTGCGGCGACTGACCCGCGTTCCTTTGGCCGGTCAGTGCCGGCAGACTGCTGGAACTGCGGTGGCCCCTTCGGGGGTTTTAGGCCGCGCGACGCTGTTGGTTTGACTTGTAGTTGGCTACGCCTGCACCGGCCCTGTTGTAGCTTCGCGGGCGTTACTTGGCCATGGGCGGTGTCAACGGGCGGTCCGGCTTCTGGGAAGCTCCCCTGGCAGCACAGCGACTCCTCTCCACAGCTCCGTCGTCTTCCCGTCTAGACTCGGCTCCTTCTAGCGGCTAGCCCGTGTCGACGACCGCTGCTGCATGATCTCCCTGTGGACGGTGGCCCCCCGAACACAGTGAGCGGCACCTCCGGCACACTCCGCTGCGCATGGCCACACGTGCGCACCTCGCCAGGGCAGGGACAGCACCGCGCACGTGGTCTCTGCATGAGTTACGAACAAGCTCGCATTGTCCCCCTCTCGACTGACGCCTCGTTGCAGCTGTCGAGAGATGCTTGGTTCGGGGCTCTCGAACCCAGCAAGCGCGCTCTAAGCAGGTCGTCGTGTGGCTTCCGCACGGGGTTTGAAACGCAGCCCTACGGCACGTTCAGCCTACAGCTTCAACCTTAACAGGTCCTGGGCCGCCGTGGTGGCTCGGTACATGGCTGCGGGCTGACCCGAAAGACGCGGTTCGATCCTGGCCGCACCGGTCGAATTTCGATGGAGGCGAAACTCCAGAGGCCCGTGTTCTGTGTGATGTCAGTACACATTAATGAACACCTACCTGGTGGTCGAAATATCCGGAGCCGTCAATTACGGCGTCCCTCATAGCCTTGGTCGCTTTGGGACGTTAAACCCCCATGAAACTCAACAGGTCCCTGCAGGTTCGAAACTGAGGAAGAACATTTGCCTGTTTTTGGTGACACTTCGTCTTTGCTTTGCACTAAAGTGAGGACTAGTTGAGGTGTTCGCATTAGAGAGCGCGAAGCAGACGACGACAACGGACGAAATAAGACGCGCGCGCTTCTCGTCGGCTTCCGTCCCGAGTTCTTCGCTTCGCCCGCACATAGGGTCGTGGCCCTGTCGTGCCATATTTGAAGGCTTTCGAAGAGTGGTACGAATTTCATGTGATCGCTCTCACCTTCCCAGTAATAAGGGCAACTCTCCGATGCGTAGCATAGCATGCGTACAATGTGCACACTCCCTCACGTGGTCCAGTTTCGCACTTTAATGTTTGTCCTTTGATCGTGAGCGCCCTTGGCAACAGTGATTGAACCGCTCCGAATGCTGCTGGGATCTCCGAGGTGACCTTTAGGGGCGTCTAGGTAATAAGCGTGTGGCTATGTGGGAGGTCGGCACTGCTAATTTCGGTTTGACGTCTTCGATTTCTTTGCAGCCCGTCGTGTCAGCGCGTTGCCTCCGAATGAACTGTCCGTTGTGTTTCGCGCTCTTTGCTTCCTGTGTATAAATGGTGTTGTGCGTGGACGAGGTTCACAATCGCAGAAAGGTCAAAAGGCATTTAAATGGTCTTCATTAGCAGCAGGTTGAAGCTCTGTATTTCACTGCTCGGCAAGCTAAAGTATGAAACAAAAAGTTCGAGGCGTGGGCTTAATTTAGCTTGGCCGGACGGCAGCATGGTCAGCAGAGGTGGGCAACCTCATGAGGTTTCGACCTCAACCTCACGTCGTGAGGCGAGGTTGAGGTGAGATCGGCGACGGCTCGAAATTTTGTGTGTGGGGTCAGCAAAATTAGACCTCTACCTCACGCGCGAGTTTGAGGTTGAGTGAGGTCGTCAGTCAGTGAGGTCGAAATTTTGAGGTCGAGACTTTTTGCAGTTCCGACGAGCGCCGCTTCCGAAGTGGATTTGGAGCGCACCGCTGCAGTATTCATGCAGTGACGCTTGGTGTTCGGTTCTCCGTTTCGGCATCCGGATGCCGCAATCCGCTCTTAGCCTTTGGTGCTGCGCCGCAATGTCCGTTGAGCCCGAGCCGACAGGAAGGCGCGCCCATCTGGTTTTCCTGGAAGGAGCGCTGCTGTCGCGGCACGCCACCCTACCTCCCCCTTGCCCCGCTGACGTAGCACTCGTAGCTGCCTGCCGGTCGGCTCAAACTCCCGGGTGCGCGCAAAGCACATAACTCACGTTGACCCGCGGTATACTTTTGTCTGATGCCGCAAACGAATAAGTTCAGTCTAAAGGCGCGCTCACACTAGCGGGATGATTCCTGCACCGGCACAGCGTCAACGTCGACGCTGCCTCGCAGCTCCTCAGAATGACGCTCACACTGCGCGCGTTTTCTCGCTGCGGTTGTCTTGGAATGTGGAAGAGGAGGTGCTGAGGGAGGACCCGAACGAGCAGAAAGAGAAGGGGATAGTCACGTGACACCAGAGAAGATTGGAAAGCGCACCCTTTTCTCGCGTCGTCGTCTTGATCGTCTGCTAGCTCCCCTCCCGTCGCCCCGGCAAAGCAGCCGCCGAATGCCCGGCCGGCCGGACGCGCGCAGCCTCCGCCGACGGGGTCACTGAACTGGGAGCGACGTCACGGTTCACGGTCGGCGCCCATTGGCTGTTCTCGTCAGCGGCACGGGAAAAATAGGTACGGAACCCATCGCTCCGCGGGACGGCACAGCAGGCTGTCCGCGGGAGAAAAACCGGCTTGGGCGGGAAGCGGCACGCGGAAAACGCCCTGCGTTGCGCGTTTTCCCGCTAATGTGAGCGCGCCTTAACGGGGACGCAATAAATTCGTCGCAGCGTGGATGGCCCCAAGCAAGACAGCTTCGTGTTCATGCTCGTTGCCGGCGCTGGCGTCACGGTCCTTGCCTTGCAGTCGGGTAAAGGGGATTCTGCTGTACAATACATGGTGACTTAACAGAAACTGTAGCACTTAGCACAGGCGAGAGAATGTGATTCAGGCGGTTCCTAAAGGTGTATCCAGACGACGGACACGGACCACGGACCTGTTTTGGCCCGCGGACTAGCGGTCACGAGGGGTTTCGCTTCCGGTCTGCGAGGTCCGCGCATGGTCCGCGGGCCGAATCGCGCGAGAAATGCGAGAGCATTTTTCCTGGCGGCGGACAACGGACTTTTTAGCCCTTTCGCACACATCAAGTCTGGCAACTACACCACACTGGTCTTTCCCGACTCAGTGCTCCTGGCAGTCGAGGCGACACCAGCGAAAGTAGTTTTGCTTCCACTGTTAACATGTCAACGTGGTCGAACGACGCTACGTTTTACTTTTTAGCCTTAGTACAGCTTCATGGCTCGTTCATAATTTGGCATTCAGCTGCGAGAGCGAGCGAAATTAGTCGCAACGTCGGCGCTCGCGACGTACGCAGATATGGATGGAAAAGAACAATTGACGCTGTCTACGTGCCATGAGCGTATGCACTCTCATGTACGCTAAACGCAGGTATTTTTCGGCGCGTTACAGAATTTCTCACATTTCCCACTTTTAGTTCAGCGTATGCAAACACAGACGGAAGGATACGCTCAGCCTTGTGGCGCCATCTAGTTGTTAGGACGGGTAACTATTTCTGTCAACAAACGTACGCTCCGCTTAAACCTAGAAGGGGCACAGTCGTCACTCTAAATAAAAATAAAGCAAATATTTTACTCATACGTCTTCTTATAGGCGAGGTGAGATCAAGCGAGAAATGGGTGCGCCATTTATTGCCAGTGAACGCAACCAAACATGCAGTCACAACGACGAATTCAGTCCGAAGCGAGCGGTCCTGCTTGGAAGCGCGCCGCCAGTTTGCCTCCGTGGGAATGCTACCTCCTCCTCACCACGGCAGAAATCTGTCCCGTGCCGATCGAGCTGTCCGCTGGGTATTTAGGCGGAATCTCTGCCGCGCCCGCGGATTCCGCTTGTTCTCGCCGCCGAATGTCGAAGCGCGAGACGAGCGTTGCTGCAGGCTGATCACAGAGGCTTGGCCCGCCTTGTCGCCGGCCACACCCGGCCGGGCCACGCGCGGTCGACCCCACGTGACCGGTCCGCCGGCCAGTCCGTGGCGCGCCGTCTGGATGCACCGTAACAAGGACACCTGCTGATTGGTAAAAAAGCACGAGGCCAGAAAAACCTGCATTATACTCGTCGCAGCTTTTGATTGCTTCTCCTTTCGATTGCGTCTTCCCCTTTCGAATCTCGCACTACTCCTCTATATTTCCGTTCTGTAGTGCAACCAGATGATAATATAATTTCACTTTTATGTCCGTGCGAATAACCTCTTTGGTTGCCTGTTCCTTGTTCCTTCTCGGAAATTCACATTATGCTGAAACACCGCAGCACGGGGCGAACGTGCCAGCGTAGCAGTGTTATGGCGATAAAAAAATGCAAATGTATAATGAATGTATGATTATGTGGTAGCTAATTCCTTTTATCTTTTTTTTAATGAAGATGTGAATAGAACTGATTACGTGCTGGCACTGTGCTGCTGAGTCGCTGTTTCAAACCTTCTAATATGATGTTTAATGGGGCACACTGTCGTTCGCTTCTGTTTTTAGAGTGCGATTTTAGTTTGTTTGGTTTTTAGAGTGCGATTTTAGTTTGTAATCATTCTCTGTGATTTTTTTTTCTTTTCTGGTATGGTATCAGTTAGGTTGGAGGCCTGCCTTGTAGACGACCAGGCACTACCCACACCGTTATCTTTCCTTAAGCTATTTTGCAGAGACGCAGCGTTCATCTTAAGCAGCTTCGCGGAATGCTCGCGCGATGCTTGCAGGTAAAAAACGTCGAGCTTGGCGTCCTGCCATAGATTAGTTCAGTTTTGAAGGAAAACAAATGATCGACTAAAAGCAGCTTGTCTTTGGTTAACGGAATGGAACCGAGAATTTTGTCCAGGCGTATGAGAATTTAGGCGGTGTTTTTTTTTGTCCCTGTGTGTGTGTGTGTGGGGGGGGGGTTCTTGGAAAAGATTTCGCTGCGGCGAAATTTGAGCGGAGAGCCGTGATGCTCTTGACAGAGAGAATGGTTCACGCTGCCCACTGTAGACCACTTGCTTTGACCCGTGTGATTTCAATAGCCGGCACAGTGTTCGAAGACGTAATCTAGCCTCTTCTTGCCGAGTCATCGGATAATTAATTCCCAGGATTTCGAAACCATTACCATTGCCACCTAGAGGGAAGTGGCAGAAACGAGGAGGGGTCTTTACCTCCCAAGAACATCATCATCCTAATTAGCTATTAGCTGCACGTATTGCTGTTTTCCCGCAGAATTATTGTCTGCAATTGCTGGGCAATGTATAATATTTACAATATTATGGCAACTTTTAATTTGGTAGTGGTATATCAGACTTCCCCGGGCTCGTAAAGATACACTATAACCATCATCATAGACAACATCATCATAGGCATGTGTCCTTGCATGACCGTTGCAGTATGTCATACGAGAACTGGTGCGTTTACCTGCTGGACAATCCCAATGTCATTAATGTGGACCGGGTTGTGGGCACTCTTTGTAATGCGTCATGCGCGCATGTGTAGTAATGTGGGATCCATACGGATCTTGAAATTGAGGTGGCAGGGGGTGGGTGGGGACCTGGTATGACGTGACATCACATCGTTGTCATGTGATATGGTATGACGCCGCACTCACATGACGTCATCATTAATACTGATTAGTCAGTGTTATCCAACTGCATCGATTAACATTAATTATGCGCGTTAATAATATGTTAATTAGCATTAATTAATGGTGTGATATCATCATCTTCGTCACGTGACTCGCCGACTCGTGACTTCACATGGCGCCGTTTCTTGCGGACACTTTTTTGCTGATATGGCCTTGAAACTGAGCCATCTAAAATCCTTTCGCATTAATAAAAGAAGCCGCTCACTTCTACATAGAGCTAGAAAATCGAAACATACTGATATGCGTCTGCCTAGCCGCCACATTATGAAAGTACATCGGCGACCAGTTTCTTTACATTCGCTAACTATTCTGAAGTCCAAGAAGAGTATCGTAAATACCCCCCCCCCCCAACTCATTTTCTGGTAGATGGTGTAGAAGTTCTGTGTTTGTCGATTGCCTGTTCGTGTGTGAATGTGCGAGAGGCTTTCAGTACGAACAAGTATAAGCGAAGCAGGTTGCCGAGTATTGACACTGATAAGCCTACAAATAGTTAATGAAACAAACTTAGGAAAAAAGTACCCTCCGGCATACTGGTGGTAACCGCGTAAGGGACACCCTTGTCCGCAGGCCATAAACTCTCCAAGGGTTCATCCCAGATTACAAGCTTCTCCTATAGCGTGCACATAAATAGTGTCTGTACGCACCTTATTAAATAATTACAGACTGCTTAGTGCCGCTATTGCAATAACTATTCATCACAATGGTACCATCATCATTTTGGCTTTCCTGTCTCACAGGATTCTGAGAACTGTTTTACTGAAAAACTTGTTAGTCGCTTTTTTTTTGTTTTCTGAGGTCGAGAAGCCGACCTCAAACTCAAAAGCTGAGGTTGAGGTGAGGTTGAGTGTGGTCGCCAGTGGCCTCACGAAAAGTGAGGTTGAGGGCGTCTGAGGAGACTTCAGCCTCAACTGATGAGGTTGAGTGAGGTCGGCAAAGTTTATTTGAGGTTGAGGTGAGGTCGAGATTTTTGAGGTCAAATGGCCACCTCTGATGGTCAGTATACGGCAGCGCGTTACCGTTGGTATACGGTTGCCGTGCTTGCCTAGCTGCATTTGCCGTATGCGGTCGTAGTTGGCGTATTTACCGTACGGCGGTGCTAAAGCTCCATTTTGTCGAAGGTACGCACGCTTACCCAGCGCAGAGCCTCTGCAGCCATATCGCGTAATATCTGGCATGTTTTGGTTTTTTTTTTCGCATTCAGTGGCTAGCTGGCGGAGCACCACGCCTCGCTTAGGCCTAAACGCTTAGCGAACCCCTCCTGCCAGCCTAGGCCGGAAAAAGAAAAAGAATGACGTGGGAACATACGTGTACGGAAACAGTTCTCTCGGCCCATTTTTCTTGTGCCAGCCTTGTTGGTCTTTGCAGAAACAGGAAAGAACAGCCTGAAAATGTGGTAGGGCAGTACGAGCAGAGGATGCGGGGAGCTGTTCGTGACCATGCCGCGCCAGACGTCCTTGTTGTGTGCGCAGTGCCGTCGCGGCAAGAGTCCTATGCGGTGAAGTGGGCGTACGGAACTGTCGACATTGTGGCGATTGCTCAGTTTCAAATTTTGGTTTTCATGTTTTCTTTTTTACAAAGTTTACTCCCACGAAAATCTCTGAGTTCAAAGATAACCGGTCGGGAGTGTATGCAGTCAGCAGCAAATTGCCATGCAGTCGCTGAAGCCACATTTTTTTACCATATTTATTATTTTTTTCTCGGGAGTATGGCCGAACACCAGGGGCCAGCTTTATTTCTCTTGATTAGTGCGACGTACTGCCAACGTTGCGAAAAAGTCCGAGGAGTGGTATATTTTTCTAAGTATACGCACTCCCCCCCCCCCCCCCCCCCTCCCCCTGGTAATTCGGATCTCAAGAGACAGCATTGCTGAACGTGTGTCGATTCTGTATGAAAAACGAAACAAAAACAAACGAAATCGAAAGTGTTTGCCGAACAACTTATTTTTAAACAATTTCTGTCCCGATGCATTGCCTCGTGCCCTGGTGCAAACTTTCAAAAGGTGCTCAAGCGATCAGACCAGTTTTTTGCTGAAAAACATTTTAAGTATTTTACAGTGATGGCTGTGTAGCTGTCGTTCGGCGAAATCATGTCCTCGACGTCGTCATTCACGCCCGCCGCATCCGTAATACCCCTCTTCATGACTGCACCCGGCTACTCCGCGGCTCTCAATGCCGCAGGCCGCCCTGCGATCGACTGAGGAGCCACTGTTTCCATCTAATGCTACCGCGGCGCTCGATCAAAATATCGCGAGCTTTGGGCAGGGGCCGTAAAAGGTCAGTGCCCAACGGTGCCTTTTTTTATCTAGCACAAAGTCCATGAAAGCAGTTATTGCGTTGACTGTAGTCGAGGTTTGTTATCGCCCCTTCCAGCTGTGAGTGCACGTTCAGTGCTTTTTGTTCTTAGTAATCATTGCATGTGCCTGATGTACCAACGCTGTGGTTTTGGAGTGTAGTTGCTTATTGTTGTTCATTTGTATAAGCTTTGTGTCGAGTGTCTTGGGGATGCTGTCAACTGACGTCAGATACGGGGGCAGGCGCCCCGCCCCGTCAAGCTGCTCATTGAAGCATCTTTTTCGCGACTGCTCCTTTCCCTGTAGTTTATGAAAAAGAATACTTTATTATTTTTTGCTTTTTTATGGGGTTGAACGTTCCAAACCGACAAGGCCTCCGTGGTAGGGGGGGGGGGCTGTGGATAATATCGATCACCTGGTTTTCTTGAACGTGCACTGACATCGCACACCACACGGGCGCCTTTTGCGTTTTGCCATCATTGAAGCGCTGCCGCCGCGGCCGGGTTCGAACCCGGGAACTCCAGCTCAGTAGCAGAGCGCGTTAACCACTGAGCCGCTGTCTATTACTCCAGTGCCTCGTTTCTATCAAAATGTCGTCAATGCAAGCGCAAGTATAGCGCGCATCTCTCTGCCACTGTATACTGCCACGTAGCTCAAAGAGGTCTCTGCTGACCCACGGATCCAGTTGTGTGCCTTTCCTTTGCTCACTTTTGCGCACAAGTGGGAGTTGATGAAGACGACGTCGCGCAATGCACAGCGCGAGAGTGTAGCAGTTTAGCACGGCGCGTGATCGGTTGGTGCGATCGCCTACTGCTCTCGTTCAGTGGCCAGCAAAGATGATCTGTTCGGCAATATGTGTTCTTATGTCTGCAGGTATCTAAGAGGCCTCCGACAAACAGAGGCGTTTTCAAGATCGCTAGTGAAGCAGTGCTTTCGCCCTAAAAGTGGCCGGCGCATGTGTCGCGAAACCTTCTGTCAGCCCGCTAAATAGTGAGGTAATTATTTGCAAGAATTGCAAGGTACGGATATTTAATAAGGCAAAACAAACACTTTCAGAAGTCACTTGATGCGCATGCGAAGGGTGTTGATCAATTTTTCTATCCGGCCATGTGTCCCGAGTGTTAGGGAGCTGAGCTTGTCTGTGCAGATTGCAACTTGTCCGGACATGGACAAACAGTAGCAGTTTACTCCGGTAAGTGATAATATGGCGGGTGCCGTAAAGTGTTGGTGAGAAAGAAGGCAAGGGATTTCGAACTTTGTAGAAAATTTAATCAATAAGCTAAGGCAGAAAAAGAAACCTAAACAAATCCATTAAAGGGTGACTGCTGTGCATGGTCGTCATACACGTTCCTACCACCAGGCAAAAGGCTTGTGCCAAGCAGTTTTAAACGTGGTAGAGAATCGAAGATGATCGCGTTAATGTGGAGGCCATGATTTCTGAAAGATCGTAGGTGTTGTAGCTCTTGAATTAGGCGTTTTGGTAGGAACGATTTCCAGTGTTGTTCATGTTTTGTTGGCGTCAAAGGTCAGTTCCTGTAGCAGTCAGTAAATCCTGCCTCGTGCGCACAACCAACGAAGCTTAGCGTTTCGCGCCAGTTACTGCGGTTGTTTATGCATCTGGGTGATGTTTACTAAATTTCGTTGCTGAGCTCCTCGTAGAAGCACTCGCCGTGGGCACGCGTTAGTAATTTGCCTTCAGTACATGGGGGTAAAAAAAGCCCGATGTGCCTTGCACAGGAAGAAATTTGTACAGTCAAACCTCGTTAATTCGGACATAAGGGACTGGAAAAAACGTCCTTAATTATCCGAAGGTCCGAGTTAACGAATCTCTCCTAAGGAACTGCAGAAAACCGTCCACATCGTAGTGAATTTATTTGGTGAAAACCTGGGCCACGGTCGCCTGCTTCCGAGATTAAAACCGCGCCTGCGAGTTTTTCTTTCCGCATTTTCGGCAACACTTCACATGCAGAGCATAGCGGCTTCAAAGTAGAAAAGGCCCCCGCGGCTCTAAACGGTGTGACGCGGTAGTAGTGGAGCTTCCCCACAAGCGGCGTCGCCCCCGTACCTAAGCGGGCCCCATCGAAACAGCTAAGAGCCATGCTGGTGGAAGCGAGGGAAATGCGCCGGTGCTGGAACAGCGAGGCACCTTCTAAAAAAGAAAGAGAGAAAAAAAGAAAGACCTGCGGCACGTCGACCAGTGTCCGAATCGGCGCGCAGCTGTGTGCTCGGCTGGCTGGCCGTTGCCTTGCGGATAGCCAGCTAATAATTAATAATTGGTTTTTTTTTGGGGAAAGGAAATGGCGCAGTATCTGTCTCATAAATCGTTGGACACCTGAACCGCGCCGTAAGGGAAGGGATAAAGGAGGGAGTGAAAGAAAGGAAGAATGAGGTGCCGTAGTGGAGGGCTCCGGAATAATTTCGACCACCTGGGGATCTTTAACGTGCACTGACATCGCACAGCACACGGGCGCCTTAGCGTTTTTCCTGCGAAACTCGGAAAAGTGAAACTGAAACTATGCGGCCGGACTGTTTTTCGTCGCCATTACCTTTCGGACTGACGTCACGCCGGCCGTTTTACGCCTGAGATGGGCGCGGGCAACCTTGTACCGTGCAAGTCTGGCTTCAGGAGGGAAATTTTGACCATCGCATCTACTGCCGGTCATACCTCGACACGGCCGCCCCGGTGAACCGTCCGCATTCACCGATGTGATCCCACCTACGTCCGAATTAACGGGCGTCTGATGCCACAGACTTACATGGGCACTGGCTTGGAAACATGCCGGCAGTCGGAATAATCCGGATTTCCGAATTAACCAGATTTTCGAATTAACCAGATTTATTAATTATCTATATTTTACTCTATCAGTATTAGTACTGTCTCAGTTGTAAAAGTCTAGACTTTGGGTGGCGTCTTGTCGCATTTAAGAGCAGCACATGACTCGTTCTGGCTTCGTACTTCGATGGTCCCTTCATACACACGACTAAAGTTATGACTCATATTGACTTTGATATTGGGCATCGCGTCGTGAATCTACACGGAAGAAAAATAATGGAATCGAGTTGTAATTTAGCTTTCTGTTTAGGTAATGCATTCTTCTTTGGTATGTGGAACTTGTCTCAAAATGCAGTACGGAGACATATTGCGCTTTTGGCTTTGGCTCTAGACGACTGGGCTAGCTGGTTCAGCATTTTGTCGTTTGGAACAGTGTTGCGCCTTCCTCCCTGTATGCAGCGCTGTTGCACTGCGAGGGCTTTAGCTCTTTGTAAGCATCAGCAGTCTTTTTGCGCATTGCTAGGCGAGTGAATTATTTTGAGCATGCAACTTGCAGGTGTTGGTGAGTGGCGACACCATGGGTTCCCGAGCATCCGCAGGGACATCCCCGCAGGGGGATGATGGTGAACAGTGCATCACCACGTACCCGAGCACCCGCGCCTCGCCGTGCGTGGCATCGCCGTGTTCGAGGAAAAGGGGATCCTGGTGGTTGAGCCGATGCCGAGCATTTGCCCCTCGGCGGAGGCAACACACCACTTTGGCCCCAGCTTCCTGTAGACGGCACCTCCGGCCTGACCCGCCCGGGGGAAATCGGCAGTCGCCTTTTCCTGTCCTCCTCTACATCTTTTACTTTCCTGTCTTCTTTCTGACTACTGTCCTGTCTCCTCGTCGTTTCTCGGTTTTTTCATTTCTTCATGGGCGGCTAGGGTTAACTTTGTGTGGCGAACTACCCTGGGTTTCGTCATATTTGGTTATAGTTGAAGTGTACAGCTGGCGTGGGCAGGACTTGCGTGCAAGTTGCTGTCCCGTCCCCTTGTTGGGCTACATGGTGGGTGGCTGGCACCGTGGCTGAAAAACTAAATTTTTTTATGGCTCCCCTCCATTCCAAACCTGATCGCTCTCTAAAAAGAGGGCGGAACGATGATTTTTTTCAAAAAAGAAAAGTGTCATTCCCAAAATTTCACGTCATTCACAGCAAAGCTGAAGAACAACAAGCAAGACTGATTTCCCCATTCTTGGTAGCAAAGTGCCTGACAGATACCTTGGGGTTTGGGTACAAGGTATCAAAAATGGCTAGTGGCGACTTACTGCTCGAAATACGTGACACCGTCCAGCACTTGAAACTTGCAAACATTGTATCGATAGGGGAGATTCCTGTCTCCATCACGTCACACCGATCTTTGAACACAGTCCGAGGCGTCATATCAGAAATTGATTTTGTTCACCTCTCTGAAAAGTAAATGCTTGAAGGCCTTGCCGACCAAGATTTCATAAATGTTCAGCGGATAAAGATCCGGAAGGATAACAAGGAAATAGATACGAAACACATGATCCTCACTTTCAACACCAGCACACTACCTGAAAGCATTGAAGTCGGGTACCTGAAAATAAATGTAAGGCCATATATACCCAACCCACGCAGATGTTTCAATTGCCAGAGGTTCGGCCACGGCTCACAGAGTTGTCGCGGCCGCAAAACTTGCGCGAAATGCTCCTCGAAGGACCAATAGTCAGATGAATGTGTTGCTGCCCCGCGGTAAACAAATTGTGAGGGAGACCATGCTCATACTCCAGGGCTTGTCCGTCCTGGAAGAAAGAAAAGAAATAATTACTCTGAAAACCACTGAAAACATTTCTTTCAAGGAAGCGAGAAGGCGATACGCCGAAACAAACCGATTCTCCTTCACTGCGAAAACAACCTTCGCCGATGTGGTGCGTGGGCGCGGCGCATCACACCAGGCTTCGGCACCTGTCCAGGCCGTACGCAGTGGGCCTATGGCAGGGCTATCCGCGACCCCTGGTGGAGTAGCTGATACTACTCCGCCAACTCCAAAGCAGGCTGCGCAGACCCCCGGGTCAGCGGGCCTCAAGACCTCTTCCCACAGGTCGAGGTCTAACTCAAAGTCAGCGTGCATCCTGCACGGTCGTCCAGCGCCTCTGCTGAGGCGATGGACACGACCGAGGGCAGCCCCGTGTCGTCCACATCGCACGGACGGCAGAGGTCTTTGGATCGATCAAAAAAATGTGAGGCTCCGAGTCAAGGGGCCCAATCAAATTTAATCTAATTTTATCTGCACACACGCACACAACAATAACATGGCTTTCATAATACACTGGAACTGCAGAGGTCTCGTAAATAACTATAACGACATAAAAGACATTTTAAACACAATTTCTCCTATTGCTTTATGTGTGCAGGAAACCAATCTAGGCTCTCAGCACACAAAGGTGCTTAAGAAGTATACTGTCTTCCGCCGTGACCGAGAGGGGGCGAGCAGACTCTCGGGAGGCGTAGGAATCATTGTGCAACCTGGCGTAGCAGCTAGCGAGATCACACTCAAAACTAGGTTCGAAGCCGTAGCAGCCACCGTGGTTGGTTACAATACCATTACAATTTGTAGCGTATATCTTCAACCACACCTCGAAGTAAGACAGCATGAATTAGAGAGCCTTTTACAACAGTTACCGGAGCCATACTTGGTAGTTGGCGATTTTAATGCACACTCTTGTTTCTGGGGCAGTGAGAAAACCGATAGCAGAGGTAAGGTTATTGAGGATTTTATACTATCCAACAATATTTGTTTATTGAACACCGGTAAACCTACTTATTGCTCCCCTAGTTCAGGAAAAATGAGTGTTTTAGATTTGTCTTTTAGCTCTCCATCAGTTTTTAGCGATTTTAAATGGGATGTCTTCGACAACCCATACGGAAGCGATCATATCCCTGTTGAAATCTGCCTGTCATTCCCACCATCAGTCACCCAGACATAACGACGGTGTTGGAAGCTCAATTTAGCAGACTGGCAGCTGTTTAGAACAGCAGCCACTTTAGAAAATATTACGTTAGAAAATCTTAATGTAAATGAAATAAATTAAAAGTTCACAAATTGCATTCTTTCTGCCGCACGCTTGGCTATCCCCGAATCTTCAGGAATAGTACAACACAGCCATAAAATGTGGTGGACACGAGATTGCAAAGAAGGAAAAAAAAAACAAAATAAAGCTTGGGGTATATTTCGCCGATACCCCACACAGGAGAACCTTATAAACTTTAAAAAAGCAAGAGCAAAAGCGCGGTACTTACGTCGAAATGCCAAAAAATCATCCTAGCATCGTTTCATTTCCCCGATAAACAGCCAAGTCTCTTCGAAAAAAATGTGGGAGGCAGTACACAAAATGGATGGACGCTACTCTCCATTCACAGTTCCTCTTCTGACAACCCCTGGTGTACAGACAAATATAAAAGAACAAGCAGACATATTAGGCGAACATTTTTCCACTGTATCTAGTTCCTCTAACTATACAGAATCATTTTTAAAATATAAAGACAGCCGAAAAAGAAAGACTGGCGATAAAGGGCAGTGCTCACGAAGCATATAATAGCCCATTTACACTACAAGAAATTAACAGTGTACTTTCTTCGGGTAAACAAACTGCACCAGGACCAGATGAAGTCCATTACGAAATGCTTGCCCACTTGTCCGAACATGCTGTAGACTCGCTTCTGAAATTTTTTAACAAAATATGGTTATAAGAAGAGATTCCAGAGGCATGGAAAAAAGGCATAATTGTACCGTTGTTGAAGCCGGGAAAAGTACCTACCTCCCCGGCAATTACAGACCTCTATCCCTAACAAGCGTACTTGCCAAATCTTTCGAAAGCGTCCTTAACATTAGATTAATGTTTATATTACAATCTCGTGATCTTCTTGACATCCATCAGTGTGGCTTTAAAAAGGCGTGCCCTACAACCGACCATCTTGTCCGCCTAGAGAACACAGTCCGAGAAGCATTTATACACAAGCAACACTGCCTTGCGGTCTTTTTCGATTTAGAGAAAGCCTATGACACCACATGGAGGTTTGGCATACTGCGGGACCTTGGAGACCTCGGAATCCATGGTAGAATGCTAAAATGCTTGAGTGGCTTTTTGACCAACCGTTCATTTCAAGTACGCCTGGGTGCCACTCTTTCTAAAACTTTCATTCAAGAGAACGGCGTGCCTCAGGGGTGCATTTTAAGCACCACGCTTTTTATAGTAAAAATGAATTCCCTAGCAAAAATAATCCCAAAGTCTATCATGTATTCTGTCTACGTCGACGATCTCCAGATTGCTTGCTCATCCTCTAGCGTTACATCGTGTGAGTGGCAAATACAGATGACAGTAAATAAACTAACAACATGGGCAGACAGAAACGGTTTCAAGTTTTCAACGCAAAAGTCAGTAGCTGTTCTTTTTTCGCTTAGAAGAGGACTGCACACTGATCCCTCCTTGTATTTAAATGAAGTCCCACTACCAATTAAAGATGAGCACAAATTTCTAGGAATGACTTATGATAAAAAGCTCACATTCCTACCACACATAAACATACTCAAAAAGAAAGCTTCTAAATCTCTGTATATACTAAAAGTACTTTCACGAAAACATTGGGGTTCCGATAGGACTTGTCTTTTACGGATTCATCGCTCTGTCGTACGTTCTACATTAGATTACGGATGCATAGTTTATAGATCAGCGAGGCAATCGTACCTTATACGGCTAGACCCAGTACACAATTTAGGCTTGCGTCTTTCCACCGGTGCATACAGGACGTCACCGATAAACAGTCTTTATGTGGAAGCCAACGAGCCGTCGCTTACAGAGAGAAGAACCATGCTCACTTGCTCGTACGTTTTAAAAATCCGTTCACTACCTAAACATATGTCACCAAATAGTCACAAAGTGCCCATCTAGAACACTATTTAACAACAAACCATTGCGTGTTGAAGATGTGTGCAAAAACCTCGGCGTAATGGATGCATTACCTGGCGTTGCTCGAAGACGTGGTCCACTGCCTCCATGGTTCAATTTTCCTGCAATCTGTGACCTCACACTTGCACATTTCCGTAAAAAGCGAACTCCACAGCAACATATAATGCAAGAATTCCGTGCTCTTGAAGAAAAATACAGTAGTTTTACAGAATTTTATACTGATGGATATAAAACAGATAGTTGCGTAGGAAGCGCAGTGGTGCGAGGGAATTCGGAGCAAATAATAAGACTACCACAGTGTTCCTCCATCTTCACCGCGGAGTGCTACGCAGTATGTATGGCCATAGAAAAATACTAAGTGAGAACCTCAAAAATGCTATTATTTACACACTCCTTAAGTGTGCTTAGAGCTCTCCATTCTAAAAATGCAAGCTCCCCTCTGCTTGGTGACATCATACACAACATAGTAACTGCCACAGCTCAAGGACAAAATATAAAACAGTGCTTGGTCCCGAGTCATGTGGGAATAAAATACAATGAGAGAGCAGATGTGTGTGCTGGTAAAGCTCGTGGCCAGGAAATAAAGAAAGTAAATATGCCGTTTAATAATTGCATGAAATTAGTAGCAAGGAAACTAAGAAAAAAATGGCAGTCGGCTTGGAACAATGAGGTCAAAAATAAACTACACTTAGTAAAACCAGTTTTAGGTGAATTTAAGTCGTGTGTGCACCAAGAACGTATCAAGGAAGTGATCTTATGCCGTCTCCGAATAGGCCACACGCACCTTACGCACAACTTCCTAATAACTAAACAAGACAAACCTGTTTGCCAAGAATGTGGAGATGAACTCACGGTTAACCACATTTTATTCTCTTGTGTGGAACTGGAAGAAGTAAGAAAAACGTATTTTACTGAATTTTATAATAAATGCATTCCCTTTCATCCCGCACTGCTTATAGGAGATGATGCAATTGTTGATATATCATGTTTTTAATTTTCTTAACGAAACGGGATTTCTCAAGAGACTAAATTTTTTACCCACTGGTTTGTTTGAATTTCTCATGCCTGAGAAGAAAGCTGAGGCTTTTATTTTGATTGGTTGGGAGCCTCGATGTCCTTCCGCAGCCAAGGAAGGCTACTGAGGTTACCCGGCCCTCTTTAAAGCTTTTACTTGTAGCCATTTATAAAATTTGTGTATGTGTTCACTGGGTAATATTAATGTTTGAGGGCCTCTAGAGCAGGGATGATTCTTACATTTATATAATATTGAACAAAAGACTTTTCCTATACCTTGTTCTTGGCGCATGATGGCGTCAGTTGCCTATGTGCCACCACACAACACATATTTTGAGCATGGTTTCGCGGCCGAGCGACTTCCCTGCAGAACTGTGTCCAAAACGTGCGTTTGGTCACTGGCGAAAAAAGAAAAAAGCGCAAAGAGCGTGGAGCACGCACAGTGGGAACTGTCTCTGTTGGAAATTTGTAATTTTGACCTTCCGCATGTGCTTTGCAGGCTTGATGAACTTGAGAATTGCAATAAGCATGATTTCGTTCTAGCATAAAAAATGGTTCTGGCAAACATGTTCATTTCGTGGGTTTTTAATCAAGTCCTCTTCTCCGAACTGGCATGCAGACAGTAGCAACATGGATAAAATGTTTGTTTCGAATAGATCCTTAGTGTTGGATTTCATAGGTACATACTACCGAACTTAATCCCATTGCTAACAAACTCTTCTGAGTGATTTCATTAGTCCATTTGTGCTGCTGGAGGGTTGCTTCAAATTTTAATGCTCATAAAAAGTTCCTTCAAATTGGGCATTTCCCTGATACAAGACTGCTCCAAAACGCTGCTTTTCCTGCTCCGGAAATTGTTCCCAAACTTGAATTGGCTGCACCACCAGTGGAAGTAGAAAGGTAATAAATTCAAATAAACTTCGTTATTTCATAAGGAAATTTTGTGGAGAAAAAAAGATTATGCCACCAGTTTTTTTAAGTTACAGGAGGTGTCTTGGTATTGAAATTCTTGATACACAATGCGATGACTGGAGACACCTATTCTTCAATAGTGAAGGCAGTGTGAAATTCTGGGGCAAGTTGTGCACAAGTGTGTTGCTGCTTCGCGACAGTGCGCAATCTCACCAGTCTCAAGAGATAACAAGCTGCTATCTCGGAATGTGGCCTCATGGAACCCAACCACTTATCCTGCAGTTTTGGCCTCGGTACTTGGGATTACTTTCTCTTTCCTAAGACATATTCCCTTCGATTGCAGCTGCAGAGACGTGTTTTTATCCGCTGCCTGGAATCTTGTGCATTTGGCTGCTGCAATAAATTATGCACTAAATGGGCAACAATACGCGTTGTGCAAATAGCAGGTATCTCTCTTCAGCGCTCCCAAAGACGGAACTCTGCCGGAAATGGGGTGAAAGGCCATATCAGCTGTGTTCTCCAGTTCACTGACAATATGCGCGAAATGCAATTCGGCGATGGTTACGTCAGCGGACGCAGTTTTCGAAAACATGCTGCAAAGCCTGATGCGTGCAGCCTCACCTTCGATGAAATGCTTGGCAGTCACCGCATTTCATTTCATATGCTGAGCGCAAAGTGGATATAACAGCACATCTTCCAAGTTACTATGTTGCAATGAGGGTGCGACAGTTCAGCAAACAAAAATGGTCTGCCAGCAGCAAGCCGCGCAACCTGAGGAAGCTCGCGATCGCTACTGTTCTTGCAGCCGAGGTGTCAGAAAGACGATCTTCGTTCAAAGAGCCGACCGTCGAATGATCGAGTGAAAGACGCCTTCCGCGTCTTCTATACGAGGCCTCAGCAGCGCAGGGTAACGCGAAACCGAAGATCTGCGGAGCAGCTTTGGTGGCACCGACGGCGTGTGCTAGCGTGTGCTTTTGCCAAGTAAACCAAACGCATGCGGTGCTGGTTGTGTTTCGCTTCGAGCGTTTCTATGTTTGTTTTGTCGTGCGCATTCAAGGGGACGGATGCGGTTTTCTTTAAATCGGCGAACTGGTTATAATGTTTGGCATTAATTTTTTTATAAAAATAAGAAACAGTGATCATAAGTTTTCCTCTGGTCATTATATCACGTATGCAATTCAGAAATTACAAACTTGGGCCATAAATCGAGACACTTAACTGCTGAAGCAAAGCACAGCTTGTACATGTTGGCAGCTGTGTAGGTTTATTTAATAGTGCTGTCCCTTCTGAATCTATGTTAGACAGCTCTCACTTGAGTGTTTTGAATAAATTCCATTATATTGACTCTTTCTGCTGACGTTCAAAGTTAGTCAAATGCAGCCATGCGCTGTGAATACAGCTGCTGCCACCATCAATTGAACTGGCAGTCATGCGGCCTCGAATCCAATTATAGCCCTGGACGTGGGCAGAGATATAAAGGGGCGCGCCTCCAACCAAGGAGAGAGTCGTTTCTAGCAGGCAAACGCCATGTAATGAAGCGCCTGTGCCAGGAGCGCCCATAGGAGCACCAGCGAAACGAGCGACAAGGGCGGCCCCAGTACTGGTGCTGCCCACTGGGGCCGTGCGTAAAAGTAGCACTAACTGGCCGGATCACCTCTCTCTCTCTCTTACCGCGCATAGGGAGCAGTGCAATTGGCGTATTGATTTCTAGATGGCCTCCATTAATATGTAATAAGTTCAGTTTGGTCCAAAAATTTTGGCTTTGTATTGCGGTAGACAGCCTAATTATTGAACACCCCTCGTTTACCCTGGCCAGGAAGTAAAAGGGTGAGGGCAGCAAAGCTGCTGATCGTTTCTTCATCTTCGATGCTTTTTGCCAGACAGGTAACACAGCAAGGACTTTCGAATTCTAAATGTCAAGGAGTTGCTGATAAGTTTCAGAATTGCCCATAAATACAACACCCCCTCCTCTATCATGATGCCGCAGAGAGAGATATCCTCAGGAATATTTGGAGGTGTGGTGGGTAGGTTGTGCGGGACATTGAAATCCCACTAAGTGATGGCTGCAACGACGTCGAATGCGGATCGCGGTAAATGCGCCCTGCTTTGAGGTGCCTCCGCAGCAGAGATATTTCGTGGCAAAGTGCGCTGTCAGTCATCTAGTGGTATATAAGGGTGCGAGTTTCGCAGTTAAAACATCGAGCTCATCCCGACTCACGTGAGGGTCTTCGACAAGCCCGGCGTCACCGTCCCGGTCTAAGGGTGGACGTGAGCGCGTCGAAGCGCCCCAAGTAGAACTCCATTCGACTGACCCTTGGCGATTTGGTGGTATCCGTTAGAATCCGTTATCCGTTAGACTTGTGCATTATTTGGGGGCCCGGCTCGCATGACGGCGGCCGAAAGCGGCACTGTTTACCAGTGAAGTTGCGTGCAGCGCCACCACGCTCTCCCCGCGCCCCACGCTTTGAGACTAGACGGCATCACGCGGGCGGAGCCTTTGAGTGCGCTGTTCAATATTCTAGTACGCTTGGCTGTGATTGGTTGACCAGGCAGCTGCCACTGCTGGACCGGGTGTCTTATTGACGTGGAAAAATGGGCGCTGTCCGAGCCGCACAGAAAAGCCGTGCGAAGCAGGGCAGAAGTGGTGTCGCACATCTTGTGGAAAGAAGCGCAAGAATTTCTACTAATAATTTAGCTCCTTTTCGGAGTGCGGGTGTTTGATTGCGGGCTCTGGCGTTGCAATTTCTCGCTTCTGCGGTGGCGTCGTAGCTGCCGCGGTCAAGAGGCGCAGCTGTGCGACACTGTTGCACAGCTGTGGGTGTCTGCCGTATGTCTGTGGGACGCCGCCTGCAAAGAGCGCGCACCCGGTGCCTCTCTTGCGCACCAATAGGGGACACAACCTGGGCAAGAGGGCGCTGCGGACGCCAGTGGACAGCGCCCTCTCCGAGCGATTCCTCCTAATTGATCGGGCAGGACGACGAGCTTCGCCACTGACTTGTGTGCGTTGCCTGGCCCGCACGTGATAATAATATTGTTTTTTTTGGGGGGAAAGGAAATGACGCAGTATCTGTCTCATATATCGTTGGACACCTGAACCGTGCCGTAAGGGAAGGGATAAAGGAGGGAGTGAAAGAAGAAAGGAAGAGAGAGGTGCCGTAGTGGAGGGCTCCGGAATAATTTCGACCACCTGGGGATCTTTAACGTGCACTGACATCGCACAGCACACGGGCGCCTTACCGTTTTTCCTCCATAAAAACGCAGCCGCACGTGAAGAAACGAGTTTCGCGCGCGTGCACTCGTTCTTTCTGGCTCGCGCTTCGGCGCCGTTGAGAGAGGAGCTTGCATCGCGCGCACGTTAAAGATCCCCAGGTGGTCGAAATTATTCCGGAGCCCTCCACTACGGAACCTATTATCCTTTCTTCTTTCACTCCCTCCCTTATCCCTTCCCTTACGGCGTGGTTCAGGTGTCCAACGATATATGAGACAGATACTGCGCCATTTCCTTTCCCCAAAAAACCAATTATTATTATTATTATCGCGCGCGCTATGCTCTCTCCGCTCGTGCATGGACGCCGTTGTGAGAGAAGAGCGCGCCCGCTCGAGGGTTTTCCGCACGATTTGACACTGCTACGAAAATTTTGCGCGCGCTTTCGTGGTTTAGAGAGGGAGCAGCTCGTGTGCGCGGCGTCAATCAAACAGTCCAAAAGGGCGCTGCTTTTGTCACGCCCTAGTTTTGTGCCCAGAGCGCATAACCACGTGGTGTACGAAGTGAAAACTGAAATTTAGCCTACCTTCCAACGAAGCTGCGGCACGAATGCGTTTCGCGTATTTTTTTTCTTCGTGTCTTCAAATAGTGCTAGCTCGGCTCGATCTGCTTGCTTCCGCCGTGCGTGCTGGTGACATGTTTCTGCGACCTTTTTCTTTTCCCTTTGCGCGGTGTTTCAATGGATTTGGCGCTATGCTGCTCACCCCAGTGTCACAGATCAAATCGCGCCGAGTTTAGATTTGTGCGAAATACGAAAGCGTATTTCGCAATATAGGTGCGCATTAATGATTCCCACTCTGTTGAGCTTTGAGAGTGTTAGCATGGGTGTGCGGCTGATGCGACCAATATGGTAACGCATTGCCGTTCCTACCGGTGTCGCGCTTGCTTAGGCGCTTCTGCCATATGGTCGTATTTACAGCATTGGCGTATTTACCATACGGATATCTAAAAATAATACCTGTTATTACGGAGCCCTTCAGAAACGGCTTTGCGCACAATCTACGTACAGAATTAGGACGTTAAACTCACAAACCGCTGGCACAACTCAGTTTTGCGCATCGACGGGGCACGTAACACTATTGCGCGGCCGCCCGAGGTCAAGCTCAGTGTTGTTGGCGTTACCGAAAAAAAGTAACTAAATACGTTACTGGTTACGTTAAAGAAAGGAGCGCGTTACCGCCCTACGTTACCTACAAAAAAGGTAGCGCGTAATCGTTACCGTTACCGAAAAAAAGTACCGTGCGTTACTTTGCCGTCACTTCATGGCCATAAATGTTAAGTTTTCGTCACCTTAAGAACTTACGATAAAAATTTTATAAAGCTCACATTTCCCAAATAACAACTAGCCTAAACAACGGTTTTACGCGATATCCTGATTTAACGAGAATACTTTGCACAAATGTGCAGGAGCTTAGCAATGTTATAGTAGCCTAAAGATGCCTGTAGAGTTACATGTGTTCGATTCTAACTGTGTATAACATGAAGCCATCTTATGACTGTGGCATTAAACGCAAAATGACACTCCATCATCAATTCTAACTTCACAAAGAAAACATCGCTGAACTCTCAACAAATTTAGAGTAATTCTGAAAAATGTGATGGTTCCAAAATGATCGGCATGCTTCCACTCTGTAGAAAGTTGTGTGTGTGTGTGAGTGGTTTGGGAAGGGGAGGTAGGTGAAGGCAAGTGTGTAAATGCATGTTCGTGCAGGTGTTTTGTGCTTTATGGCTATTCCGTCTTTTTTTAGTAGGGTGCGTTGTCAAGGGCAGCTGTTTTCTGGCATGCATGCGAACCCCAACACGGGTTGTCAGGAGAACCTGTGCATTTTGTTTATTTACATCACTTTAGGTGCTCTGCGCTTTTTTTTTCTAAAAAATGGGGCGGAGTGGGTCACAACTGGAACAAAAAGTAACTAGTAACGTGGCACCTCCCGTTACCGGAAAATGTTAACGCAAGTACGTTACCCGTTACAGTTCCGAATTGGTAACGACTACGTTACTAATTTACCGAAAAAAAGTAGTGCGTTACCGGTAACGCCGTTACTTCTAACGCGTTACGGACAACAATGGTCTAGCTACAGTGTAATTTGCAGAGCCACACTGCTACTCGTGTGTACGACAGAGGCACAAGGTTAGTTCACATGTGGAATCGTGTCTGCCTTCTTCGCCTTCGCAGTTGTATGCGCCGCCACTTTACATGGTGTCGGCCGAGTAAGTGCACATATATTAAGTGTCCGCCAGTGCTCTCTCCTGTTGCCGCCGGTGATGGATAAGTAGTACTATTTTTAATCAATACTGCAGCGCGCGATAATGCACCGGCACTTCGCATTGAACGATTCCTGCCACCTGGGTAATTTCTGTTGACAGCACACACGTCAGTAAGCAAATGCGTCATTCCATAGAAGCCCACAAGTCAAGCAAGACGCTTCCCCACCTTTATGCAACCACGGTGCCACTTCGATCACCGCGTAAAAACTGCCCATGGACATAAACGGGGCACTGTGCAGTAGTCGTCAGGCTGTGCTCGCATCCGCCGCGCCCGCGTGGAGACGGGCACGAGGAGAACGCGGAGGGAGAAAGCGCGCGCAGCACGCGAACACGGCCAGTCAGAGCGCCCCGGCGCCGTCGTGCCCTATCGACGCTTCAGAATTCCGCCGCTACGGGAGGAGCACGGCGCTGTCGTCGCGCGGCAAAGGTGAACCAGCATTTTTGTAAATAGGGTTTTTGAGGTATGGCGGTGGCTTCTGCGGCACAGTTATACCTGCGTTGGCGGACATCAGAAAACATGGAAATAATGTTTAGTTGGTTGCTTAACTCATTTAATAATAATAATAATAGCTTTTTGGAGAAAGGAAATGGCGCAGTATCTGTCTCATATATCGTTGGACACCTGAACCGCGCCCTGAGGGAAGGGATAAAGGAGGGAGTGAAAGAAGGAAGAAAGAGGTGCCGTAGTGGAGGGCTCCGGAATAATTTCGACCACCTGGGGATCTTTAACGTGCACTGACATCGCACAGCACACGGGCGCCTTAACGTTTTGCCTCCATAAAAACGCATCCGCCGTGGTCGCGTTCGAACCTTAACTAATTTCTGATAATTAAATTTATAACAGGCTACTGGTTGTTATTGAGACTTGTAGCCGGTCGTTAGTAATAGCCATATAAGTTTTTAGAATTCCGAAAGCGCGATTATCCTCGGCGCTGTGGCTCAACAAAATTTGGCTTTTGTTAACTAGTTACCCACTTAACTAATTTCTGAATACTAATTTTTTGACTAGTTAACATTATTTACACGTTTTTTGATGTCCGCCAACGCAGTTATTACTGTGCCGCAGAAGCTTCCTTCATACCTGAAAAAGCCTGCTTACAAAAATTTTGGTTCACCTTCGCTGAAATGCCTGGCATATTGAGTAGGGAACCTGGGCGTGCCCAAACAGCCCAAGTGACGCGGGCGGATGGGGCGCGGTGGGTGCAGTCCCGACCTACTTTTTTATTGCTTTTTTTTTCTGGTCCGTCGGCGTGTATTGGTTGAGGATCATCATTTTTAATCGCCGGTATCTTCGGTGTTAATGAGTATGCATTTTTGCGATGCGGTGACGACTGGTGGAATACCTATCGCTCGTGTGCTTTTCTTGACCTCAGTAAATATCATTTCATGGGGCCTCGTAATTACAAAGGCCATTCTAGTCTAGGCGTACAATCTTACATATGCTGGGTGTCTGATAAGAACCGCGTTGGCATTATCCGACAAGGGTTGCACTATACCGCGGAAGCTTCATTTTGCCATGCTCTGACTGCATTGCTGGCGTCAGAAAACTCACGCAATGACACTTGGCGGCTCTTCTATCTCATTATCGTGCAAAAATTTACGTAACAGCGCTCTTGATATATTTTTAAAGGAAAGTTCCGAAGTAGACGTCTAAATAAATGTGCCGGTGAACTGAGCAAGCGGCATGGCTCCGCGCGCGCCGATTACTTCGCGGCGCCGCCGCCGCAGCGTGGCGTCGATTTCGTGAAAATTACCATTGGCGGGTATTCAGAGACGCCACAGTGGCCGCCATTTTGTTGTACATGGTGCGCAGCGAAAGGCTGCTAATCGCCACCTGCTCCGGCCTGCACCGCCGAAGCTGCGTGCTGGGCAACAAGATGGAGCCTGTGACGTAACGTGAACAGTTTTTTTTTTTCTGGGGACGGATTACACCTGATTGATGTAGTATCGGGACATTACGCCACTCTCACCGCACTGCGTCGGATATCTTCGCTGCGCAAATCTTCCTCCTTCCTTTTCGAATTGTGCTTTCTGCCCGCATCGTCGATGCCAGGCCTGCTCGTGTCAACGTAGATCGCTTGGACATGGTATTTCTTGTGCGTCATGGTCAACATCGGGCTCTTTCAGCGCTGAATATGGGCTGCAAAATAGCGGGCTGCTTCTGCCACCTTCGTCTGGACGCGCGGTTTGCAGCGCTTCGTGTAGTTCTCTCCACATCACCTGTAGTCCGTCGCGGTGAGCGGGCTTTTGCCTCCGAAAGGCGCAGTCGTCCGCAGGAGCTTATGCAATTTTATTTTAAAACTTGACGCTACCGAGAAGCCGTGGGGTATAGTGACTCAATTGTGGACTGGTTTTTCTGCGAGGTCTCCATCCCCCGTGCCCAGAGGGCGTTCATGCCGGAGGCGCTCTCTTGGCTCGAGTGCCGACATGGGCGCGTTGCCAGCGAGACTGTCGTCTATAGGGAGGAAAAGAAGAGAGACTTCGTTGGCATCTTTCAGGCGGTAGTTGGCTACTTTCTCCAGATCCTCCGAATAGGTATACCAACCGCAAACCTCGACTACGTGGTTCATCTGCTCTAAACCAGTGATGATTCATTCGGGGGAAATTACCCTTTTGCAGTGGATTCTATGGTCAAAATTTGAATTGTGGGCAAAAACGGAATTTTTACGCAGCTTCGGGGACTTTAAGGAAGCGACTTTTTCCAAATTGGCGTAGCTTTCAAGCTTATGCAGGGTAAAAAGTTCCTGGGAATCTTGGGTCTGATTGAGAGGATATTTCGTTGCGGCATGAACCGTCACTGTCAGAAACAGCACAGCAGGCTGGTAGGTGGACACTTGAGAGGTGTTCCCACCAGACGGGTGGGGAACCCATGCACCGCTTGCCGTACTGCCCTGTTCGTTCTCTGCGTCGGATGACCTGTTGACAAACGTTGCTCTTGGAAGTTTTCAAAGGAGAGCTTTCCTTCTTTCTGTATGTTGCGCTCTATAGGAGTCGGCCGGTGGACGGAAACCTGCCTTCGTATGGAAGTCCTTAGGCTGCAGGTCTGTTTCGGTCAGTGCGTATCGTGTGGGAGACGGCTGTCCCTTTGAGCGAGTTCCTGTTCTCCAGCGAGGACAGGTTGAGTGCAGGATGTACCAGAAATGTCTCCCATTCCTTGAAGGAAAGCTGTGTTGAGGAAGTCCCAAAGGTTAATTCTTTGTCCCGCACAAGATTAGGCCCGTGATCGTAAACATTTTTCGCGGCTTTGACGCAGATTTGTCATAATATTAACGAAATGTGCATCAAGCGTTGCGGCGAACGAGAAGCTTCCTGTGAAATTCTCTGGTCAGTGAAATTTGAGGCCGGGTTCGAACCCGACCGCGGCGGCTGCGTTTTTATGGAGGAAAAACGCTAAGGCGCCCGTGTGCTGTGCGATGTCAGTGCACGTTAAAGATCCCCAGGTGGTCGAAATTATTCCGGAGCCCTCCACTACGGGCGCCTCTTTCTTTCTTTCTTCTTTCACTCCCTCCTTTATCCCTTCCCTTACGGCGCGGTTCAGGTGTCCAACGATATATGAGACAGATACTGCGCCATTTCCTTTCCCCCCCAAACCAATTATTATTATTATTAAATTTGAGGTCGGATGCATGGGATGCTTCATTCGTTCGGGAAAACAAGAAAAATACGTTACATCCGCTGTTTAGTGTACCTGGAAGAGAGAGGGTCCGACTTTATCAGTGAGCGGAAGGGCTCGTTTACCTGGGGTTTTGGCAAACCCAAGCTATTGTGCCGACGCATTTTTTTTTGCGGGGTACTCCGCAAGGAATTTTTAGGCGATTGCGTTGTAGGTGGGCACCGTGGTTTCTCCAGGGTGTCATTGTAAACAAGACAGTTGGCAAGGGACATATAGAAGGGCACATAAATTGTGTCTGCTGGGGTCGTCGGTCAAATCGAGCATAACGTACTGATCGCGATCTCTCATTGCCTGCGCCGCCGCGGTGGCTGAGTGGTTATGGTGCTCGGCTGCTGGCCCGAAAGACGCGGGTTCGATCCCGGCCGGGGCGGTCTCTCCTTCTCTTCTGCTTCTCTCCTTCAGTGCTCACCAGCTTTCGCGGCGGCCTCTGCGCCGTCCGAGTTGCGTCGGGGCGATGGCTATTGGAGGGTGGGTGCAGTCGGTAGCAGGTTTGATATCTACAGAGAGAAATTGAAAAAGCATCTCTAGCGTATTTCATAACCGCTGCGACGAGACATCTGCTCAGCTTTGCCTTCGACCAGGTGGACCTTATTCGGAGGAGTCTCGACTCTCCACTCGATCTGCGGTTACCTTCTTCGTTGGCTGTCTGAGCTACAGTGTTGGCTGTCAAGTTAGTAGCGGATAGTTGCTGCTGAACACGCTGCATACGCGTAGCTGAGCTGGGCTGCAAAATCGGGGCGCATTCTCTGTCCTTGGTCGCTGTGCTTCAGGCTGGCTGTCTGCGAACCACGTGGTGGTTTCCTGTCCGCCGCTGCAGCCGAGCGCCGGATCTGTCGGCCTTCCGACAGGACGAGGCTTCGACTCGGTGCCTGGTTCCCGCTAGACGCAGGAGGAACCACGATGGGCTTCGCTCGGAGTCCTTCAGGGCAGTGGCCAGTTCGCGTCGCACAGTCGCGCGCGAAGCCCCGCGAGCGCCCCTTCCGTGTTCCGGTATCGCCGTGCGTCGCGATGCGCGGACTACCTTGGCCGAGTGTCGGCGCTACGTGAGCAGACTGCGCCCCCTCTCCACGATTCAAGGCGAGCCGCTCTCCGCGCTCGAGACCGCGCCCAGCAGGAAGCACGTGTTCGCCCGCGATGGCCGTCAACGGTGCGACGGTGAACGGGCTCTACGCGCCCCTCGCCCAGGCCGAGGAGTTCCAGCTGGAGCCCGTCGAGGCCCCCGGGAAGTACGGTGGGTGCTCCTCTCTTGGCCGCGGCTCGCGCGGGGGCGGCACCGCCGATAAGCGCTTGTCGGGTATGCCTCCCTGTGTGTTTCTGATTGGCACTGAAAGCGAAGAAGATGCCTCAAAAGACGATCTGCGGGGCGGGCTTCTTTGGCGTTCGTGTGCTTCCCATGTTTGGGACCCGTGTCATGCCGCGGCACCTCCAAAATGTCCCTCTTTCGCTCGGCCTGGCGTTGGTGTCCCCGCTTGAACTGTCCTGCGGGAAGTCGGTGCCCAGAGACGGATGTGTTCCCGTTACGTCGGCGCGTTTGCTCGAGCCGTTTGTCACCCCGAACGCATAACTACGAGTGTGCGGTATTTTTATGCGTTCCGGCCCGGCGGATTTCCGCAGATTGGCATTGAGTTACCAGAGTTGTGGAACATGGAAGGTCACCTGCCATTCATTAATCAGGATGCTTTAATTTTTTTTTTACTCTTATCTGTTTTTCAGAGCTAATACAAATAACTGATGTCTGCGTTGCATACCTGTATTGCATTTGTGCTTTGAATTAGACCCACTGTTCCATTGCACGCCCCGAACTAAGCTTATTACCTCTTGGCGTGGCAACTAGATATGCCACAGAGTTTCGTGTGCATAGTTTGAATGCAGTAGCGTTGTTAGGAAGGGGAAAACTGCCCAGCCGTGTCCTGCCCCCTCCTCCTCTCCACTAGTAGGGGAGAGAGGCTGCATGACCCAGCAAAAATTAAAATGAGGAAGTAGAAAACGACTGACAACAGCAGGCCTGTTGTGCAAATTATACAGCCTTCTGAAGAACTATCTGTGCAAAAATGAAGCTTGCAGGAGCTGTTCCTTCTCGCATTGCTAGGGAAGAGCAACCTGGGTCTTAAAAGGCCCCAGGGGTGGTTGTGTTTGAAACAACCACCTGCCAGTGCTGTGGTGCATTGCTTAACCACTGTGCTGGTAGTGGTATCAGGACTCACCACAATCTAACAATGCGACACATTTCGCGTAGTTGTGTAGGCTGAATTGGAATAGAATCTCAACTGGAATAGATGGGTGAGTGAAAGAAGCATGCTATCGCATTTCCTCCACATGCATCCAATTGATCACCGATAAATTTTTTTCACAGGCTGCCGTGAATGTAAAGCTGGCTGGAATACTGTCTTTTCTGGAAATTATCCCAACAAGGCTTATTGCATATCTTGGGTATTTTGAAACCAACTTACAAAGTTTACTTTTCAGTAAATACTTGAAGTGAAACCAAAAATCGATAAACTATGGCTTGCACCTGTTCTGGTTGTCCGCAATAAGAAAAAAAATACTGTCAGAAGTTCATGTAACGAATTCAGACAGATGGAATTGAGTGATGCACCTTTTTTAAACTTACAGTGATAATCTGAATAGGATATTGTAGAGCCAGCAACAAATCCATTAGAGAATTTGTTTCAACTCTGCGTCATACAGCTGTCGGTACATTATACAGATGTCACTGCATCATACAGCTGTCGCATCATATAGATGTCTATACATCATCCAGATGTGTCTGTACATCATAGAGATGTGTCTCTGCATTATACAGATGTTGCTTAAAAAACTAAGCAACCTGACTGCTTGTGATGCCTTGGTGGTGTTATTGCTACAGATTTCAGAGGCATGAAATTCACGCCAGGTTTAGCCGACGAACCGAATTGACCTTGACAGAAACTGAGAAAAATGTGGAATTTTTTATCGCAGCAATGTATTGAAAGCCGTTACGTGATATGCATATTCATGAAATTGTTAGTTATACGACACATTTATTCTGAAAGAAAAATAGCATTTCAAAGGAAAGATCATGGGTAAACTTACAATTACAGTTGAAGTTCACTATAATTTGGTATCTGGATTTGGCTCATTAAAAAAAAAAAAAACTCCTCATATGTTGCTGGTATATTTTGTTACTAAATTCTGAACAATAACTTGGTACTGAAAGCCTGTTTAGGTTACATCTGCTGTTACTTTTTGCCGCAGTGCCATGTCAATGCTTGGATTGTCAAAAGCCCGAAATAAATTTGCAGTGCTTTAGATGAACGCCCTAATTGAGTTAGTGAAGATTAACTAGCGAAATTCTTTGCCATACCTAATAGTGCTTTATGCAACATAACATGCATGTAAGGGCTTGTAAAAGGTTTTGATGACATTTTGCCTGACTGCTCATAATCGTGATCACTGCTAATGCAGTTGTTTCTGGGGAAATCCAGTTTGTGTTCATTTCTATAGTATTTAAGATGTATTCAAGATGAGTAAAGTGCCTGAAGTCAAGCAAGTACCAGCAAAGTTAACTTCTGTGTATTTGGAGCAATTATTGCAAGAAGACAGAAATAACAGTAGTTGGCCAGACCTCACAGTGCAGTGGTATGATAGCTGATTCTGCTGTTACTGTATGTGGAAAGAAACAAGAACAAGTATCTGCTGTAGTCAGTGCGGAGCTAAGAGAACTAAGGTGGTGATGCCACGTTTGAGCAGAGCATTTTCTCAGGCTAGTGGTTCACGGCTGTAGATTGACCTGCGCAGTGAGATTGAGGACGGAAGGAGACACAGTAATGGTCAGCAGGAAAAGTAAACGGACCATGGAAGCAGGCTTAAAATTTTATTATTTGAAACCAGGCACAGGGATAACGGTTTACTCTGTCTTGCTAAGCATGGTCGACCATGATTGCCACACTTATCATTTTTCTGTCTGCAGTGTAAAGCTGTCCTCGATAAAACTTCAGTCACTTTCATGGTCTGTTTACTTTTCCTCCTGATAGTACACATTTAATATGAAGTGAAAACCTGCTTTGGCTAACTTCGGAAGTGCTGGCAAGTCATATTGAGCGGGATAGTACCACCTCTGTGTCCTATGTATGTGTACTTGTCTCCCATTGTTTTCTCATTTTCCTTGTGTAGGTATTGTTTATCTGCATGCCAGGTTTAAAGTCGTTCAGTGCTGGCAGTTTCCGTGCATCTATGCAGGGGTACATCAAGACTTTTAATAAACTGACTGCTTTTCTTAATGTCTTTTATATATTTATTATGTTAGATATTGAATGCAGGTCCTTCACTCTGCATGCGTGTTTAGGTCTGATGCATGAAAAATAGTAAATAAGTGTAATGCTAAAGAGAGCATTCTGAGTTAGTCTGATGCACTGTAGTTCACAAAACGTCAATGAGAAGGTATTATATGCAAGTTGATGATGAATTGCTGGTTATAGTTACAGCTAAGTATTTATAGTGACACACTTCATAAAAGGTTAACAAATGTAGTTGCCTGTGAGTCACTGGTATTTCCTTCTTGAGTTGTTGGAAGAAAAACCTCAGCTGGTGTTAAGGATCATGCTCCATCAGTCGGTCGCAATATTTAAAAACATTGTTCCGAGCAGTGTTCAGGCCATTTATATCATTACTTGTATTTCTCTGAATAAACCACAATTGTTGGCGACCAATCAAATATCCATGATTGGGCCAACCACGTGAACAGTGTTGCTTATTCATAACAGAAAGAGCAGAGGGCTCAAACCATTTCCCTGTGGTACATGACGTGCAACGATAGCCCAAAAATTGATCACTCACTTTCGCAAACAAGTTCCAGTTTTTTAAGTAAGTGGTTATTCAAGTCCTAGAACTATTACAAATACCAATTTGTTTTACTTTTACAATAAATCTGGCGTAAACTTTGTCAAATGCCTTGCTAAAGGAGAAAAAATTCTCTGATTTTTCTGTTACTATCTACACAAGGCACAGGTAAGTTAATTACTGCAAGCAGTTGTGTTACTGTGAACCTTTTCCTGAACCTGGGTTTAAAGTTGGTTAAGGCTGTTGGTTTAAATCCAAAGACCTTTTAATGCAGTGCGCAACTATGTTCTAGTGGTTTACAGGACCACAATGTCAGATGGGACAGTAGTTCTGTTGAGGAAGGTGGGTCTTTCCTTTGCATGAGCAGGAATTGTTCGGGCTGTCTGTCATTTGGCAGTTTGGCTGACAGAAATGATCTGCAAATACAGTCACAACGAACGTGCCAAAATTTCGATGGAACAGTGAA
This sequence comes from Amblyomma americanum, assembly GCF_052857255.1. Taxonomy (NCBI): domain Eukaryota; kingdom Metazoa; phylum Arthropoda; class Arachnida; order Ixodida; family Ixodidae; genus Amblyomma; species Amblyomma americanum. Next base: position 438,227,073 of record NC_135497.1, read on the forward strand.
GGAAGTCGTTTTTTTATGTTATCAGGACCACAGGACGTTTTAACTTTGAAGTTCAGTAGCAGTCAAGAAATGAAATCCGCTTCGAAAGGTTAATACACTCAGCCATATACAGTACAGGTGCGGATGACTGAACGGAGGACGCAGCCAAAGGGAAAACTTCGTTCAATGCCACCTGGCTGGGCGCCAAGGAAACTTAAATGCGGAGCGCACAGACCGAGGCTGGACCCTCGCACTGCCCCCCATCGTCGATGTGGCGTCTCGTGATCGACAACGCTGGCGTTACTGGCGGCGCTTCGCCCCAGGCAGCTGTTAGCTCCCCCCTAATAACCCGCCTGTTTCCAACTTTTGTAGCCGTCGTCACGGTCAATGACGCGGCCCTTTCGCTCGGTGCTATTGCACCTGGTTCGTGCACTGGCTACGGCGGTTGCAACGAGACCTCGGTGCATGGTGCTCCTGTTTCTTTCTTTCTCTCTAGCTAGCGGACTCCTCCGAGCAACGGACAAACGGACGTCTTGAGTTACGACCCTAGCAGTGGAGCGCTTATCTCGGAAAGCGGAGTTTGGCGCGGCTCGGCGAACGCTCCGACGGGCTTTCCGCGCATGCTTGGTCACTCGCGTGACGCCGCTTTGTCCCGGCGGCCACGGGAAGTTCGAAACCCGCTGGCTTTTAGCGGCGCCAGCAGCTGCTTCGTCCGAGTCAGAAGCGCCGTGACAGGCGTCTCGCACAGCGCCACATGGACGGTGAGGAATGCGAGGCATGTATGTGGAGCAGTTCGAGGGTTCAGCCTACAGAAGGCGTGCCTATGTGCGCTGCAGTTCCCTTGGCGCCCAGCTATTACAGGTGAACGCAGTTTTAATAGGAGGATTGGCGGAGACGGCCAAGGGAGTAGTTTAGAAAAGGGCAAGAAAATTGGCAGTTAATCCGAATATACTGAGTACGCTAGGAATTAATGCCTACGTGAAACTTGTCACCACCCCGATACATAGGGGAGGCTAATAGTTGGTTTTTTACTGATGTCCGCACCCGTACAGTCGCGAGTAAAAAAGATTAGCCCCGGTGAGCGGTGTGGTTACGAACACGCCGATAACGATAGAGCTGGGTGTGTTCGCAAAGCACGGCGCCGCGCCAGCCGCGCGGTGCGGTTTTCGCCGCCCTGGTGACGTCATTGTGCTAATATTTTCTACTCCCGACTGTACATGTGTTTTAAACCGAAAATGCTGAAAGAAAATTGCTGAGCAATAATAGCCTTCTCATTACATACCATAGTGACATACTGCCTCTTAAGTTTTGAGCTTATGTGTTTAAGATATTAGTCAGTGGAAGCATGCATGGCGTGTTCTATTTTGTTCTAATCGTGGAGCATACTTAAATTGTGAATTTGAATCCTAGAAGCATTTCTTGGATGACGAGACGGAATAGTGATCAACAGTACAGATTCAAATACCACATTTGAAGTGAATTTGCGTCCTGAAAACATGAAAAATACATATCTTTTGGCGGTGTTACAGAGGTGTTTGACCACTTAAACCGCGTCTGACTGCTTCCTGAAATGAGCTCTAAAGTTTTCATGGCCTTATGTACAGTATGGCCGTCAAGCAGTCAACAGGAGTACCTTTCCTTCACATCAGGAACTCCCTCTCTGCTTCAGTATTCTGTAACGGTCCATTTCATTCTCAATTAACGGCGTTGTTTTTCTGTGCATTGCTGACACGAGCATATTTTGAGCTAATGGAAAATGTTTTGTGCCTCTAACTGCCTGCGCTAACGATATGTGAAAGAACAAAAAAATGTTTTGCGAATTAATGTGTACAAAACACCAGTACTTACCAAGAACAAGGATGCCACTTAACTCAGAACATATGCAGTTGATCAAGCTTAATGAAACCGGCGGCGGAAACACGAACACAAGTAGTACAGAGGACAACGCTTGATGTTTGGTCCATACCAACTAGCCCGCATGGTTACCCTGTTGCATATACATTTGAGCCCACTTATGTTATAATGAACCTGATGGTAACGCGGATTGCGTTCCTTGTATCCGAAGTTTGGGTTTTTGCGGACAGTGTTTCTGTGATTTCTATTTAAGTGTCGCTACGGTGGAGCAATTGCCGGCAGCAACTGCAAGGCTAATCCCATCGGTCGTTTACAACCACTCAACTCAACTCAACTTCGTGCTAACTGTGCCTGCCCTTAACGCAGACAGGGAGTGCAGTCGGTCAAAGGTGGCGGTTATTTCTTTTAAAGAAGTACCGTTGAATTACGTTTGTTTCGTCAGAACAGATGCTGTCAGGCCGGCCTCTGAGCTCTGGAACGCAGTCACGTGATCCTGGTGCCACGGCGCTTGGAGGGCACTCTCCGATCCTGCAACTAAGTTCAAAGCACCTCCTCGTCCGCTGTAACTTAGCTGTGGGGCCGTACTTGTTCGTTGTATCAGAGATGTAGTGCCATTGCCCCAGTACATGTTTTCACGGTGGCACCGCCCTCGTTCGCAATAAGCGAGCGTTCGTTATAGGTGCGGCTGTTTATGAGAGGGCTAGACTGTATTTGTCCAGAACCTAAAGCTGGGCGTTATGTAGCACAGTCGAAATATGTGCTCACATGGCCGTTTCACCTGCATTTCTTCGTACTTACCGTAAAATAAATCAGATGTTCAACTTCATTGCATAATGTTTATTTATCACCTTTTGTCCTTGTCGCCTCGGCTGCTGGTACCAGTGCAAGGAAGTAATCTTGACGCCGATGGTGCGGAGAGTGGTGCTGAGGGATTGGGCATCCCGCCGTTAACGACAGCAGAAGGCCTTGCAGAGGGGAAACATGCGAGGATCAAGTACGATGGGGAGATGGTGCAAGAAAACCGTATACGCCACACCTGGCGACCTCGAGCGCACCGAAATCTTGGTGCACATGGAATGAGTTGGCAAGAATGTGGAAAACTACAGACCAGTTAGCGTGCTGTGCGTTGCTTACGTTAAGGTTCTTTTTACTAATGTAATCATTGACAGAACTAGACCAGCCTTAGACTTCAATCAACCAAAGGACCAGACTGACTTCCAGGCTGCTTGATGATATATCGTATCACAGCATCAATCAGGTGGTAGATAAATGCCCAGAACACAACCAAGCTGTACATATAGTCTTCATAGATTATGATAAAGCATTTGTGTAAGGCGAAGCTTCAGCAGTCATGCAGGCATTAACAGCTAGTCCCAAAATACGACAATCTTTTTTTATATCTGTCGTTGCGATTTTTCTGTAGTATCGTAAAATGTCTTCATCGGTTCCATAGCCACGATATTCCTCCACAAAGCCGCCGTGGTGGCTCAGTGGTTTGGTTATAGTGCAGAGCCGAAAGACGGGTTCGATCCCGACTTCGGCGGTCGCATTTCGATGGAAGCAAAGTGCCAGAGGCCCGTGTACCCCTTTAGCAGAACTAGCAGACTGACTAGATGGTTCATAGGCCGCCACGGTGGTTCAGTGCTTATGGCGTTCGGCTGCAGAGCCGAAAGACGCGGGTTCGATCCCGGCCGCGGCGGTAGAGTTTCGATGGAGAGACTAAATGCTAGAGGCCCGTGTACTGTGCGACGTCACTGCACGTTAAGGAACGCCAGGTGGTTGACATTTTCGCCGCCCTTCACTACGGCGTTCCTCATAGCCGCCCTGGGACGTTAAACCCGCATAAAACGAAACATAAAACGAAAAGTTGGTTCTAGTTTCAGGGAGTAGTAAGGCGCATTCACGAGACACTCGGATGAGACGGGGCGAAGGCTTATCCAGTGTCCCTCTCGTTTGTGTCTGTCTTGCGATGCCCATTCGGGAGACTGGAAGAGAGCAGTGTAACAAGCGCGAGTTATTAATTGCTGAGGTGGATATGTGAAGTACATGTAAAGGGACGGAAAGATGGTCCCTCAGGGTAACGGGGGCGTCAGGGAGGCGGCTGGGGAGGTGAGCTTTTCAATTTTTCTGGGAGGCGGTGGCCGCAGATGGCGCTGGACAGGGTTCATTGGTTGTCAGTGGGAGATGCCTTTGTACTGCGGTGGACGTAGTTATTATTATTATTATTATTATTATTATTATTATTATTATTATTAGCTTTTTGTTTCTTACCGCAACGTTTACTGTTAATTTTCCTTCATTCCGTGCAAATAACGGCAGCGATGAGAATAGCAGCACCACTAGCCTTTTTTTCTTTGTTAACGGAAACGCTACTAGTCTATCTGAAAAGACTGGAGACCCACATTCGTCCGTCGTCATTATTCGCGTTATTCGCTCCTCTGCTCAACAAAACGAGCGCAGCATTTTTCTGTCAATTTTTTGTTTTGTTCTGTTTTGCTGTATTGAATTCTTTTTATGCTTACCGTTAATGCATTTAACCCCTCTACATTAATGCCCTTCAGGGCGCTGTAGGTACCTTGAATAAATAAATAAATAAATAAATAAATAAATAAATAAATAAATAAATAAATAGTAGTCATTTTGACGCGACAGCCACCGTAGTTTCAAAGTTTATTAGTCGCTAGGTGTTTCACCTAAGGCAGTCGGCAATTTTAAAATATAGGTTTTTTGAGTTACAGGAGGTTTCTTTTTTGGACGTAGCATTGTGAGCGGTGTAATACATCAGAATACAGCTAGGACGTGCTAACTGGCAGGCTGGTTAACCAATATTGAATAGTTAACTTTGAATTTAAACCCTGCTTTCGCGCCTTATGTGAAAGGTCATAGCTCAGAGTTAGCTTTCGCCCCTCTCCTTAGGTGCGGCACTGGAGTGGTCGCTATCGACATCAGTAGCAAAATGTAATTTTCCTATTCGTATAACGTTACGCATATAGAGTTGATATGCTGACTTTGTGTTGCGTGCACCGTGGTGGAGATCGTTGTTGCGTCCTTGGCAGCCGCAAGTTGTGTCGCCGTACCGCAGCGTCGCTGTTAGCGCTTCGTTGTTTCGTGCTATTTGTTTTGTACGAGTATTCGCGGCAATAGCGAATATTTGGGAAGATATTCGATTCGGGCTCAGTTCCATCTCTATTCGTTTTCGATTCGGCATCGAAACTACGGCATCAATATTAGGTTGGGTTTTGAAGAACTACTATTCGCACAACCCCCTGCGCACTACCATTTTCGGAGGACAGGTCAGGAAAAAAAAAAGCAAGCTTCCAAAACAAAAAAACAAACGCGCCAACGAAAGGGCAGCCGACCACCTTGAACTCACATGCACGGGGTGCGACATCAGTTCTGTCGTCAAGTCTAACCGTGGCGACAACTCGAGTTGCCGCCGCGAAACGGCAGCTTGAACTTGTCGACATTCGCGGCGTCGGTGCTCCTCATGAAGCAGCCGCGCAGTCAGCGCACTGGAGACCTATACCCAACAATATGGCGCCTGCCCAGATGCAGTGTCTGGAGGCCTCCCGCCAAACTTTAGAATGGATAGCATTGTGCACAACAGGTGGCGCCGCTAGCTCCACCCGCCTTCCGAGTCGCTGTTGGCAGCACATCGTGTGCAGAGCGAATCGTTGCTGTGCAGCTTAATAATTCGAAAGCATTACTAGGCTATGTGGGCACCGGAAGTGTGGAAGCAAGAGTGGCGTGGTGAAGTATGCAGTCAGTGATTGAACAATATTGAGTCAGTCATTAGTCATTAACGTTCGTCATTAATTAATGACCCCAATTAGCAATTATAATAGGTTTAAATAATGATATCAATTGTGCTCATTATTAAGACCAATTAATTTGGGTAATTAACAGATTCAATTTTAATGGGGCGTGTGACGTCATTGGGTGTGGCGTCATTCCATACGTCTGATGACGTCGCGCCTACAACCAATTAGAGTAAAGCAAAAAACGGAGCCTTGAATGTCGGCGTCTGAGCAAGTAGGATGATATGCACGTTTTCAAATGGTTCTAGAACATTCCATGTGACGTCATTTGACAAGAGCTACCAATGTCGGCTAAGAGCCACCGACGTCGCGGCAAATACTAATGCTTTCGCATTTATCCAATGCAGTCCCTGCAGTGCTCTGTTAAGTTTTTGTGCACGCACGTTCAGAATTTTTAAATGATGCCCGTCTGTGGGTGCGGTGTATTTTCAAGTAATATGCTCAGTGAAATGGAGGAGGAACGTTCCCCTGATTGGTTACCAGACAAGGATGCTTGCAGTTGATCCCGTACATATATAAAACCTCAGTGTATTTTAGTATCGAACAGTCAAAAGATCCGCTTGAGATTACGTGGCAAATGTATAGCAATATTCGCGTTTGCCGGCCTGCTGTTCAGCGGCACATCCGACATATCGAGAAGAGCACGACGCTCGCGCTATCTCTTTCCGAGCCTGGTCGGCTGTTGGACGCCAGCGGGAAGACGCTGCAAAACTTGGCAACAAGTGGAACGCGGTGGGTTTGGTTGGAGGTAGCCTTCGGTCTTGCGTACCCATTTTCCACCCGACACCGTTTGCCTTGCCGTGAAGCCGACTTGGGTGAGCGAAGGCTTGCAGCGTGTCTCTGGCCTGGTCTGCTATGCTCGCTTGGCTGCCGAAGGCGTTGCGGAAACCAGCTGTTCCTTAATTTTAGTGTAAGATTATCCTGTTGATGGTGACTTGGTAACAGGATTAGACCTTCTATGGTAGGCGGTGGCTATTTTGGAAGCGCCGTCCTCTGCGGTTTCTTTGTGCCATGGCGAGCGGACATCCGGCACCCTAGAGGCGGGCTATGCCTAGCGACACCTGGGTGACCTGGGAACGGCACAATACGCCGGCGGGCGGCATTCTACGTACGGAGGGGGGCCGATAGCCTGCGTGCACCGCATTATTGCTTCTAAGTAACGGATAAGTTTTTTTGTGTGTCGCATTATAGATGTGCTGCTTAAATCAGCAATCAAAAGTGCCATTTTTACCCGGGCGCCTAGTTGCGATGTGCGTTGCTATTCTCTGTGCGTGGACGTCACCGCTCTCGGGTTTCCGGCGCATTCCTCAGGCGGCTTCCATCCCGGAAGGAAGTGGCCCACTCGCTGCGCATGCTCTGAGGGGGCCTAAGTGTGCCTCCTTCTGGTCGGGAGGGCGGGTAGGAGCAAGAGTAATTTGCATCGCGGCCTTTTCGGGTCCTGCGTGGACGGCGTCGACAACAATTTTCCTTTCAACTACCACGTTTCCGAGAAAGCTGTACAGCTTTCCTCTGTAGCCGTATGGCTGCGCTTGAGTGGACGCCAATGGGTAATTACTCCCTTGTTACAATTTCACTTCGGAACCGTCGCTTGCGGCGCGCGCCTGGCTCGTGTGAGCGCGGGAGTTTTCGGTTGCTCCCTTTGCACGCTCTGAGCGCGTTCCATTGCAAGTTTTTTCGAAAGAGTCAGTTTGGAAAAAAGTGTTGCAATTCTGAAGCTGCGGCCTGCTCACGAGGTCTTTTGGTGCTGAGCCACAACTCTTCGAAGCACTGCGCAGGGGATCACCGCTGATGGGCAGCATCGGTTATAGGCGGCCACCTGGCTCCTCACATCGCCAATCAGAGAAATGGAGCAGCGCCGAATCCGCTGCGCAGGCGGAGCCAGGGCGCATGGAGTGTTGTTCGACTCTGGCCGGGTCGATCCACATGGGGTCGCGCAGGTTGGCAGCAGCGATTTTTCGAACCACAGGGCCGCCAAGGACTGGACTTCGGAGATGGACGCGAGGGAATGACGAATCAATTTATAATACGCAAGAAAAACTGTAAAAAGTTCAGTGAACAGGACAATGAAATTAGCAAAGATATATGCGAATATCACGGAAGGGAAGAATGGCCAATATGCTCGAGGCGCACAGAATATTCGAAATTATAGTTACTAACTTCGTTGCTGCTCTTTCTTTTCTTTTTTCGCTGTGTTCCCCTCCCCACGTCTAATGGTCATCGCCTGGTTAACCCCCCTGCGTTTCCGTTCCTCTGTTTCTCGCTGTCTATCTCAAGGTCACCAAAAACTGTGCATAAAAATGTCTCGCCTAAAAATTGTTTCCAGCTAAGAAAATCTTCGCTAGACAAGCGCGTGACGCAGGGTGAAACAGGTCCTTAATTTTGACACATACAAACATGCAGTATGGTCACAGAGGGTGTACACTACCTTCTGGACTTAAACCCGGGAAGAAGACAAAAAAAAAAGCAAGCTGTTTGACGCCCCTAGGCACTTGTGACCGTTCTTTTTTTGTCATCGGCTTTACCTTACGGCTGCTTGCTTCAGATGTGTGCATTCAGGCATGCTATTCGTGCTGGCTCAAATCTTATTGTTGCATCTGCTGAGACCAGCCTGAAAACATTCCTTGAACTCATGATCCGCTTGGCTTTACTGCACGATGCCACCTTTTCTTCGGCGAAACGCCAGCCCCAAACAGATGGCGGCAGAAGATCTTGGTCGCATAATCGAGGCGTGCAGCAAATAGCAGCCATAATACTGCGAGCATTTTATCTGGCACAAAAAGAGTAGACCGGCAGCAAGCTGAAAAAACGAAAATGTTTCTCGGCTGGAATCTGGAGGTCCTCATCCGACCCCCCCAACTAAAATCTATTTATGTGACGTCATTCCGGGGCTCTTTATTGGTACGTTAAAAAAAGTATGCCAAATATAGCGAAACCGCGTCCGTTTTCACCAAGATGGCCCGGCTATCAGGGAGCCTGCAATGCTCGCTAAGCATTGCGCACTTCGGACCCGCGCCGCAGTTAGCGATTCGTAGCAAAGTTAGCAATTACTTCAGAACAGGAAAAAAAATCGGAATTTGCATGAATCCGACAGGGCTGGATCGAATCGAGTTGTCGGGTAACAAACCGGTTACTGAATTCATGTAAATGCTGCCGAGTCGGATCGGGGATTCGACTGTACTCGACCTCTCAACGCCGTAAGGGGTGGGTATTGACTCGCAGTCCCCTCCGCAAATCCTCTTTCAACCTCGGGGAAAGCATTTTGCGGGGAACACAAGTGGGAGCCGGTTTACTACTCGTGCGGTCGCGCCCCGCAGGGCGTAGTAGCTAGTAGTAGTTTATTTGATATCAGTCAGTCAGTTAGCTTTTATTTCCAGGAAAATCACATCTTCCTGCGGGTGGCAGAGACTAAAGGCATGGTTGCCTGTCGAGGTCTCTGCCCCCGTAACAAAAGGAGCAGCCTACAGCAGAGAGCTGGTACAATGAATGACATCAGTAAGTATGAAGAGAAGCTGCGTTACAAATCGTGCTCGCATGCATTCTATACAACATGGCTGTACCTGCTCAACCACTAAGGGTTATATAATAACAATAATGAAGGCATCTGCCATCGCTACGGGAAGCACCCGAGCGGGGGCAGCCGAAATAAAGGGATAGCAGGCAGACTGAAGAAATGAAATGAAGGAGGTCAGGGGGGACAGGCAGAAAGGATAGGGGGGAGAGAGGTACAATATACAAGTATTCTATTTACACTGTAACATAGGGCGCGCCACGGTAGTTTTTGCGACAGCTGACTGTCATCGAGTTGGGCGCGATCCCCTGACTCGACCCGCCTTTGTCGGGCTCATGTAAACGAGGCTTATTTGATGGCATGACAAGTAATGCTTTGGTAGCTGACGGAGCCACCACCTTTACAGAGGTTCCACCCCTCTTTCGCGCTCAACTAGAGAACGACCATGACCGGAGCTTCGGTTTCCTTGGACTCCCCTCCTCCTCGCTGCCCTTTAGTTCCGCCGGCAGAAACTGGGGGCGGCGACAGGTTTTCCCCCCTTTTTGTGTTTATGTAATCACTTCTACTGTGGGAGTGGGGAGAAGAGAGACCTTGTTTACTGGCCACGGCACGAGTACGGACAAAGGCCCGCATTCTTCCTTTTCATGAGCCCAGCCTTAGCTGCAGCTGTGCCACAGAAAGTTGACCGCGAGAGGTGTAGGCTAATCACTCCCTTATTACAAATTCACCTCACCTGAGGGCATTTCCTAAATGTATTGGATGTCTTCTGTTTTGACATTCCTCCGAGGTCAATGTTTTAGGTTTTGTTTTCTTGTTTTTGCATCCATGGAATACGCGGCATGCCAACATTTGCACTGAAAGATTGTGTGCCCTGCCCACTGGCGCTCGGCGCTTTCGAGGGCTCGGATGATAATGAATTGTATAATATTGGATAATAATGTACGTACAAGCTGCTTGAAATTCTTTGTTATTGTTTATCACATTAGTACAGAGTCGATCACACGTGTCTAGAGCGCTCGGGCGGTGTGCTGCGGAGCAAATGGTGTGAAATCTTTTCGCAACTGATTTTAAGGCGCTGATGCCTGTCCGGTTCACGTGTCTATTCGGCTGCTCTCCAGCGCCAGCGTTATCGGAGAAAGTCAATACCTGATTTAGAATGTCGCCTTACTTCCTCCGGACGGCACCTCTCGAGCTCTCCAGTCAAGTGTGATCGACTCTGTACTTTTTACATAATAGCTTCAACGGGTCAGAAGTGAAGACCGGTTTTCGGAAATATCGCTTTCAAAGCACTGTTTCTGTCCCCATATTATCTGCGACCTGCTTTAATACGAGGGCGATCTGCGTCAGTACCAGGCGTATTCATCTCGGTGCGGCACTCTTTATTTCGTGCCTCTGTCGCCTACGCTTACGTAGCATCGCCGGTAAAGCGTTCGGACGTTTCAAGCCCGGAAGGAGACCTCTCCTAAAGCATTGGACACCGCGGTCCCGCTCAGGCGCGCTTCTATCTCTGCTGGTTGGAACAAAAGCGGCCGGCACGCCTTCCGCCCTCGCCAATGTTTGGCTCAGCGTCACGCTTCGGGACACACCCGGGCGGTGCTGACGAGCGAGGTGACAGCACGCGTTCCAGCGGGGCGAGAGGTGGTTGTTGGTAAGCCTCTTCCCGCCCGATGGGTGACGCAGCAGCACCGCGTCTCCTTTTGGCTGCCCGGCAGCATTCTTCCCCCCCCCCCCCCCCCCCCCATACCTGAGCGGTGTCGCCGGCGGAGAAGCGCTTTCGCTCCGCGCGCCGCCTCGGTCGTGGCTCGCGAATCGTCGACGCACCTGCGGCGGCGCGCGTCGACGGGCCTCCTTATCGCGGGGCCCCCGAGGTGTGCGCGCCGGCATTGCCGCCGAGGTCGCGCTCCGACCATGGCCAAGAAGGCTTCCCGGGACCAGGAGTTGCGGAGCGTCGGCGACCCTACCGCCCGTGAGTGCCACCGCTTGCGGGTGGGTCGGGGTGCATGCGGGTGTCCGTCGCGGGCACCTTCTGCGGAGCTGTGGGCATTTGGCGCGGGCGCATCGGGTGACCTGTTGCTCGGCCAAGTTCGCGCGGAGCGAGGCCTGGCCGCGAGGGAAGTTTCTGTCGGCACACGCGCGCAGTCTGGAGGCATTGCCACCGCGAGGTAGAAAAAGGACACTGAATAGCTTTGCTGTACTTTTTGCACCTCGAGGCATAGGTTCGCCGAGTAGCTTATACAAGACCGCCAAGATTGCTCAAGAAGCGCTTTACAGGACTGGTGTATTCGTGCCTCAGGTTAGAATAGCAGCGGAAAATACGCGACGCATAAAAAAGTCAACAATTGACGACAGCTCTGGCAGCGAAACGCTACGAGGAAAGTAGCGACGCATGCCAAGACTTGTCTGTTACATTGCTTGAAAAACAGGTGCTCTCCGTTTTTACCTCTCCATTTTTGTTTTGTGGTTGGCAACGAGGCCACGTTTCTTTGCGGGAAAACAAGCGTTTGGCTGTTCGCGCCGTCGTCTGTGTACGCTTCTGCACGCCCCGTCTTTTGCTCTCTTATTCGAGGTTCCACTTCGCGTGCTGGCCGTCTGTAGTGTTGAAACCTGTCTTGTGCGACGAACCACGCAATGCGAGGAGTTTGGTGACCCGACGAGCAAATCTCCGGCGATAATCTGCTGGAGAGTCTCTGCGCAGTTATTTACAGGGCTGGCATACACTATACGAACTCGCTGGTAGTTCGCTGGAATGATCCGTGGGCAATGCGGACTTTGCGCAGACCACTGTTGCTACGAAATGAGTGGGCCAGATTCCAGGCGCCATTCCGCTTGGGGCGACCCTTCGTACGAGCCCGCCTTCGTGCTGGGTGCGCGCACTCCCGAGTTGACCGCGGCCCTTGTCTCCGCCCGGCCGGGGGTGCGCGCAGCTGCTGAGAGTCACGCGTCTGACGACAGTGTGGGCGTCGCGCTGGCGGCCGCTCACGACGCGCGGTTCGGTCTACACGCAGCGCGAGGATTCCTCCTGGTTCATTTACAGTGTGCCTTAGCGTGAGCAGCGAACAAGAGCGCAGATAATAAGTACCTAAGCAAGCGCGCCAACGAAAAGTGGTCCAAAGTCAACCAATTTAGGGTGCTGTTGATGCCAGCCGCATATTGCATCGAGTGTTTCTTTTTTAAATCGTGTCAGCGCCCTGGCATCCACTCGCTCTTCGCTGATGCTGCCTTTATTGCACTCACGACGTACAGGCACAGTCGCCCGAGTTTCCGATAACTCCGCAAACTGTCCTGTAGAATCTCCGCCGGGCGGAAGACCCCAGGTCTTCGCGGCCTGGAGTCTCGCTCGCTGCAGGCGCCTTCCATTTCCATTGTGTCCCGGTGTCTAACTGCGCTGATTACCTCGCGGTTGGCTGTAGCCATCGTCACCCTGACTATACATCCACTGCTGGACAAACGCTCTCTGGTCTCCAGTCAGCCCTGCCCTGCGCTCACCTTATCCCCGCAAACGTTTGCCTTCTCTAGGAATCCACTCCGTTTATACACCTGAAGGGCAGCTCCGGAGGATTTTTGAGCGCTTTGAGTTGACTATCGCATTATATTTCTGGGAACTCCCTGTCCTAGTATCGGCCTATAGCTTTTTAAAATAATGAGCAACGCAGTTGTAAGGTAGGAAGAGCCAGTAAACCGAAACTGGGTCATAAACCGAAACCAAAAACCGTCATAGAACCTCTTCTGCGCCCGTTGATTAACCAAGCGGGTGATCAGTGTTTGTCTGAAGCGACCAAAGGCAAAGTGGAAGTTTGGACTAGTTGGTAAGGCGTGATTTGCAGGGGCCTCAGCGCGAGAGAAGTCTCTCATGTCCCTGTTGCTCTCTCGCTAAGGCGGCCTCGGAAGTCGGACCAAACGCAAGCTCGTATTTTCTCTTCTTCAGTCGAACGCGGAGGAATACCAACGGGCGTGCAGGTAATGGCTTCCGAAACGAAAGTTTTCCCCTAGAAATGGCCCCGAGTGGGGCCACAAAACGGGAAATCTTCACATTTTGCACACCGGATTAGCGGACTGTATAGAGAACCTACCGCCGCGATGGTGCCCCGTCCGAGCCCTTTCTTCGCCACCATCTCAACCAGGATACACTTCTAAACACGAATGCACCTATGTGGGAGTAGAAAGGGAGTACTTCCTTTCACAAGAGGGAGTGCGCTACAGGACAGCTTACTTCTTTTTTTTTTTTTTACGCCGCCGCAGTGGCCCAGTGCTTATGGCGCTCGGCTGCTGGCCCGAAAGACGCAGGTTCGATCGCGGCCGCGGCGGTCGCATTTCGATGGAGGCGAAATTCTAGAGGCCCGTGTACTGTGCCATGTCCATGCACGTTAATGAACCCCGGATGGTCGAAATTTCCGGAGCCCTTCACTACTTCGTCCCTCATAGCCTGAGTCGCTGTGAGAAGTTAAAGCCCGTAAAACCAAACCATATTACCCACTGGCATTGTTGAATGTTCCACTGAGGATCGGCGAGCACTTGCCCTGTTCTGTTTTTCTTCCTCTAATTTCCCCTGCAATGATGGCTGCGAGCGCAACAGGACTGTGTAACAAATTAAACATGAAGGGTTGCTTAGTCCCTCGGCGTGAAAGTGAATCTGCAGCAGGCTGCACTTCGGTAACGCTTTTGCGGGGCTTCCTGTGTGATTGCTGGTCTCTTTCGCACCTCATGGTTGCAGTCTTTTGGGCAAGCGTTTCGTTGTGTGGGTTTTAGCGATTGCTGCTCGAGAAGTTATCTAGTAAAGCATTCTGCTATCTTAGAGCAGGGCGCCGATGGGGTACTTTTTGCGGCTAAGAATGAATGCATTTTATCTTGCCCCCCATGCACTGCTGCCAGATTGTGCTGGACCCCGCAATTTCAGGCAGGCTGCGGACGGAGAGGAGTTGGCTTCTCTCGGCCGAGCAGTTCTGACGAACAAGCAAGCTTATCTGGTGGGGCCCACGATGAACTAGCCAGGGGAGCAGCCAGCGTGGCGCAAGGGAACACGTGAGCCCACGGGGGTAGATAGGGCGCCCCTGGCTGTTGCGGAAACCTGGAGGCACGGCCTGTCGTGCTTGCGAGGTGTAGCGACTCCTAAAATTGGACGCACTGCTCTTGAAAATGAGTCTTCCCACTGACTGTGGGGGAGAGTTGAGAGGTGCCCACCTACATTTGCGCTCGAACTGCGCCTCATCGTGGGAATCTTTGTCGGTGCCTGGGAATAACGGGCAGGTCACTTTGCACCTGGTGACGTCATTTGTGCACGTTCGGGCGCGTGAGAAAATGTGCGCACCCGCATTGTCCTTGGCTGATCGGGTGTTCGCTCGCCGTCGTTCGCGCCCAAGGCCCGCACCGTGGTTGTCATAAGCTGCTCGTCAGAGGTGCGGTGCGAAGCCTGGACGTTTGCCTGCCAGAGGTGTCGTTCACCGTGGGTGGGGCGAAAGTGACCTAGAGTACTGGCCGTTGTCTACGCAGCGTGCGCGCTCCTTTTGCAGCGCAGCTGTTAGGCGCCCCACTCCTGTCTTGGGCGGCAGGAGGAAAGCGGAGAGCCAGGCGGCCCGGCCCCGTTTGGGGAGCAGAAACGAGTGGAGGGATAGGACAACGGAGTGTCCATCTGTTATCGTTTTCATCGGAATAGACCGGACACATGCCACAGTTTACACACTGGACGGACGCGGCGTCCCCTTTGAAACGGGGTGGAGGCAGTTGCCACCATGTTCGTCTTCCTTTGTTTTCTTTAACTGTGTTGCAAACTGTTATTAAAACTCGCCATTTTCTTTAAATGTGTATTCCTGCAATTTTAACCTTACGTCACCTCTCTGCTTTTGAGCCACCCATCTTCCAATCGCTTTTTCCACGGCAGATTTATTTACATGACCATCGTTATCTCTAAACCATAGGGCCCCAGGGAGAGTGACTGTGCCTGCATCGACATTGGGATGGATACCATCACATTTGAGTATGAGGTGTTCGCAGACAGCAGCGCCATCTGGCGGTGGGAGAGAGAAAGGCCAGCAACAGGGCACTGCGGGTCACAGGACAGTCACACAAGCGCGTTTCTCGCTTGGCCAGCAGTGTGCGCTCATCCTTCTTGCTTCCTAAAGACATGGATACGAAATGCCAACTCAGACGAATGCGCTGGTGCCTTAATTAGTGTGCGTGCCGAGCTGTCTTCCTTCACCCTGGGCTGAGAGGTACCCCGCGAAAGAAAGAGTAGATGGTCAAACTGTGGATTGGTCGTCTCCAGTGAAAGTCATTTTTCTCGAGTACCACGGCTAATCAGAACGCAGCTGCTTGGCCTGGTCAGGCAAAATGCGAATCATTTTGCCACGAGGTGTTAGCAGTGCCGGGAGAGAGAGAGAGAGAAAAAAAACTTTATTGGCGCCAAAAATTGGTCGATTCAGTGGGACCCGGGTGTCTTCATGTTGAAGTTCCGAGTCTTCCAGGGGTGGTGCCCTTATTCCAGGGCCCCACTGAGTCTTGCTACCTCATACGCATGCTGGACCAGTCCTTTTTGGACCGCCAGCACGCTGCTGGTGAGCAGGCTCTCCCACTGTTCCGCATTGGGCTATTTTAGTTTATGGAATGAATAATTGTTTTTACACTCCCATGTAATATGGTATAAAGTGGGGGTGGCTCCACACCACTTGCATGTGTCCGCGTACTGGTTCGGAAACATTTTGTGAAGTATGTGTAAGTTATGAAAGCTTCCTGTTTGCAGTCTACGCCAACCCACTGCCTCATATTGCGTTAATAGCTGGTGTGGTGGAGGATACGCTATCCTCTGTCCTCTGTAGTGATTTAGGATTTCCGCGTACGATGGTTCCACCGTTGTGGTGGGCTCAGGGTCACTTGATGTACCTGCTCGGTTGGTAAGCTCGCGAGCTAGATCGTCGGCCCTCTGATTCCCAGTCACCCCGGTGTGCCCCGGCACCCTGAAAATTTTGTGCTGAATTTTTTTGTTTGGGGGTCCCGCCTGGAGGATGATGCGTAGCGCTCCCTTGCTGATCCTACCATTAGTGTAGTGCCTGCATGCTTCTTTGGAGTCAGTGATTATTGTGAGCGATTTATTTCTGCGGTATCCTTGAGCTACTGCTAGCGCAACAGCAGCTTCTTCCCCCTCGGATACTCTGCAGCCGCTCTGTGATATACTGGCGACTAGGTCCCCTTGATGGTTCACCACCACCGATACTACTCTGTGTTCCTTCGTGTTTCTGTTCCATCGATGCAAAGCCGCATGTGTGTATACTACATTTGTTTTTTCAGCTAAGTGCTTTTCTACATACTTTGCACTCGCAGCCCTTCTCGCTGCGTGTAGATTAGGGTCCATGTTGCGAGGGATTGGGCACACCCTGAGTGTTTGGCGAATGTTATCAGGTATGCCCGCAACCCTATCTTCCACTTCTCCACTTAAGTAGCCCAGCCTTCGGAGGAGCGCTCGGTCGGTGGTTGACTGCTGGAGCCTGTACATTTGGGCCCCTATTTGAGCTTCCTTTAGCTCGTCAAACGTATTGTGGACTCCCAACTTGAGGAGCTTCTCATTTGACGTATTTCTTGGTAGATTAAGGCCCGCTTGAAAGCCTTCCTAATTAAAGTGTCTGCTTGTTCTTTTTCGTGCTGTGTCATCTTGTGGTAGGGGAGTGAGTATGTTATGCGGCTGAACACCAGGCTCTTGACTAACTTGATCGTGTCACTCTCCTTCATGCCAAATCTTCTCTGTGATACTCTGGTGATCATTCTGCTGACCTGTTGCATTGATTGTTGGAGAAGGCTGAGGGTGTGGCTGCACTTCCCGCTGCTTTGGATCCACATTCCCAACACTCTGATCATGTTGCGTTCCCGGAGGACCCCCCCTTCAATTTTTATGTTGTATATTTCTTTGGATGGTCTCTTGCCCACTCGTAGAATTTCCGACTTCTCGTTGGAGCTTGCCAGGCCTCTCTCTCTGACGTAGTTCTCCACGCATGTGGCTGCCTGCTGCAGGAGATCTTGTTTTTGCCCTGGGGAGCCCTGGCTGATCCAGATCGTTATATCATCGGCGTACATAGCGTGCTGTATCCCCTCTATCTGGCTCAGCTGTCTGCCTAGCCCAATCATGGCTATGTTGAAGAGGACCGGCGAGATCACTGAGCCTTGCTGGGTGCCTTTGTTTGGTGTTTCGAAGACCTTGCTGCGTAGGTCCCCCATTCCAACCGTAGCTGTGCGGTTTGACAGGAAGGCCCTTACGTAGTCGTGTACTCTTCTTCCGCAGTTGGTGGTGGTTAGCCCTTCCATGATGGCGTCATGGCTGACGTTATCGAACGCGCCCTTGATGTCCAGTGCCGTGATGATGTTCTCCCCTGTTTTTGGGGCGGCTTCTGCGACTTTCTCCTTGATCTGTAACAGGATGTCCTGCGTCGATAGATTTGTTCTGAAGCCGAACATACTGTGCGGGTACAGATCTTCATCTTCCAGGTATTGTTGTATTCTTGTGATGACTCTCAAAAAGCTTTCCTAGGCACGACGTGAGCCAGATAGGGCGCAAATTGTTTATCTCCAACTTCTTGCCTGGCTTGGGATCATCACAACTTCTGCATGCTTCCAATCCCGTGGCAGTGTGCCTTCTGTCCACAGTGTATTGAGGTAGTCTGTGAGTTGCATCACCGCTTCAACGCTGAGGTTGCGAATTAGCGAGTTTGATTTTATCTGCTCCTGCTGCTGTGTTTCTGGTAATCGCCCTGATGGCCGCATAAACCTCTTCATTGGTTATCGGCCTGTCGAGGTGCGGGTTCTCCTCCTCTTGATATTCTCCTTGGTATTCTTGCGGCTTGTCTGTGCCATAGCACTTCTTCTTGACCGCCTCCAGGATCTCTTCATCTGACTCTTTGCTGTTGTGGACCAGCCTCTGCATTGCTTTCCCACTTTCTGCTTTGGTCTTTGTTGGATCCATGGGGGCTTTGAGTATCCTCCACGTTCTGGCCGTACTAAGGGTGCCGTTCAGAGAGCTGCTAAACTGCTCCCATCCCTGTCTGGCCAGGTGGGCCGCATACTATTCTGCTTGGCGACCTCTGCGATCTTGAGTCGTAGCTTCCTGTTAAGCTTCTGTCTTTTCCATCTCTTTGTGAGCCCTCGCCTTGCTTCCCATAGCCTAAGCAGCCTCGGATCCACTTCCGGTGTGACTTCCGTTCTGTCTATCTCTTGCGTGTTTTGTTCCTGCAACTCTTCCAGCTGCTTGCTCCATTCCTATATTGAGGTGATTGCGCCTTGCATCTTCCCACAATCGCCCCGGAAAGCGTCCCAGTCTGTTATGTGGGCGGTTCCAATTTTTCTTTTAGTATTATCTGCTTCAAGAGTGACCTTGATTACATAGTGGTCACTTCCCAGGTTCTCCAGCAAGTTCTCCCACTCGACCTGCCGCGCTCCTCTGACAAAAGTCAGGTCTGGGCACGTGTCTGGGCCAACGCTGTTCCCTAGTTTCGTTGGTTGGTTCTCATCTGTTAGTAGGGTGCAGTTTGCATTTTCCGCTGCTATACAGATTAGTTGTCCTTTTTTCTCTCCTTTCTGGTAGCCCCAGCTGGGGTCGCTCGCGTTGAAGTCTCCCGCAATAAGCAGAGTGTTGGATTTAGCTAGTCTTCCCACCTCCATGAAAAGCTTATTGAAATTGCATCTCTTCTGTCTGGGTGGGCTATATAGGTTTACTATGAAAGTGCTTTTGGCTTTATGCTTCTTTTTGGGAATAACCAGTGCCGGGAACAGTGCGCCTTGCGAAAGCGTTAGCCCGATTACAAAAGCCGGCTGTACCATTCAAGTCTAGGGTTCCTTTCGAGCACTGTTACTTGGAGGGCCGGCGGTTTGTAAGCTAATGAGTGACTTGTTGGCTGTACAACTGTCGTGATACGATCTCGCGTGGTGTGATATTTATCTCGCCTTCGGTGACCGCTGCACGTGCTGGGGGTGAGGAATTGAGCGAGTAGCCCTCTCATTTAGCTACTACCTGCATCACTTTCAGGCTGTATGAAACCGTATAATCAGAATGTGACTCAGCCGACGTGTTCTTATGGTTTTTTGTCTTGCGATCGATCCACCGGACTAGCGCTGTCGTGTTGAGGCAATTAACAGTGTGCAAGGCGCGGAAATTTTCGATAGATGGGAGCAGGGCAAAAGCTGAATTTCTGTTTTTCCTGGAGGCCCTTACTGTATACGGAGAAATGTATGTGGAGGGCACGCCGTTCACTCCGTATATAACTGCACGCTTAAGACAGCCAAAAAATAAGGTTTTTCGCGGATTGCGTATTTCTGCGCCCACCTGGGCGGGCAGCCGATTTTCTGAACCACTTGAGCATATTGTCACGCGCCACACCGCACACACCGGTGGACAGTGAAGTGCTTCCCTGGGTGCGCTCCGCGCGCCACAAGCTTGTCACGCGATCGGTCCTGGGCCACGTGCTTCACAGCCAAGCACGGCAAGCTCAGATGCCTTAAGGAGAAGGTGTGCGCAGCTCCGATGTTTGCACGTAATTAACTGGTCTAGCATAATTCTGACAAAGCATATCTCTTTCACGCCGCAGCAAACGATTTGGCGTGCGCTCGGTCGGCGCCTCTGCATGCCTTTAATTAGACACCGAATCCAGGTCTGCCCTCCTACATTGTACGAAGGAAGCCAACAGCCACGGAAACGAAGTGGCGTAGGGAACTTTAAAAAAAAAATAATTTGTGGTGTTGATGAGTTGAATAGTATTTTAGTGATTATTTTATCGTTTCAGAATGATACGTTGTCTCCTACAATGTGGATCATTGTATCTGAGTTGATTAGTGAATGGCAGGAGGTGTAGATAGAAACTAAAAAGAGTTAATTGGGGTTCTCTGCCGCACCAATTAGTGAATGACTGTGGGATCACTGCCAAGATTGTGCAACGGCTCGCATGGGGAGCACAGCGTTACTTACCCTCTTCCGGGCAGCCATCGTGTATTTCGTCGCGCCACCTAGTGTTGCGAGACCGTGCCGAACGAAGGGAAAGCACGATGGCCTCCGTGCAGAAAACAAATGGCCACAGTGCAGAAGAAGCGTGTCGACACGAACACGAGGAGTGACAGCAACACCCGCCGCGGTGGCTCAGTGGCTGCTCATCCCATGGGTCGTGGGTTCGATCCCGGCTGCGGCGGCCGTATTTCGATGGAGGCGGAATACGACAACGCTCGTGTGTTGTGCAATGTCAGCACACGTTAAAGAGCCCCAGCTGGTCTAAACTTGTTCCGGAGCCCTCCACTAGCGGCGTCTCTCGTGGTCATAGCCCCTGTGTCGCTAAAGGCGCACGCGGGACGTTTAGTTGCGCTGTCAAAACGCCGGCGGCAAAGGGCTGAGTGGCGACGACGGAAGCCTCGAAGAGAACGAGGATTCCTGCATGGGAGCAACAACTCGCATTGGGACAGGCGGCGTTCGTTCGCGGATGAGCCAATTCCGCCTTTGTGCGCCGTGCTTGCTGTAGTCGGTGGCCGAAGGCAACGGGCCTCGCCTGTCGACGAACCATGTATGCCCACTCTGCTGCGCTGTCCATTCGCATCACCGGGCATGTGATCGTGGCAACTTTTTTTCGTATGCATTTCGTGAAAAATTACGGAGGCCACTTGAAGACTACTTACGTGCTTCGAATGCGAAATCATTGCTTGTTTAGTTCCTTATTATTTTCTGTTTATCTTCCTTTCTAATGTCACACCTACCCATTTTGCATACAGTCATATGGCAGCGCATGTATACACTATGTTGACTTTTGTTCGCCTAGAAGCAATGCTGTTTTGTGGCCTACGGGTTGCGTGTTCGCTTCGCGGTCCGAAGATCCTCGGCTCACTTTCCAGCGTCTTTTGAGTGAATTTTATTTTTCTTTGATACCGCGGTGACGTCATTTGCCATTTTTGGGACCACTTTTGCGGTCAACGTCGGCAACACCGGGTTTCATTGCTGCATTTCGTGAAAAAAGAAGCGACCTGACGCTGTGCTCGCTGGTGTAGCGTAGGGAATGTCGTTGGTACCTCTACTGTTTGGGGGGCTTTTTTGGAGGGACACCGTTGGGGGGTGTTCGGGGAAGCAAAATTGTCGCTAAAGGAATGAGAGCAACGCGGCATTATCCAGGGGCTCGCCTGCCGCAGTGTCCGCTTCGATGGCCGATCATTGGAAGCTATCGTTACGAATGTGCCGTTTTCATCAGGCTAGAGCTGCAGGACTTGGCTCTTCTCTGGCGCCGAACCGCAAATCGTCTTTGTGACGCGATGAAAAAGAGACGCGGCTTATCGCTGCGCGGCTCTTATCTGCGCGAATGTTTCGGCCAGTGTGCCAGTGCACTCTCCTCTCTTTGAAATGGCCTCCAATCGACGATAACGGAGTTTTCGAAGGTCACAGTCGTGTTCCTTGTAGCTGTTTTCGCGTTTCTGTTTGGCTCATGCCAAGGTCTGTGTCAGTTATGGCGTGCGTCCCTCTCGACCGAGGAAAAAAGACAGCCGCGGCAGTTGGCCTGCATACCAGGCCACCGCTCTTCGCTCACTGCAGTCGCGGCCCGGGTGTGTTCCGCCACCTCGACACGCAGTTGTGGCTCATTGCCCGTGGTCGCGGGACCATGCCGCGACGGTTGCATCTTATATAAGCGAAATGCAAACACGTCCGTGTCCCCATTGAACAACCCCGTGTGGTCGAAATTAATCCGGAGTTATCCTTCACGGTGCCCATTGTAGTCAGGGGTACAGCTTCGGCTCGTAAAAATTCACTGTGAAAGAATAAACTCGCCGCCTGTATCTCGGTGGCTGCGCATTGTTTCGCGGGCGCGTTGCAAGGGGCGTGCATCCAGGACGAGGAACGGGCGTCTGCCGCGTGGCTGTTGTCCTCGCGGTGACACCCATTGTCGTCCTCGGCGCGATAGGGGAAGGCTGCAGCTCTCCGCGGCGCACTATCGCACTGACATTTGCTCTTATCGTCCGGGCTGGCCATTTCGCGCCCGACTTCTTGGCCACTTGACAGCAGCTGTGAATGGCAGCCGAGCCGGGTTTATTTGGCTTCGCCATTTAGCCCTTTTATTTTATCTTTTACCGAGCCGTCTGTCTGCAGAGTATAGGCTGCTGACGTATGATTTGTTGGGACCGCAATTTATTTCGGTTCACACGCCCCCCACACACACACACTTTTTTTTTTACCCTCTTGCGCATGTGCGCAGAACATAGAAAACGAACCTAGTAAAGTGAAGTCGTTTGTCGCGTGGTCTCTTTCCCGTGGACCGACGGACGCACACTACCCGTGTCCTGCCGTTGAGTGGTGCCGGTGTGCGTGCAGCCTTCCGAAGCGGCCCTGTCGCTCTTTTCCCACGGAGTATACGCAAGAGCGCGTGTCAGGCAAGGGAGGAGCAGGAGACGAGCGAGGAACTGTTGCTGTGACCAAAGCTGCAGCTTGCAGCTGTAAATGGATTCTGTACGGATCGAGGAGGGCAGGCATGCGACAGTGGTAAAGGCGGGCACACACTGGAAGAAAAAGGGCCCCAGTCACGCTACCGAGAAGTAGTGTAACAAAATCAGGGGCCGAAACAGCCGGGCAAGCAAGCAACGTAGTCGGGGGGGGGGGGGGGGGGGCAATGGCTGTGGAAGAGGTTAAAGGGATTTCAGAGCATCCGGGGAAAGCAGCGCTGGTGTATCGTTGGAAGGGGGTGTCGAGACTCGCTTCGCGCGCACCGAGGCTGGAGATCGGCCGCGTTTCGGTGGATGGTTTCGGGGCACGTTTAAAGAAGCCCAGGGGGCCGACATTAATTCCGAGCTCTGCACTAAGGCTTCCCTCGCAGTTTTGCTTAGGCACGAGAAAATCCATCAGCGTACCGGAGTTCTCCAATTTTGCTGCGTAAAATGCGCTCGTCAGCTGCTTTTCGGCTTGCGCAGTTTTATCGCATTCCATTGCATGGCTGGTTCTTAACGCTGTCGTGCATCGCACGAACATTGTACTCGCATTGCGCTCTGTCTTTTGAGTTTGGAATGGCCTCGAAGCGAGGCTCTGCGGATATCGATCCCCCCTTTTCCGTCCACTTCGGGGCCTTTGTTGGGGCACTTTTTGGCAGTGAGGACTGCCAGTACGGGTTGGCGCCCGGCGGTCGCGCCGCGGCTCGGGTCGATTGGCGCGCGCCTCGCCGTTCCAGCGAACTTCCCGTTTTTTTTTTTTGTGCCTCGTTTCGTGCCTGGAATGCTATAGTCCGGCAGCCAGTTCACTTGGCTGAGGGACTCATCGGCGCCACCGCTGTCTGATGCTCCCTCGGCAGCCGTTCATTTCCTGCTCGCCTGGCCGTTGTACGCTCTTCTCTCCAACGTGAATCGTCTAACCAGGCCAAACACTTTAAGGCGTTCTTTACACAACGCGGCCAGCTCTCCAGAGTGGCTGGGTCGTGTGAAAGCAAACGCGTACACTATGCCTTGTGACCTCAAGTGGTAAAGTGCGGCACGATTGTATCTTGGTAACAGAAAGACGCTAGAAATCACTGGTTAGCTGCTGTCTGTTTTAGAATCGGCACAAAATTGCGCTTGGTTCAATCCAGAAAAGTTCCTTGTTTTGTGAATCAAGCGGTAGTGTACAGTCGGCTACATTCGTGTTATTCAAGTTCTGGCATAGTCCGCTGCGTGTGAGGTCCCATGTATGGACGGTATGTGGGTTCTGCAGCAGGCACAGTGTCAAATGCAAAATTTTAATGCATAGCACGCAAGTGGTCCTCCGGGTGCGTGCCTTTCTTCTCCGTCACTCCCAGTGCACTGCATCCGCCGCGTGTCTGTGAAGGTGGGTTCAGACGAGCGGACAGGATCGCGGATGGTCCGGGCGCGTCAGCGCTGTCCGCGTGCCACGTGAGCGTCACTGCTCTGAGCGGGCGGCGCGGTCTTTTCCGGGCCCGGACCGCGGATCGGATGGAAAAGGCGAGCGTCTTATTCAGTCCGCAATATTGGCGGCGGACCGGGATTGTTCTTGCCCTTTTTTGCTTCTAGGTCTGTCAACGTTGGCTCGAGTGCTACTCTGGCTAGCTATGCGTAATGAAGTCGGCTTTGCTCCATGCTGGCGCCTTTGGTCGCGGTATTCGCAGCTCGAGTGCAGCATTGTGGTCCCTCCTTTTCGTGTTTCTTCCACAGCGTTGTTCACTCCGTGTCTGCTGCACTGCGTCGTTGCTGTGTGTCTGAGCGCGTGAGCGAGTCCCCGCTTTGCTTTGTTGTTTCTGCTAATATGAGTGAAGTTGGAAATTAGGCGCTCAGTGACGAAACGACCGTCGTGTTTTTCGCGCTCGTTGTGAGCTGCCAACGTGTATGGAATATTTAACACGCTTACCACCTCAACACGACGCTAAGGAATCAATTTTGGCAAAAGATCGCCACGGAAATGGATGTGCGACATCCCGAGTCGGCCCTGTACACGGCCGATACGTATTTTTTATTTTTTTACTGAACATTCTAGCTAGGTGGGCTCTCGAACTTGCGCTATGCGACGCATTTTACATTGCTACGATTCCCTACGCAGGATTCTTGAAGGCGCTGTTTGGAAATAAGCGCCGTACGTTTCGAAATGAACGTAAGAAATTGAGAGCGGCCGGGGCACCGGCGTAGTTTGCGCTGGCAAGCAGAGGTTTTACTCGTGCTATTTTCCAACTACAGCTTCGTCCAATATAACCGCTTTTCAGCCGCGAAGGCTTCCTCGCCGTCCTCAGGCACTTCAACGACTACAGCCAGTGCAGCGAGACGACGTTTTCGCTCGGCGTCCATGTTGAAACTCTCGGCAGCAGAGTTTTCGGAGCCGCGCAAACAGCGCAAGCCCGATGGGGAAGAGAGTACGTGCGGATTGTCCGCTGCATTATGCTCGACGCCCGGACCGACTCGCGGATGCGTAGTCACGTGTCACGATAACCATCCGCGATCCGGTCCGATGGTCTGAACCCACTTGGGACACAGCTTTCACCCACATGCGCAGCCTCAGCTTTGGTGTACGCCACACCGACACTTAATCGCAGCACTGTGGAAGCTGCAGACTTCCTCGGGACAGCGTATAAGGGGCCTCGTCGTCTGCTGACGCGGTCGGGGGAATGGATGCAGCAACGCTGTTTGGACCGTCGAGGAAACATTCACATGTCAGTGTTGCGTGCCTTGCTGAGGCGGAAACAAGTGAGATGGGACGGCGACGAATGACAGCTGTCCTACGGAACGAGTCTGGTGTGATTCTGCGGTGGCGGCCTATTTTTTAAAGGAGTACCAAAGCGGAAATCAAATTGTACTAAAAGTAACTTTGCGTCAGTTGTGAGCCATACAGATGAATTGAAGTATACAGTGAGCAATGACACACGAGGCGCAGTAGAGTAAAAAAAAAAGCACCAAATACGCAAAGGAACCGCTCCTGAGCTAGTCGGTGCGCAGCCAAAAAAGCCTCGCGTGCCCCTTTCCTCGGTGATGCCGTTTCGTTGCTGGCGGCCGCCTTCTCTCTGCAAGGAAAACCGCCCAGGGAGTTGAAACAGCGGATCATCTGAAGAGTACGCCATTTTGAAGTTGTCCACGCCATCAGTCACGCTCGCGGCGGAGGCTGTTCCCGTCTCCGCGTTTGTTTCGGGCAGAACGGCGGCGGCGAGAGGTGGAGGCGGGCGTTCGTGTCTCACTGAGCGCGGCCTGTTTCCGAGCACGCCGCTGCTGGTGCGTCCTCGCGTCTCGTTGCTTTCCCGGCAGCTTCATCCGCCATTAGAGAGTTTGTTTCACGTACGTACAGAGTTCACGCACGCAAACGTGACAAGTCTACGTAGCATACGCGCATGTCGTTTCAAACCCTTTTAGTTGCACGTACGCGACAGACGCCGCGCGTTCTTCGTAGCGCCGTCTACTGACAGATGAAGACTGCTGTAGCCACTCTAAGACAAGACGAGTCAAAGCCAAGCCAGTCGAACTGCGTCGGAGCGCTGCTTCTTGAGGCTTAACAGCTGAGAAATCGCCCTTATATCTGAAGAACAAAAGCTATTTGTCGCTTGAAACTTTATGCGAGGGTAAGAATGGGCAAATCGATGGCGAATGCAACAGTTTAGAACGCGATATCGCGTCGAGGGATTAGCGACGAAGCTGTTATCGCTGTGAAGCGGGAGGTCAGGGCGCCGCCATGTTTGTCAACGCTACGTGCGCAAGCAACGCAAAGACCGCAACGTAAAAATCCGAATCTCACGTACGCACGTGAGACTCTCGCGTACCCTTTGCGTTCTGCGCATGCGCACTGGTCACCCGTAAGAGCTCTACGTGCGTGAAACTAAAGCTCTCTATTGCCGGTAACCCCGTGTGTTGTAAGGGGGCGTTGCGAGTGCGACCAGCGTGCACGTGTCGGGGCTGAGCGGGGCAAGCCGAGCAATGACACACCCACGTTTCGGGCTTTCTCGTGGAGCAGCGGCCGAAATCGTGGCAGCTATATTACAGCCACGCATAGTTTCTCTTTGAACGGAACTGCGTCGCATTAAACCTCCCCAGTCCCGAGACAGCAGCCGACGAAGAGCGCTGCCTCTCGCAGCTGGTGTTTTGTTGAGAAATAACAGCGAAACAAAGAGACACACGGTCTTGGCCTGCTTCTAATGGCGGCCCCTTTTCTGTGAGCTATGTAGCCGGAAATTATCTGCGGCTAGCGGTGACCGCAGTTGTGTTAACGGGGGTCAGGGAACATCTCGTTGAGACCGAGTAGAAGGAATGGGCATGGACAGCGCCGTTCAATGCGGTGAGCAGATAACCGGTTATCGCTTAGAGTGACGGAGTGTGCATTCCAACACAGGTCAGGCGTACCAGGGTGCGGAGTCAGAATGGGAAAGCGATTTTGTGGGGATGGGGTGCTGCAGATGGCGTGGCACAGGTTTGATTGAAGGTCAGTGGCAAAAGCGTTTGTCACGAGTAGACGTGGGTTGGTGATGATTACGAGGGCAACAAAAAAATAATAATCGGAGGGGACATGCATAATGACGCATTGTTTAGCACACCTGCTGTTGGAGTAGGCGATTTTGTTTTCGTTTAGCCCAGTTAATGGCAGTCTTACACCTCCACGTCAAGAAGCGCTTTAAAAAACTTCTCCGATTTCGCGCGGTTCCTGTCCCTGGCCAGAATCAGTCCTAAAAAGTCAAGAACGCGCCCACACTGCTCTAAAATGTGAATGGATCGAGCCACATTAACGTCTTCGTGTTTATGAAGGCTCGGGTTTTTAACCATTCCTTTTAACCTCTTTGCACTTTTCAGCGGAATCTCGCAGACGACGAAGCCCTGTAAACTCCGCAGTTGGACGCGTAGATCACGTCTTGTCGGTTTTTTGCACAGACCGCCGAATGCTCTCACATTATTCACTGAGGAGCATTCCGCGGCGCGGAGGAAACTGCATTCAGCCAGTATCGTGCTCCGACATCCCTCAGGCAACGACGGGGAAGCCTTGCGCGTATGCTGAGACTGCGAGGTCGCCGCCCTTGTTTTGCGCGACGAACTGGACAGTGAAGAAGGAAACACGCAGGGACACAGCGCTGACTCACAACTGAAAATAAGTACCCAACTGGCGGCCAGAAAGGGAAAGCAGTGCACACAAGTCACGCAGCGGAAACAAAATGTACCCAAAAAAGTATCGCAGTAAAGCATACACG
The DNA here is from genome assembly GCF_052857255.1 of Amblyomma americanum. Lineage (NCBI taxonomy): Eukaryota > Metazoa > Arthropoda > Arachnida > Ixodida > Ixodidae > Amblyomma > Amblyomma americanum. The sequence continues at coordinate 438,254,852 of NC_135497.1, forward strand.
TGTCAACATTCGTAGTCGAGGTAGCGTTGTTCTATTTCTGACAGCGATACAGAGGGTGCGCTAATACATTCTTGCGGGAGCCTTGCTATCATGTGTGCTTCTGTAATTTCCCTCGCCAGCGAGTAGCGGTTCCTACCTATCACAACTCCCCGCAGGGGAGGGGGGGGGGCGTCTGCAGCTTGCAGGCGTCGGTGAGTGGCGACACCGCGGGTTCCCGAGCATCCGCAGGGACATCCCCGCAAGGGGATGATGGTGCGCCACTGTGCGCGGTCCTTTATTTTTGTGCGTGTGTGCGCGCTCGCACGGCAGATGTCAGCTCCTAAAAAGGCGCGTCTCACGCTTTGCAGGTAGCTTTTCGCAGGCCTGTTGCCAACTGCATCCCGTAAATTAGCCCGTCGCCTCGAGTCACAGTCGCTCGACGAGGGGCCGAAAGAGTGATGCCAGCTTTGCAGAGCAGAGCGCCAAATCCGCAGTCATTGGAAAGCTGTCTCTCAGGCGGATGTGATGCAAACAGCTGCGCCCGGGACAAACGCGTGACAGAAGAGGGGCCGCCGCCAGGTGCGGCTGTGAAGCGAGTGTGGCCCACCTGTTTTCCGCGCACTCCATTTGCAGTTGCGTCACGCGGCGAGAATTGGGTGTCGGAAGGCAAGAGGTCTTGTCTCCTCGTGGTTTGGCCCCCGAGGGAGGCTGGGGGCACCTTGCGCTGCTGCCTCTCGGCGCACTTGTCAACAGCCGGCCGGGAGAGGGCGGGGGTCGGCCGCCGCGAGGCGTAGCTGTCCGGCTCCTTGGGGCGCCAGACGCTCGTCATGGGTCGTGCCTCGGACGCCAGCTCGCCGCTCACCGGAGGTCAGTATTCGGCTTCCCGCGCGCATTCTTTCGGCCGCGTGTTTCCGTAGAGGGGGGGCTACACAGTCTCCAAACACTCGTCGCCGGGTGTGGTTCACGCGGAGGAGTCACCGCGGCCACATCAGCGGCGCCGTCGACTGTCCGCCTGCGAACCCCGTCTTGAGCCGTGGCTGCGCGACTTCCCGCTGGCGGGACAGAGCCGCAGGGCCTCGTATCGAAGCAACGCTCACTTCTCTGTCGAAGGCGCGTTTTGCATATTTCCTCCTGGCTGGCTCGCATATTCCGCTTACAGACAAAAGAGAGCTTCAGCTCTACCATACGGTGAAACACGGTAACTACGGCAAATGTGGCTTGGCAAGCCTGTCAACGGTAGCAACGCGTTACCTTACTTGCCGAATCGGCTATACGCTCTCTGTTGAGCTACCTGAACTGTAGTCGATCCTTGTGGCGCTCGCGTCCGCCCGTTGGCGCTAGCAGGCGTGTGCCGTAGCACGGCGAGTATAGCGCTCGCATTACCGGCGGCGCGCTGCAACTGAGCTCGGTTCCGCGAGTGTTGTGACACTTGGTCGTCGTCCGTGGTTCGTTCCCCGGGCCAGCGATAGCTCTTATGCGCATTTTGGGCAGAGCCATTCCTTGCAACCGGGCGCGGTGCGTGTGTGCAAGACATGCTGCATGAGGAGGAAGACATGTGCTACATGTCACGCGAAATGAGTGCCACCCAGTGTGTGCGTAGTCTCCTGAAACCCAGACCACTCCAAGCAATTCATTGTATTATGACATCACCACCCTCCATCGCGCCCTCACTCTCTCCTTTCCCTTTCCCCCTTCGGCCGCCGGGGCGGCTCAGTGGTTGGTTATATGGTGCTCGGCTGCTGACCCGAAAGACGCGGGTTCGTCTCTCTCCAAACCGGCGGGCACCACTAGGGATTCAAGCGGGTCCCTTATTGTTGTTCCACTGCGCACCCACAAAATGGCCCTCGTAAGGCGCAATCGCAGCGCCACGGGCGACGGCGGAGCTGCCCACGCTGGCATGGCGAGGTCGCTGCTCGCACTCAGCCTTGGCCAAGCCCGCATAGACATTGTTCTGTGCACGGGGACAACTTTGCGGAAGAGTTTTTGTTTTGCTTTGTATCTGACGACACGTTCTGCGCAGGCAACTTGCGCTGCTCATCCGGCTGTCTGTAGAGAGCGTGTGGCGCGCCGTGTTCGATTTTGCCCAGTGCGTGATCGGAACGGCGGCACCCACGGCAAAAGAGGTGCGGCGGCGTCATGAGCTGCGAATGGGGCGCCCATGACTTGGAGCGCTTCGGCCCAGTCACGCACGCTGCTTCGGCGGATATGCTCTGGCAGGTGGCGTCGTGAAAGCGCGTCCACATCAAAGCTTCTTCCTCCGCAGTTTGTTACGGTGCGTCAGTCGCCGTGGAAACTTCCAGCGCTGGCTTCCAGGGGGCTGTCTTATGAACATGCTCGTTTTTATGAAGTGGTTGTTGCAGCGCGAGCGTTTGCGTGGTGAGAAAACTTTCGTGCCTTAGTTTTTTTTTTCATAACATTTAACGCCAGTGACTGTTGACATGCCGCAGTCACAACGGGCTATGTATTGATCAATGCAAGTTAACTACACTCTGTGTAAGAACTGGCACTCACCTGGTAGAGCATGCCGGCTACTGCACTCTGTCTTGCAGATGTTTACTTATCCCAAACGGCCTAAGGAGTGAAACGCGGACAACTGCAAGTGCACACTCTGTATACGGCCAAAACAAAGTTGGAGAACGTTTATTTTCTTCGCTCGTGTAGGGCAGCGGAGCTTCACGGTCACCTGTGACCCGCGCCTCACGCAAAAAATTAGTCCGTCGCTGATTCCGCTGAGCGTAAATAGAGAGATATGTGTAAATAGAGAGTGTGGCTAGTGAAGCCACACGTAATTAATACAAAGAATTATGCAACAGGACGCCAGTTGTCACCGCTCCCGTGTAGAGGCCAGCCTTCAACGTACCGTGCGCCGTGAAATTGCTTCCGAGCCAAGTTTCCGGACTTTCTGCGACGTGCAGCTGTTGCCTGGACTGGTTCATCGTTTACCGAGGAGTTGCCAACTCTAATGCGGCAGCGATCTGCGAATTGGTGGGCAGCTGAACCGTTGGAGTTCGCAAAACGCGCGCAAGAAGCCGTCGCGAGACTCGAAATGAAACGTATGCCAGGTGTTTCAGGGAAGCTCGCCACGAGTTCTTAAAAATAGGGTTTTTGAGGTCAAGAGAAGCTGTTGCGACACAGTAATAGCAGTGTTGGCGAACGCCAAAATACAGGTGAATTACATTAACTATATTAAAATGATTAACTAAATTCTAATAGTCATTTTTTTAGCTATTGCCAGTGGGCGCCTGATTGAAATTAGAGATTTGTAGCCCGCCGTTAGTAATAGTCATATATCAGTTCTTATAATACTTAGAAAACACGATTAGCCCCGCCGCTGTGGCTCGACATTTGTGCTATTTATCTCGCCATTCGAAAACTGCGGCGATTCTGGAAAAAGGGAGTGAGTTAAGCAAGGGACGAGCAAATGCTTCCTGGAAAGGCGTTCCCAGAACTGCTTTACTTTCTGAGTGTACAGTGTCGAATGCAGCATATACACGTGGTGTTGCAAGGGCGTCCGCCAGGGTTATTTAATAACATTGTTTCGGAATGTGAGCTTTTGCGGTGTAGCAATGGAGAGTTTCAGCATGCGCGATCCGTTTTCGCGGGGACGATGGCCTCGAGGGGCCCTCGCGTAAGCGGATTGTGGATCGCTGTGTGCTAAATTTCTCGAATACGCAGGGATGTCGGACGTCGTAAAACAGGTATCGTGTTAACTATTTAGCTGGCTGCTTAATTCCAATAGTTAACTTTCAGTTGTTTTCCGAAGGCGCCTAGTTGAAATTGAAGATTTGTAGCTGGCTGTTAGTGGTAGCCGTGTCAGTTATCGGAATGTCGATAACTCTACTTTCGTCGGCGCTGTGACACGACGAATTCTGCCCATGCCGGCGCGTCAAAGCGAAGCCGCGCGTCTCTCCAGCGCGCGCGACCACCGACGTAGGTCTCCTCCATCGATCCAGCAGTTCTGATGTGGGTCGCCTAAGCTGCCTGCCAAGCAGTTTCAGTGCGCTGGATGGCGCTATAGCTTCGGGGCGAACCCGATGCGAGCTCATCGCTTCTCGGTAAATGCCGGCATGCAGGTGCTTGCCGATCAGCCCTGGCAGTGTGTTTGCTCGCCCTGGAATCTCCTAAACGCTCGCTTATCAGGACACGCCAGGGCAGGGTGCACTTGACACCCACTGTGGCGCGAATATCGCCAGATATCTGAACAACGCGGCTGGGCGAAATTCGCCAGTTGGCCACTTTCTCGGGGGTTCGGTCAAAGGTATTAAACACATACCGGTTTACTTGACGCCAGCTGTGCATGCGCAGTGGCCCCGCCATTTCCCACCCAACCCACTGCGCGTGTGCAAGAGGCGTCCGGTAAACCGGTACACGTCTACGCTAGCACATCTACGCTTCGCTACAGATCTCTCTGTGCGGCTCTCTGAGCTTACCGGTTTCCACGACCTCGCAGGCTTTGCCTTTGCTGGCAGGCTTGCTTCCGTTCGTGCTGAATGCGATGCTGCGACTTCGCTCCAACCCCCGGGATTCATTCTGCGCGCTGGTGTTGGCCTCGGAACGCTTTCGGTTCTCCCTTCCGAATGCGCCTTGTTGCGCGCGTAGTCGGGAGTGCCTGGCTAAGAAACGAGCCAGTGCAGGTGGTCGAGTAAGGAACACATCCGGGCATTGGACATTAGCTTGTTTTCGCTGTGGTCAACGCGAGGACTGAAGCATTTCCCGAAACCATGGCGTCCCGCTCCGTCGAAAAAAATAAGAATGCTTTGTGCTGGGGTGGCCTAGAGGTGCACCATTCTGCCGCCATTGGTTGAGGCTGTACCGGCCAAGTTTTGTAGTGTGACACCGAACTGCTTGCGCTCGGTACTCTGCGCTAGTGGGGCAGTCCAGTGCCACTGCTTCTGGTGCAGTGGCCGACTACTTTTCTGGGAGTTTTGCGCCGGTCGTTTGCTCACTGCTTCGTTGTATTGGTGGTCTGTATATGAAGCAGTGTCCCGCTCACTGCTTGCGAAGGGAGCTTTTTGCACAGCGAAGCTGGCAGGGGGCAGACTTCCATTGCTTGCTGAGGCAGCCACGGTGTCGAGTGGCAATTTGGACAGTTTTTTCATTGATTGTGAAGACACAAAGCAGCGGAACGAACAAGGACGCAGGGGACAGGACACCCATCATCTGGGCCAAGCTAAATTTCTTGCGTGCCACATGCGCAAAGGACCTTCGTGTCAGTAGAGAGTGGAGCATCTAAATGTCACCGTCCTGAGCGTACTGAAGCCTGAAGGCTAGATCCTTAGACCGTAGGGAGCTGCAGAGAGCCTGGCTGAGGTGACCTTGTGGACCTTATGTCCGTTAGTCGACGCCCCACAGAAGCTGGGCGGAAGTGCTAACCGTCGCAACGAAATGTTTAGGGGCGCGTTGTTTCATCAAGCCGCGCGGTTGAATGCATCTAATATTAGATGTTAATTTGCTGCGTCTGCCAGAATACGTCCACAGATTTATTAATGCGTGAGCATTAGAAGGGTCTGTGCAGGCGGAAATGGCGACTGCCGCTCGTGACCGGCAACCTTAGTATGCCACCTCTAATATAAATAACTTCAGTGTGTTCACCTCGGATATGCTAATGCATTCAAACGGTCCACCGGAGATCACCGAAGAGTTTTTGTTTTATGACATTAAGGTGCTAGTTTTTAGTCCACAGTAATTTTTCGCGTATAGCCCGGGTATAAGTGTTTAAAGGTTGATAGGCTAGTTTTTGGTTCGGCAGCAATTTTAATCTGAACTGCCCGAATTTTTTTTCTCTTACGTTTGTGTAATTGAAATAAAAAACTGAATGGCAAAATGCTGCCAGTGAATTTTCATCCCTGTACATTGCTATATCGTATAAGCACCTCGAGTGTTTACGTCCTGCGCTGCGTCCTACGGTGTTATTTCAGCTCGCGGCGAGTCACCCTAACCTTGACAGGAGGCGCCGACGGTAGATGTCCCAGATGGCACCGAGCACGTCGATGACGAAGTGGGCCCATTGTTCTTGCTGGCTACTGAAGCTGCAAAAAACGGCCCCGAAGCCGTGGTAACCGGAGTCTACGAAACGCGTTAACGCAAAGCGTCGTATAGCGCTGTGTGGCACCGCAAAGCAGTATTTGCGTCGCGCTTTCAAGAAGCGTGAAAAGTTGCAGCGAACCGTGTGTGAGCCTTTACGTGACGCTCCTTCGTTATTCTGGCTAAAATTGGACTCCCCTTTCGCATGAAGTGATTTTATTTTTCCCACCGCAATTCAACATTCTCGGAATCATTGCTTGGCGTTGCGTTGTGCGGCGGACTTTCAGTAGCCGCCCCGGGAAGTTGGTAAAAGTATTGAACGGTATTGCGGATTGTTTGGAAATTGGCTTAGGCATTGCTGCTAGTTGCTTTTAGCCCAGGAAGAATATTGTTAATTGAAAAAAAAAACAGTTTGGTGACATAGCCCTTGATGGGGCATTCAGCTCTGCGCTTGCGTGGCGGAAATGTGATTTCGTTTTGCCGAAACTCCTGCGAACACTGCAGCCGCGATGCATTTCCCGATGTCGTCAGAGAGGAAATGTGTTTGGGCGATGCGCTTGTCGTGCGGAACTTCGCTCGGCCCGAATTCTTTTGGAATAGCGTTTGGGAGGGCACGCGGGAGCGTTTTTCGTTTCTAGTGTACACAGACATACCTGCGCCTGTATTGGGAAGCGACAGGCGGCGCACCTTTTCCTGGGTTCGGTACAGCTGGCGGCCTTGTACGTTTCCCTGCTACGTGCGTGCGACGAGAATCGCTTCCTCGTTGAACTTTTTCTTCTTGGCTTCAAAGACTGTGTTCACACTCGCTTCCGCCTCCTGACGCCCAGCTGTGATCAGTGGTTGTCGTTCGGCTCTGCCGTGGTGCGATTTCAGCTGCCGTGGTCGCATCTCGTGACTGAAGGGTGGAAATTTCTCTTTTGTACACATACTCTTGAAAAGCCCTAATTTTCAAACGGTTACGAACTCTGCGCGCGGCCATATTTGAGAACCCTGGCCGAGTGCCAGACTGAACAGTGCAAGCGCGGAGCACTTCCCACTTGTTCCCTTGTGGGCATAGGTTTTCTCTCAACAATCTCATTCATTCATCTATGGCCACTGCTGTTATCAACGCCTGTGAGTACACAACCAGAAGACCTCTTGTGGAGAATCTGATCTGGTTTCTTCATGTGTGCTCGATTTTAAACACGTAGAGGTCGCTCAGCCTCTCTGCCTTCGGCTGTTGAGCCCAGGGTCACGGGATCGAAATCTGTCCGCGGAAGCCGCATTTCTTTGGAGGCCGACTGCAGACTACCGCGTGCCGTGCGACGTCAGCGAACGTTAAAGAACTCCAGCTGGTTGAAATTAATCCAGAGCATACGGCTTCTGTAATAGCCCATGTACACTTCTGCGCAGCCGCCGCGGTTGCTCAGTTGTGACGGCGCTCGGCTGCTGGCCCGAAAGACGCGGGTTCGACCCTGGCCGCGGCGGTCGAATTTCGATGGAGGCGGAATGGCATAGAGGCCCGTGTGCTGTGCGGTGTCAGTGCACGCTAAAGAACCCCAGGTGGTCGAAATTCCCGGGAGCCCTGCACTACGGCGTCCCTCATAGCCTGAGTCTCTTAACGAACTTTCAATGCACAGTTTCCCGACTCGTGGCAGTGGGCGTCGTACTGCTGGCGAAACGGACCTGCTTGCTTCGTATTTTCGCACATTGCCAACCCACACGATATTTTTTCTATGGTAAAGGAGTAGTGAATGGAAGAAACGCTCGTTCACAGTTGTTCGCTTTTCGGGAAGCGTTTCATTCGCTTTTCCTGCTGTTTGGGAGGCGTGAAGTTGACTTGTCGACAGCGCGATTACCCGTCTGGAAAAACTATAACGATGGTGCAAGCTAATGGTCGAGACCAACTAAAGGAGGACAAGAAAAAAAAGCATAAACATGACAGGACAGCTTTTTTTTCTGAACTTTGTATTGTCCTCATTTCATTGCGCTGGTTTTGGTCTGTTAGCGTCCGGAACGAAACAGCTAGCTCGATCAAAATTTTGATTAGTGTGAATTCTTAAGTGTGGCCAAGGCTGGTGTTTTTTTTTTTTTGGTCGCTCTTTTTTGGGGTGGTTTTTATCATCGGCTACGAGGCCGTTCCTAGTGCGGTCGCTGGCGGGAACGTATCGGTGGCCTGAAACCGGAGGCGGCGTTGTTTGGCCGCCCCGCCGCGGTGGCTCAGTGGTTAGGGCGCTCGACTACTGATCCGGAGTTCCCGGGTTCGAACCCGACCGCGGCGGCTGCGTGTTTATGGAGGAAAAACGCTAAGGCGCCCGTGTGCTGTCCGATGTCAGTGCACGTTAAAGATCCCCAGGTGGTCGAAATTATTCCGGAGCCCTCCACTACGGCACCCCATTCTTCCTTTCTTCTGTCACTCCCTCTCTTATCCCTTCCCTTACGGCGCGGTTCAGGTGTCCAACGATATATGAGACAGATACTGCGCCATTTCCTTTCCCCAAAAACCAATCATTAATCATTGTTTGGCCGCTGCTCCGTCGCAGTCTAGCACGATACTCACGGAGCCCTTGCTTTCTTCTCCGCAGGGGAGCCGCGCAGGTTCGACCCCGAGTTCAAGGGGCCCCTCAAGAACCGGTGAGCACCCTATTCCTCTGGGGGCTGCTGCCTGCTGGCCTGCTGGACAACCAGAGCCAGTGCCGCCCAACTGCGGATTCTGCGTAACTGTGAATCTTGACGGGGTTGCAGGTAGCGCTGCGTGTTGCCGTCGTGACGCCGACATGCAGTGCTCCTTTTAAACGCTGTAAAATATCTCGAAATCTACTGGGCGAAATACTTTCACGCGTCTCGTACATGTGTTTGGGTTATCTTGGAAGCTGAAGCACACGACAGCAGGCCAAAACAGCCAAGGGCCTGCTATGCATTGTGTACGCAATGTGCCGCTGAGATCGCTGGAAAGACGCGACGGTAATTAGAGCTCGGCGCAAGGGAAAGAGTTTTAAAGACAATGAAATTAGGGTATACCTAAGGTATTGTTAAACTGCCAGTCGCAAATTACGTAAAACGCATTGAAAGCGCTGTATACGACATTGCAGTCTCATGGGGCGCACTATTACGCGTAGTCTGCACAGAGCCTGGAAGGGCACGTTGCAGGCGGCTGGCCGCGCATTGAAAGCGTTGCAGATGCAGGACCGCCGTACACGTGCCGAAAGTGGAGTGGCAAGGCGCTCAGCATTCTCCCAGGGAATTACTGGTGCGTTATCGACTGACCGTGCCGTTAACTGATAGCTGTTATAGTTCGCTGGCAACTGATACTGCAGGAAGATTTGAAGAGTGTGTAATGCATGGACCTGCAAGGTTTTTCCAGCGTTGTTACTACCTCTTTAGGGACTCTCCCAGAAAATAAACGGCGAGGGGAAAGAATACTTTTCGTAAAATGCAAGCAGTATGAAGTTGACAGCACCAGCCCCCTGGCTGATGTTCGCTGAAAAAACAACTGAGAAGGAACGCGTTCACGCGGACAACGCTGGATTTCTGCACTGCGTATATTTCGTTTGTGAGCGCGTTCCTTTTTCTTCTGTGAACGCCTGTTGGCCCGACAAGCCACGCTTCTTCAACGCTAACCGACGTTTCGACAAAAGGACCTGTCCTGTTATGGGCAAGTCCTCCTCTGCCTGCGCTGACGGAGACGAGTCCTTTGGTAGAAACGTTGGTGAGCAGACTGACTTCACTCCCGCCCCTTGTTTCAACGTCCGCATTACTGGTGCTTTTAAACCTATGCCTGTTTTTTCGCTTGCATGGCTGCCTGTACACAGGGCGTTTGGAAAGAAAATCTGCTCTTAATAATTTTAAAGGCCGCGAAAGATGCGCCGTGCGACCTGTGAATGTGGATTATACGGCAGGACGCGCATTTACGTGACAGCGTCCAAATAAAAGACCATGTATTAGTAAAATGAACTGATCAACTTAATTTTTGGTTTTAGGGCCAAATATTGAGAAATTGCAAGCCATCAGCATTTTCTACGTCTATAACACACGCACTTCATTAGTATTTCCTGCATTTAAAATTCGAGCCACAGCGTTTGATCAATGTGCAGCGTGGGAAAGCCGACCTAACGGGTTTTCAAAAGCATTATTATTTTTTTTTTCACTTTCGAAATCTCATGCCACAGTGTCGATTCCGACATTTTCGAAACTCAGCCTGCTTTCTATGCTGATGACCTTAACTTTCGCTGTATAATTTCGCGCCGTAAAGTAAAAATAGTTAAAAAAAAACTTGATTAGTGATTTTTTTTACCTGATCGTCTTTCAGTCTGTCGTGACCCACGGACGTCGGTCGTGGTGCTGACCGCGCAGACCTCCGTGGGTTGCGTCTTCGTGGTGCGAATAAACTTTCAACAATGACAACGGAAAAACTATTAAGCACAGCTAAAAGAAATTTCGCACGCTTAGCGAAATGTGCTAAACATGCTTGCGTTTTATCGCTTAGACCGGAAGCTATTGAGCCTCTAATGCGCGTCATTTTTGTAGTTCTGCGTTTTTTAGAGCGCCGGTTCTACATAACTGTCCACTGGAGCCAAGTACCACTCTGCATTTACCGAGATCAGCATTTCATCTTGGCGCTGCAGAAGCAGCCGATGACGTCATGAGTCTCGAGAGATGGCGCTGGTCGTTCGCCCGAGGCCAGGCTCGTCGGCGGCAGAACGCTGCGCTCTGCTCAAGTCGAAACCCGGAGCCGCCTTCGTCCGGCAGTGCGTGTTGCGTATGCGGGCGCCTATGCGATTCGAGTGCCGCAGCAGCTGCGCTCGCATTACCGAGGTGTGTGATCGTCGGCAGTTTTTTTTTTTTTCACCGCTCCACTCGTGTCAACATTAATTGGTACATCGCGTACTGTCGAAAAGTAAATACATTTGCCTTTCTAATGAGTTATGTAACTTGTTTTTCTATCATAAGCGGGAGAGCCCTGTAGCGATCGCGCGCAAGAGAGAGAGAGAGTAAACTTTATTGTTCCAATTGAGAGGTTTGGTTGCGTGCCCGGAGACTGCCGATGTCTTCCGGGCTGAGCGTGGTTGGCGCCCCTAGTCCAAGGCACCACTGTCCCTGGCCATCCGGCATGCGTGGCTCACTAGGTCCCTTTGGACCTTAAGCTGGCTGCTGGTTAGCCGGTCCTCCCACTGCTCCGCATTTGGCTCTTTGTTACCTCGGAAAGCTACATTGTGTGTACATTCCCATGTGATATGATATAACGTGGGGGTTGCCCCGCACCAAGGACATGTATCCCTATACTGATCTGGGTATACATCTTATGTAGGACATGAAGGTTGTAGAAGGTCCCTTGTTTGGAGTCTCCTCCAGCATGTCGCCTCGTATTGTGTTAGCTGAGGGTGTGGCTGGGGGTATTTGCGCCTTCTGCCTTTAATGAGGTTGAGGATAGCTGCGTACGTGAGCTCCACCGTCATCCCCGGGCCGTCCGAGGCATTTGACGCACCAGCTCGGGTAGTGAGCTCGCGAGCTAGCTTGTCTGCCTTCAGATTGCCTTTGATTCCGGCGTTTCCTGGTACCCAGTAGATCCTATGTTGAATATTTTCATTGGTTCGCTTCGTTTTCAAGCGATCGCGCAAACGTTGCGAAAAAGGGGAAGTGACTGCGCAGGCGTTCGACCCCAGCCTTAAAGGGACCCAGAAAGGGGGTCCCAATAAAGGCGCGATATGTCTGGGATGTTAAAAGACGCCGCTTCACAAATATCCTCCAGCAAGAATTATTTTAATGCGTTTTGTGGAAGCTGAGTTATATGCAGACAAAATTTGAACTTCCGCGTCTTCTCGCCTTTCCCTCTCCTCTGGCACGCCAGAACGCCGGCGCTCCTCCGCCGGCCCCGCTCACTCGGCCCCTCCCCTACCTCCGCCGGCTGCGGTAGCGCGTGACGTCTGAAAGAGTTTGGCGTTGTCAACCAATGATAGCCCCCGGCTGCTGACGTCATTTGCAAGACGTGACGTCGTCTGCCAGGTTTTCGCGCCAAAGCCCGGCACCGCGAGGTGCAAAAGCGGGAATTTTTAAAAATGTATTGTAAATTTCCCACCTGCTTCTGAGGTCTCGTACGTGGCATGGACGCTCGGTGACCTGTACTCTGCATCGTGCAAGCATTTTAAAGCCAAGCTCAAGCACCCCTTTCTGTGGCCCTTTAATCCGGTTAATCCCCGACTGAGGGGCCCCGGAAGACCAGTGCACGTTTTCTCGATCGCGCTAGGCAAATGCGTCGGGCAACCGCGTTCGAACCCGTGCTGCCCAACCTAATTATTGACCCGCCGCCATTTTGCAAGGATCCTTTGTGCACAGGGAAGCTGACTTGTAGGTTTTGCAACTCATCTGCATTCAAAAAAACGCAACATAAAATTTCGTGTTAGGCGTTCGCAAGGGAAACGCGATTCAGTCAGCAGAGGGGTGGCAACTGGGAGGTCGCTTGCTAGAAAGCAGGAAAAGACCGATTCCGAATATTCGCTATTATTATGAAGACTATGGCGGCGATTCCGGAATCCCGAGGCCGCAAAAGCAAAGAGCACGGAACTGTTGTTAGGCTCGCTTCCCCTCGCAGCACCTGGCTGCCTTTTCTGCATGACAGAGTGGAAATGCCAGACCGAAGGCGGGGTGGCGGCACTGGCCCTTTCGCCGCCTCCGTGCGTGGCTGGCGATTGACGCAGCAGCACATCTACGACCGTTCACGCAGCTGCTTCCGTGTCAGCCGGTTCGAGATGATGAACGAGCCATGGCGCAAACGCTTGCCCCACCACGTCATTTGTGTAGTGCGGCGAAGCCTGGTGCCTGCAATCAGAGCGGGTGCCAACAAACTTCGCTATAACGGAACGGTTTGCAGCGAAATAATGGATATAACGAAGGAATGGCATCCCCTCTTGCAAGCTCCCGTAGAAGACCGTGCATTCGTTATCCCATTTCTGCGAAGGGATATAACGAACCCGAAATGAGTGTCGCTGGCCATTTCGTCTTGAGTGTATCCACTTGTAACGGTGCGCCACAGTTCCGCTGCCATTCGATGTGGAAAACTGAAATTACCGCGCATAACACTAGTATTTCGGGCGCCACGCAAAGCGTGTAAAACTTTTCCCGCTGCAGGCGGTGCCCTAATGTCGTGTTTCTCCGGCCTATTCGTCGTGACAGACTTTTGACACCAGTGCTTCCATATTTGCCGGAACACGGGTGTGCGCGGCCCACTGAAGGATGTCGCGGCCCGCTGCGCCTCGGCATGGTCACCGAGGTCGTCGGAGTTTCCGAACCGTTCACCATCCGCCACACTGCGCATGATCTGTTGCGAGCCCACTGTGTTTCTAATGTGCCGTGCGCTGTTTGGTCGCGTCGCGTGACCGTTTGGCGGTGCGTGTGGTGTGCTTGACTGTATCGTCGTCTCGCTGGTTTCGAGGTGAGTGATAGCGGCAAAACGTGACTAAGGCGAAAGGCGCCGAAGGTGAAAGCAATAATAGTAGCCCTCGGTCTTGCGCATCCATTCTCGAGTGTGACATTGCTGTCATGCGGGGGAGCCGTGTAGTTTGGCGCTGTTGTGACTAGCGTGCTCACGCGAACCTGAACGGGTATTCACGACGGAATTGTCGCCACGCGCCTGCTTTTACCGCGACCGCTATCTCCGTCAGCGCGAAGAAAACAAAACAAAAAACTGGTCCAAACATTTGTCTCTCCACCTCCTCTACGTCATTGCTCCAAGACCCGTTATCTGGGCGCCGAAGCCTGTGCAGGCTGCGAAAGAAACTGGTGTACGAGGCCGACATGTTCTGTTGGTGCACGCACACTCTGTGTGCCCAAGGCTCCCCCAGACGAGCAATGTGGGCAAGAAAAGTACTCTTCCACATTTTTCATTCCATCTGACGCCGGTGAGGGCTGCGGCAGAAGCGGGCACGAGGCAGCGATTCCGTCGCGAGCACTAATTTTGAATGGCTTTGGATGGAACAACCTGTTCGGACGCATAAGTTTAGTACAGTGGCCACAACGACGCCAGTAAACACTGTATATACGCCAGGTATACGTAGTCCTCGGTCTGCGTGACGCCGGGGTAGGTAAAGCAGTGGGCACGAGGCAGGTCTGAGGTCAGCTACAGCTATAACGAAGAAATAGCGGGGTCCCTTCATCTCTGTTATAACAATGTTAAACTGTATGTCCGTTTTGCGCCTAACCGTGTTTAATATGAAATCGTCTGCATTTGTCAAGAAGAGTTGGGAATAGTTTGGTATAGCTAAGAGTTCGTTATATCCGTCCTCGGTACATCGAGGTTTGACAAAGCACTGCGTTCCTAACGCTATTTGTGAACGAAAGTCACCAATAAGAGTCGTTTTCAGATGCCTTGCAGGTGGTGTTTGAAGTGGGCGTGTGCTGCTCGTAAATGATAGGAGATATTTCGAAAATATTCCCTCATTGCCGACATTCATGTATTTATACTTGTGTGATCAGCAATAAACCCTCAGTTGTTAGTCAGCGCCGTGTCGTTCGCTTTCTTGTCTTTTGTGCTCGTCTTTGTTCAAGCTGTTTGTTCAAGAAGAAAATATCTAGTTTAGTTATTTCGTTATTTAATCTGCGTACGTTAAGGTGTTAATGCACTTCAAGTCATGCCTTGCCTCAGCACTCATTTTAAACACTTTCACCATCTTCCTATAGTCGGATACAAGTAAAACAAAAAAAAATCGGGGGGGGGGGCACTTTGTTCACCTAAAGTGCGGTGAGGCGAAAGCCTTTAGCGCGGTGTTGCTGCTTGTGTCACTGATGTGTGGTTAAGATGTTTAAGTACACAATCGTTACTACATATCCGTTGGCAGGAATTAGCGTAGGCGTTAGCACGCTCGGCTGCGGAACGAAAGGATGGTGGTTTGAATCTCGCCGTGCGCAAGGATTTTTTTTCTTATCGGGTTGACGTCATTTGATTGACAGCTATAGTGTGAGATTTCGCGAACGGACGGATGGACGGAACGACGCATTACGACGCATTGAGCCGATGCCGACGCATTCGTTCATTGGTCTTCTGTCGCTGTGTAGCTGGGGAAGTAAAGTAGTACGCTTGCGTTTGGCCGCATTCTGAGACGACTGCATTGAAGCGAGCGCTAGGAGGGAGGTTGCGCGGCACCCGACTCGGTCGACAGCTGTGAGACGTCTGGCGCGCGCGCGCCGGTGGCGCCATCTGGCGCATGCGCAATGAACTAACAATGGCGCAGCAGCGTGCCGTGGCCGCGAGTATGAGCCATTGAAGGCTTTTGCCTTAAAACGAAGTGTCTGATGCCCCTCAAAGGAGGCCCTCCAGCCATTGGCGCTGACCGATTTTCATGACGCCGTGGTTAATCCGATTCAGCCGTGGCACTGCCACACCCTGCGATGTCACCATAGCAGGCTCGAGGGGATTATCCACGATGTCATGAGAAACGGTCGACGCCATTGGCTGGTGGGCCTCCTTTGAGGGGCGTTTGCTCTTAGTTCTTCAGTTTATCCGACAATAGTCAGTCGAGCTCTGATATGTCGAACCCAAATATTTCGGATTATTGGCTCTATCGGGCACGCACATTATCCCCTTGAAAATGGGGAGCAAAAGTATAGAAAAGTCTCGCGCTATAGCGAACTACAGTTTCGCGGGTCGTTCGATATATTGAATTGCGTGCCGCAACTCTGCAGGTCCCGCTTCTCCTGACGCTCTTCGATCACTTTTTAAACGCGGAGACGGGTAGGCTGCGCGGCCTTGGGCACCTGCTAGCAACGCTAGCGCTGTGAAACCGTGTGATGGGATGAGCTTGGGGAGGGCTTGACGGTGGCCTTCAATCTCACTTTCCACGCTGCATCGCTGTCATGCGGTGAAGCCAACCTATCTAAAGACTAGCGGTGGTCCTCGCCCGGCGTGCTTCGCTGTTGAAGGCATCGCGGAAACGAATTGTAATGTAATTTTAATGAGTGATTATTTTTAAATAGAAAGAATTATATGTTTCATGCAAAGGAAAACCCATCACCGGAAGTTCTCCGCAAATTGTGTCCACGGGAAGGGGTACGTACCTCTCATGTGACTTCATTCGAAAAAAGAAATTTGCTGGCATTGGTGCTCCAAACCAGGCCCTCTGCATGCCAGGTGGGCATGCAACGCATATGCTAATAAGGTTTTTTTTTTCCCAGCATGGTATTTATTACGCGTGTTTATATGCAGGAAAGAGCTATATACATTATTTGCTATGTAATCAGCCAGTAGCCAAGCAAGTTAAAGGAAACAACACACCACACAACTAAAACGCACGTCTTAACACAGCTTAACTAAAATGGTGTCAAGAAAAGAAAAGACATCAATAATGGGAACCAGTCCGGTTGATAGTCACTGTCTTTGTGACTTGTTCAGCTGGTGCACCATCTGGCCAAAATGTCTGCAGGGGGAGACGACAGGCTCAGCATCCCAGTCCAACATGCGCGTTTTCCACGGGCCATGCAGTCCGAGCAGGAAAATCATGTCAAAGGGTTCGTGGTCATGTTGGGTGGGAATTAGGTAATGCTCACTATGAGAATTCACGCGTGGTTAGAGGGGCACGAAGTGAACGCATTATGGTTTGTATGATGGTAAAGTGTGTTGGGGATGTGTACTGATGTTAGACAATGATTACTTGCAAAAATAATTGCTGACGTCATCCAAGGGTCATGTGGTAAGTGTCATGTGATAACGGTAACCTGCAAAAAAAAAGTTGCTGTTATTGAAACGCAAATGTTTTCGCATTTCTCCAGTGCAGCAGACTGCAGTGCTGTTCAAGTTTTTTTATGGCATACTAGCAAGTTGCAACACATATAGACATCTTATGATAGGCAGTGGATAGTTCCAAAGAGCGGTGTGCCGCCAGTACGCCGCCGGGTGGCACGCTGCTGCAAGAAGCGCGTCACTAGCATGGGTGCAATGCATTCTAGCATGTAGGTTGAAGATAAGGTTATGTATTGACATTTTTTGTGTCAAACTATTTTGTGATCCCCTTCGAGTTTGATTATAACCGGGTTTGACTGTACAACTTTACCTCTTATCATATTGTTGAGTAGCACTGTCTTCTTCAAAAATAATTATTTCCTGTCTTCTTGCTTAGCAAAATTTAGTACACCTGGGCAGGTGTTGATCTTGTTTGGGGGTGTTCGTACTGACGGTATTGTAACATAACTACGAAAACGGTTTAATTTACTGCTGTCTATAATTTGGATTGTTTAAAGGGAAAAGAAACAGCGTGAACAGAAAAAGAACTAGACGCCAACAAAGAAAATACAACACGAGCACTGGTCATGTGCACTTGAGTGCTTGTAACATCCTTTTCATCTCTGCACCTTGTCATTTCCAGCTTTTCTTTTCATCTTGCAAGTATATCAACTTGCGCTGCTTTTCACCTGTCTGCTGCAGTTGCTGTTACATAACTCGGGTAATAAATACTTGTGAGCAGCCATGAGAGCATAGCCGGACGGCTGCACTTAGGTGGTTGCTCATGAGTAATGAACCCCATGGTTGGACTGTATCCTGCCTTAGGGAATTTTTCTAAATACAATGAACGAACAAAGGTGCTGCTTTGAGTTGATCAAATTGGCTGTGGCTTACTGTCTGCTGAGGAAACAAATGTCCTGGTTGCTGCAGGTGGTAGAGTGACTGTCTCAGACAAGCAGTAGTGCTTGGCTGGTCATGCCACCAGGGTGAATTATTTAGTTTTTTTCAGCTGCAGAGATTTTGTGAAAGCTGTGCAGCCTTCCTCTATAGCTGTATGAATGTGCTGTGCCAGTTGTTAATGAATAATTATGGCCTTTATTGAAATCTACTATGTGCTGAATAATTTTTTGCTCAGGTAGACACTGCACTTCCTCTTTTGCTTTAAACTAATTGGAGCTTTCAAATATTGAGGGTGAATCTGCAGATTGCGAGGGAAGCTCAGTGCCTATATGAATGGGATGGGTGTATGAATTGTCCTTTTGTAGGAGCTGTACAGACATTTTGTGCCTGTTCCTGTTCATCTTCTTCCTTGCCGGATGGGGCATCGTGGCCTTCTTTGGTATGCCTGTACTTCACTCTAATGACGATATCAGTTTTCATGCATGATATCTGTATCCATGCATGTGTTTAACTCAAGAGGACTTGCAAACTGTGAATATTTGCGAGCTTTCAGGATCTTGTTGGGAGCTGGCATTGCACATATGGGCCACCTCTTCGTCTAAAAGGTTTTTTTTTTTCCCCCGTCAGTGCAATCTGTGTTTATTTCTTTGTCAAAATTTCATCACCTTCTTTCATGCCGTTAGCGTCTCCCGCAATCACCGTATGTATGTGAGGTTCAGAGCCACAAGTTGAACTGAGGATGAGCGCTCTTGGGATGCTACCTGCAAATGCACTGTACAGCAAGGTGCTCAAGTTCATGCCAACACATTTCTCACACCATGAAGCACTCACTGTATGTAACCCTGTCAAAACTGAAACAGTCATCACCCACTCACGTATGCCAGCAGCCTTCGACGCAAATGCAAGAACTACAGAAACAATGTGTGCTAGCTAGCACTGATCATCCGCATTGCCAGAGGTGTAATCACCATTTAATGTTTTCCTCCTCAAGTATGAAGTAACTGGCCTTGCATTTTTTCTTCCCATATATCATTCACGAAAGTTTAACTGTGATATATTGCTGGTTTAAAGGGCTGAACGTCCCTAGGCCTTATGTCAGCAGAGGGCCGAATTGCTTCATGGGTACATCAGCTGCTCTAAAATTTTCTCATTTTTCTTTCCACATTTAGCAGATTTGCAAAATATTGTGTGATGGAAGTACAGTGTGTAAAAGCAAAACTGTCAAGCTTTCTGGTGAAAAAACGTGTAAGTTGAGGACTAGAGAAAGTAGAGAAAGTGGGTATAAGATATAGGTGCAGGAAAAGCATGGAAGGGGATGTCGTCATTCTCTTGTCCTTGCCTTTTTGTGCTGTGAGAGCATGAACGGATAACTCATCCATTTCCCAACTGTACTGAACTTCAATACATAGACTTGGGTTGCAGACATTGATTGTTCCTTATTTGAGACCCTCTGTAAAGTTTGGTGCAGTTCTTGCTGCTAGGGGGTCACTTTTGCATTTTAGGAGGCAGCGGGATTTGGCCCAGTCACCAGTGCTTTTTCAAGCTGTGCCATACCACAGAACAGCCTGCATTGAATGTGGCTGTAGGAGCTATGCAGTTCACAAGTAATTTTGCCAGCTCCAAGTTGTCACATGATACTACTTAGACATTGGCACGCATAATGGTATCCCTTGGTAGACAGGAATATTGGGCACAACGTAGGCTCTTCATTCATGACCAGCCTTGGCAAGGTTTGACACAGGGTAAGCTGTTGAGTTTTAAGTGTAGCATCAGTATGAGGTCAACGTGAAGGGCACCAACAAGGTGTGATTAGGCATGGGTAAGGTGGCTAGAATGGGGAGGTGTGAAAACCGTCCGGGGAAGCATGGCCCCGCAGTGCGCCGATGCCGTGTGGCGGCACTGGCGACAGAGGCGCGGTAAGGCGCGCAGCCGAAATGACCGCATCGCGTAGGCTAAATTTTTACCACTGAAGAGAAAATGAGCCCGTTTCGCTTATCGCGCGTTTTCTGTGAGTGTCAAAGAATTAATCTTTACTATAAAATAATGTTTCGTCAACTCGCACCATTATTCCTGTGAAATATGCTGCTTCACACTCCGAGTTTGCATTGCATAGCTGGACTGAAGTGCGTTTTGTGCGTGCACATTTCGAGACGCTGCCGAGGATGTGAGGGACGCCGTTAATGCCGTAGTGCAAGGTTTTGGAGTAATTTCAACCACCTGGGTTTCTTTAACGTGCACTCACTCTCTGCGTTGCGCCGCCCTCGAAACGCAGCCACTACGGTGAGAAGAGCAACCAGGTTGTAATAATGTGTGCCGTAGTACCTCAAATCTGTAGTCGCACATTGGCTGAAGGCAAAAATGAAAACTGGTTTTTGGGGAAAGGAAATGGCGCAGTATCTGTCTCACATCTCGGGGGACACCTGAACCGTGCTGTAACTAATGGAAGGGATAAAGGAGGGAGGGAAAGAAGAAAGAGGTGCCGCAGCGGAGGGCTCCGGAATAATGTCGACCACCTGGGAATCTTTAACGTGCGCTGACATCTGACATCGCATAGTACACAGGCGCATTTTCCGTTTCGACTCCATCGAAATGCTGCCGCCGCGGTCGGGTTCGAACCGGGGAACTCCGGATCAGTAGCCAAGCGCCCTAACCACTGAGCCACTGCGGCGGGTAGGTTGAAGGCGCCCCAACGCACAAATCAGTTTTTGTCGCCGCTTGCGAACCTGTAGCATGTATGCCATCTTGACGCTCATGTAAGCAATCCCTGACGATTCTAGACAGTGAAGCAGCACATTTGGCCATGAAATCGTTTATTTATAAGTGAGGGGGAAAACTTTTCAGAATTTGATGGACAACAGACAAGGTTTCAGTGTTTTCTGTTTCTTCTCATTATCCTCCTGATTTTTACCTTTAAGGAAAAAAAATATAATCCTTATGAGGCATTAAAAATGTGCAACTGATGCTGTAAGCGCAACAGAATGCTCAGAACAGCTCATTTTTGGCACATCACTAATTGACTGTAGGACATTCTGCCGCAGCATTCGGCATGCAAGCGCGTTCGGCTGAAGGCATGAACGCGTGTGTACGTTCGTTTTCAAGGACGTTGACAAGATTGCAAAATGATACTGACAGCCTTGTCGGCACTTGGGATCGCTCGAGACCATTTGGCAAACATTTCCTGGCAGGCAGGGCAGAGAGACTTTTTTTTTTGTTTTCCTGTATCCCGTGTTTTTTCTATCCGGCGCAAAGCACCAACGCTCCGTCTTCTTTTTTTTGCTATTGAAGGCATCTCGCCCTCGGATGAGAAAACGCTGCTACAGACACTCCAATACAGGCGCGTCTCCCGCCAACTTATGCCCCCCCCCCCCTACTTCCGACTTGCCTCCTCTCACATATCTCTTTAATCCCTCTCCTTCGCTCAGCCTCGTTGGGGTGGTCCCTACTTTAGGAGACAGTTATAGGGCTGTGCATTCCCATTGTTTTCTCCCCCCCCCCCCCCCCCTCTCCTTCAGTGCGACCTGCCAATCTAAGTATCTCAATTACAAAGGCGACGAAATGAACTGAACTGACTAACAACTGCTACGGGGTGTGCAAGGTCGATGCGGCTGAGCAGCTGAGCTTACCACACCTCTACTAGCAGCGCCACATTCCTCCTGGTGGCATCGGTGAGCAGACGGGTCACGCTCGGCCGACGGAAAGCGCCACGGTCTTCACACCTCCCATTCTAGCCACCTTAGCGTGGTAATTTGTTTTCTTAAGGATGGTGCATCTGTGCTCTTCAACGTGTGCATATGCAGGGTGCAGGAATAGCTCCTGGGCACATTCTGAAAACCTGTGTGAGGCTGAACAGTCTTTTTGCACTCCCCCCCCCCTATGTAATACCATCTTAGTGAGGGCCTTTAGAGGTTTCTAGAAATAAATAAATGAATGGTTGTCTTTAAGCTTTCATGCCAACTGGATATCAACCAGGACAGGCTGGGTGATGAGCTTTTCTTTTTGTTCACAGCGTACAGAAATGGCAATCCTGAACGGCTCATCTACCCCACTGACAGCCAGGGAAACATCTGCGGTCAAGCACCATTTGAGTGAGTTACCCAAACTATGGAATAATTGGGTTCATCACTTGCTTGCACCAGCGTCATGTTTGTATTTTAGATGAAGTGTTTTTGAAAAGTTATGCTAGACAAGTTTCTTTTGTCGTGGGTACTTGTAACTGCATTAATATCTGAACAATAAAGGTGATCTGATGAAGGCATGGCATTGGAAGGAGAAAATGTATGATTACCAAGGTTTCGAAAACGGAAAGCAAAAGACAAGACAAACACGTTTTGGAATCAACATTATGTGAGATATGGCCTGAAGGACTGCTTTTTTCATACATTCATTGTATGATAGGTTGACGGAATGCAACCATTCTAGTAACAAGTGTTAAAGGGATTAGTCTGTATTTTATTGACCATATTTTCTTTACAGTGGTTGAAAGTTTCTTGCCTTGCTGTGGTGATGAAAAACATGGCAGAACATTTCAGAACAAAATTTGCCAACATAGGGCTGTTCCTGTTTGTTTGGTAGGTGGTGTCTGCTGGCCCTGACATTATAGATGCAAAATCAACTGTATGCTACTAAGGTGACGGGGGGCGTAGAAATAAGTGAGGTAGTAAGCAAACTTAGTTTAAAATGGATTATCTGATTTCGAAGAATTATGTTTTTATCTTGGTACCTTGGCCACATCTAGCCTGCTGCCATGGCCAGCCTTGAAGCATCAAAAAACGCCAAGGAGTTGGACAATGGTGACATTCTATAACAGTTTTGGAAAAGGCGTTCAATTTTGTTTAAGCATGCCTGTCGAGCTTCGTAAGCAGAAATTTGAAGAAACCTTAAGAATTTCTCCAGAATAAAACTGGCGATATGATTCACAGGTATTTGCCAGCAGCGGTGTTAGCATAGTGACAGTGTGCCTTTTCTAAACATTTTAGAACCGTTATATTGGTTATGTAAACAACGAGAGAGGTAATGGTTGTGTACAAGCTTATGTTCTGGTGAGCGAGCACGTTGCATGGGACAGCTGTAGTTGGCTTTCATTCTAACAGTGGCAGCTGCCATTGACTGCATGGCTCTCAAGAGCCTTTCATTAAATACTGTGCTGGCAGCCTACCACGGCTGTACAGATTTAACAAAAAGATGATAAAAAGTTCAACAGTATAGGATGTAGTGATTATGGCAGGTTACCAATATTCCTTAAGAGAAAAGTATACAACCGCTGTATCTTACTGATACTCACCTATAGGGCAGAAGCATGGAGGCAACAAAAAGTGTTCAGCTTAAGGACAACGCAGCGAGCTATGGAAAGAAAAATGATAGGTGTAACATTAAGAGACTGGAAGCGGGCAGAGTGAGTGAGGGTACCAGCGCAGGTTAATGACATTCTAGTAGAAATCAAGAGGAAGAAATGGGCTTGGGCAGAACGTGTAATGCGAAGGCAAGATAACCGTTGATCCTTAAGGTCAACGAAGTAGATTCCAAGAGAAGGCAAGCGTAGCAGGGGGTGGCAGAAAGTTACGTGGGCGGATGACATTAAGAAGTTTGCGGGCATACTGTGGGCACAGCTGGCAAAGGACAGGGTTAATTGGAGAGACATGGGAGAGGCCTTTACTCTGCAGTGGTCGTAAACAGGCTGATGATGATAACTAGGATGTCTGAAGTTTCTGCCAACAAAGACAGGACAGCTTTCTTTTTTTCTCTATCGTGTTCAGCACTATTAGAGGGTAATAACTAGTTCACTTCTTTTATTTTCCTGAGCACTTTACTGCAAACAAAGGAGAGGACATCCTCCAGAAAACCTACTTCCCTTAAGCTACAAACTTGTATGTTGAAACGGTCATTCAATGAATTCTCGCACGACTTGTCTAATACAGAACTCAGGCAAGCTGCAGCAATGCCACATTTGATTAATTCTGAACGTAATTCAAGGGAGATGTTTCAGGTCTAGGAAGAAAAAACCCGCACACAAGATCTTGCTTGTAATGGAGCCAGATATTGAGAAATTGTGGACATTCATTGGTGGCCACTTTTGTATGCTTCGAAAACTTTAAGAACACCTGCAATGTGCTCAGTAAAGTGAAATCTGTCAACAAATGCAAGATAATTTTCACCTGCCTGGAAATCGTTCGGAAAGTCCACACTCAAAT